>NC_090450.1:756744807-757056224 GCF_031143425.1 Pleurodeles waltl | reverse complement strand
GTGAGAGGATGAGACCAGTCAGTCCCTGTGGAGTGTAGATCATCTTCATGCAGATAAACAGTGGTCTAATTTAGTGAAAGAAAAAAAAGACACCATGAGCCAATTTGTAATGGGCAATCAGTACTCCATGTCATCTAGTAGTGGCTGCGAAGTAGGTGGTGAAGTGGGAAAGTCAAACGAACCAGCTCATTTCATATAAAATATCAGACTGTGGATGTTTTTAAGGTGATGAGTATGTCATTAGTATGTTGGAAACTATGCATTTGAATGTGTTCTTTATAAGAATAGAGGAAAATAACTGTGATTTTTGAAATATGAAATATAGTCAAAGCTTTTACAATACCTTCAGACAGTTCTGGTATTGTAACCTACATTACCTTGTATTTTGTGAATATTAGCTTTGCTTTTCACATTCTAACCTTAGGCTAAAACAATCCCAGCAACAAAGTGCTGATGGCTAAAATGCGAAAAAAGGTTGAATTTGCCATTCATGAGTGGGCCGATTAGCAGAAGAATGAAAATTAATTTTGACAACGATTCTTGGTAGTCTCTTGCAAATTTCGGATCATTTACTGTAATATTTTTAATTTCACATGCGACTTACTGCAAAAAAAACGAACATAGAACATTGCTACTGGAGTGTTCTTTTAAAATGTATGGTAGGTCATGTAGGTATAGGGACCCCAGCATAGGTAGTGCACCCATAGGTGCACTGCCGAGTTGCCCAGTATCATTTTAATGGCAATCCTGCCTTGCTGTCTGCTTTAAATTTAAAGTTAACCCCAAATTCAGCTTCGGAAGTAAAAGTACTTCAAAAGTCTTAAACTACTTTATTTTTACATATGTCATCCCTAAGGTGTGCCCTAGGTGCCCCCAGTGTTGGGTGCGGTGTAACTACAAGCAGGGAGGGAAAATAGCAAAATTTGTTTCCCCCATGCAGCTAAATATTTCAAGTTTGTTATCAAACTTATTGTTGTAATAAATCCAACAACTTGCCTTTGGTGAATTTAATATATCTAAATCAGGGAAATAGTTTTAGAATTCAACCTGAAATTTACCAGTTTCAGCTTATGTAGTGCCCTCCTCTGATTAGCCAGCCTCTGGCAGCCTGCCCGGGCTGCCTTGATGAGAAGTGAAGTGGCCTGGGTTGAACACAAAGGAAGTGCCTGGGGTAGGAGAACTGCCTCAGCAGGTGGTGAAACAGGGTGGGGGGGAGCAGCCAAGTTGTACTTCAAAGGAGGGAAGAACATTTGGTCCTGCAAATGGACCACCCCCATTTCCTGCAAAATCAGACAGCCAGGTGCCCCCTGATTAGATTAGGAGAGGGCTGGAAAGGGGTGTGTTCAGGGAAACTTAGCCACACCAGTGGGTGGGCTCAGCCAGACCTAAACACTAAGATTGAATTTCTGCCATTTTGAATTTTTGAATAATGGTGCTCCCTGGGATTTTTTCCAGGAAGTGGTCATCCACAAGGGTGGTGGCCTGCCTCTGATTGGACAGTTGGCCCCTCTTGTTCTCCACCTCAGGAGTAAGAATAAATATGGTAGAGCTATACCAACACTTCAGATCCCTACCAGGAAGAAAGACAAGAAGAAGAAGGTCTGGCCCTGCTGGACCCCTGACCTGCTCCTGGACGCTGCACTATGAAGGACTACAGCAGCTGCACACTTGGGCTTCATCAGAAAAATAACTTTGCCTGTCTTCAACTGCTTCAAGAATGGACTTCATGTTTGCTACAGGTAGAAAATAGCTGACCAGAGTCCCCTGCATCAAGCCCTGGTGAAAATAACCAACTGACCAGTGGCTAGTGGTACTTTTGGATTTGAACCAGGTGGATTCTGGGAGTTGGAGTCCTAACCCTCAAGGAGCAACTCAGAGCTTCTGCAACCTTGGGGTGAGTTGTGAACTCCTAGAAGACATTCAAAGACTTTCTAGAAGAAGAACCAGAAGTTTGGAGGAGATTGGGGAACTTTTGGAAAAAAGCTCCATAAGTGGACAGACCAGACGTCCAGAGTCAAGCTGGCTTATGTTGACCGAGACCTGACGTGCAGGTTCATCCCGCTGAAAAGCTCCGGAGTCCCAGATCTCCAGTAATCCACTGGGGGCTCGTGGAAAGGCAATCCGACGAGGTCGGTTTGAAATCGGCTTGCTTTTCAAGGTTGTCCGACATCAGAGGGAAAAAGCTCCAAAAAAGTGACAAAGCATGAACGTACAAATTTGACCAAGGTTTCCATTACTTCATATACAAAGAGGGCTCCAGGGAGGTCTGATCCAATTCCAAGTTTGGCCCAGATGAAGATTTCTGTCACAAGAAATTGTCTAAGTCTGAAGTTAGAATTCTTCAGCGAGGTCTCCTGCGATGTATATCCGAAGAGGGCTCAGGGGATGGTCAGATCCAACTTGTGACTTTGTCCCTATGAAGAAACTCATCCTGAAAAAAAGACTAAGGCCCTCATTTGGACCTCGGCTGTCTTTTTCAAAGACTGCCGAGGTACTGCCGTGCTGAAGACTGCCAGTGCAGGCGGTTTTCCACCCAGCGTATCATGACTGCTGGCAGCCCTCTGCCCTTTTTCGGACGGAGAGCCGCCAACAGCCATACTGGCAGTCAGCGGTGAAGTGGAGGCTGTTCCACCGCCACATCATCAGAACACCGCCCACCGAATCACGTCCCAGGATTTGGTGTGGTGGTGTTCTGGTGAGGGGGAGCTGGCGGCGGAGCAGTCCCCATGGATCTCGTTCCCTCCCAGAGGATCACCGGACAAGGTAAAGTGATTGTCTGTTAGGGGTGGGGGGGGTTGTGTACGTGCCTGGGGTGTGTGTGTGAGAGTGTAGAGGGTGTGTGTGAGTGCGTGTATACATGCAGGGGTGTGTTGCGTGAATGGGAAATGTGTGCGCATATGTCTGTGTGTATGTCTGTGTGTATGTGTGTCTGTGTGGGTGCGTGTATGTCTGCGTGTATGTGTAGTGGTTGTGTGAGTGCGAGTGTAAGGGGGTGGGGGGCATGTGTGTCAATGCTTTGGGGGGTTGGGGAGGGGGGTCCTGCCACCTTTGGGGGGTGGTAGGGGGATCGTGGGTTTGGGGGAAGGACTCTGGGGAGGGGGAGGGTGGTAGGGGAGACCCCTTACCGCCATGGATTTTGTGGCAGTACAGAACCCCACAAAATCCATGGCAGTATGCGGGGTCGTGATACTGCCGGCGGTCTAGTGACGGCCACTGGGCTGGAGACTGAAGTCTCCAGCATAGTGGTCATTACCACCCTGGCAGTCGGAGTGTAGAACAGGTGGTTTGGCATTGCTGTAACCTCTATGCTTGTAATGTAAAAAAAAATCTGCCGGCCTATTTGCTGTATTCCTGCCACTTCTACACCGACCACCAGGGTTGTAATGAGGGCCTAAGTCAGAAGGTAAAACGTTGACCAAGGCCTCACTCTCCCTGTAGCCGAGTAGGGCTCCATCTCGGTCGGCCTCAAATTTTGACTTTGCCCCGGTCGAGTGCTACCAGATGTCCAGATTTCCACTTTTAGTTTCTATGCACTAAAAAACTTTAGGGGATTATTACGACCCCCGCGGTCGGTGCTATAGTGGAGGTATTACCGCCAACAGGCTAGCGGTACCTATCTCCACCACTATGACATTGGCAGTTTGGCCAAAGCCAAACCGGAAAGTCGACACACCGACCACCACGGCAGTCAGTCTCCAGCCCGGCGGCCGTCACTAGGCCACCATGGGCATTTTGACCCAGCCCACCGCCATGGTTTTTGTGGTTTCTGTACCGCCACAGAAACCATGGCGGTAGTCAATATCAGTGCCAGGGAATTCCTTCCTTGGCACTGATAGGGGTCTCCCCCACCTCCATCCCCCTCCCCAGAGTCCTCTCCCTCCTGACCCCCCACATATACACACATACATACACACCCATACACACATGCATACACACATTCACCCGCACATGAACACATTCATACACACTCACAGTAACACTCACAAACATACATCCAGGCACACACGCAAGCACACGACACAACATGCACGTACACACACACACACCCACTCATGTCCACACGTATTACACACGCATGCATGCATTCACACAGAGTCACACCCCCCCCACACATGCACACAACACCCCCACCCTCTCTCTCGTCAGAGAACGTGACTTACCTCCGGCAGGAGACAGTCCGCCAGCAAAACACCGCCAGGCGTATCTTGGCTCATGATACGGTAGGCGGTGTTTTGCTGCTGTGGTGTTGCTGCTGGCAGCAGCGCCACCTTACTGCCGTCCGCCACCATGACTGTCGCCAGAATTCCACCAGCCTTCTGGCAGAATTCCGACTACAGTCATAATGGCGTGGACTGTCGGTAGCCACAGCGATGGTATGTTGGCGGCCATCACCATGGTGGTAAGAGGCATTTGCCGGCAAGGTCCTAAAGAGGGCCTTAATCTTTAAAAATTCATATCTCCAGTTTCCCTTATCGGATTTAATTTGTTTTAGTGTCAAATTAAAGATACTATATAATTGTTCGACCTGTTAGCCTTAGGGTGGTCATCCCCCAACTTTTTGCCTGCCTCCCACCTCCATTTTTCTGACCCTGTTTTTGCTGTTTTTTGGTCTCTGCACACTTTACTACTGCTGACAAGTGCTAAAGTGCATATCCTCGCTCCCCTAAACATGTTAACATTGATTTCTACTCAACTGGCATATTTAAATTACCTGCAAGTCTCTAGTAAAGTGCACTTCATTTGTCCAGGGCCTGCAGATTAAATGCTACTAGTGGGCCTGCAGCACTGATTGTGCCACCCACGTAAGTAGTCCCTTATCCATGTCTGAAGCATGCCATTGCAAGGCCTCTGTGTGCAGGTTCACTGCCACTTCAACTTGGCATTTAAAACTACTTGCCAAGCCTTAAACTCCAGTTTTTCTGCATATACGTCACCACTAAGGTAGGCCCTAGGTAACCCACAGGGCAGAGTGTTATGTAAGTAAAAGTCAGGACATGTACGTATGTGTTTTACATGTCCTGGTAGTGAAAAACTCACTAATTTGTTTTCCACTACTGTGAGGCCTGCTCCTCTCATAGACTAACATTAGAACTTACCTCATATATTTGGAAGTGGTAGATTCTGATCTGGAAGGAGAAGCCCTGTCATGTTTAGCATAGCCAGAATGGTATTAGAAAATCCTGCTTACTGGTGAAGTTAGATTTAATATTACTATTTTAGAAATGCCACTTTTAGAAAGTGGACATTTTTCTGCACTTACTGTCATCTTTGCCTTACAGTTTCCAATCCACATCTGGTCTGTGCTGGTAGACAGCTCTCCTTGTGTATTCCACACAGACAACCATAAACACAGGACACGGTCACAATTGCATTCATCTGTATACTGAATGGGTCTATTTGGGGAGGAAGGGTGGAGGAGCTCTTTCTTACACTTCAAAGGCCATTGGCCTGTCCTCACACAAAGGACTGATAACCCACCTCAGGGACCCTGGCAGACAAGTTTGGGCTGAAAAGGGAACATGTGCAATTCAAAACCACTCTTTGAAGTTTCCCCAACTTCAAAAGCACTTCTACGGTATATACATTGGGTCTCTGACCCCACCAAATCAGACACTTCTAGATCTATACCTGCACTCTCAGAGGGACTCCCTGGCTGCCCAAAGGACTGATCTGGATGGCTTTGCATAGAAGGACTGCTGCCCTACTTCTTACCCTGCTGCCCTCTGGCCTTTGACACTGCTGGAACGACTCTGCTTTCCCCACAAGTACTCTCCAAGGACTTAGATTCAGCTTGCCTCCTGTTCTGAAGTCTGAAGGCCACAAAGACTTCATTAATGAGAAGAAAATTCCTGTGTGTTGGAAAATTGATGCAATGCCTGCAGATATTGCTGTAGTGCCTGCCTCGCAGTTGAAACTTCACCACATCGCCTACTAAATCGACGCAGCACCTGCTTCTTCTATCAGGACATCAAGGATTTTCAACACAGCGTCCCTGGGCATCAAAATATCCCTGTATCGCAATGAGGAACCAATGTTCTGCTCCTGGAAATTGGTGCATCACCTTGCAGGGTGGAAATAAACAAAGCATTGTCTGTGCCGTGCTGCAAAATCCAACACAGTGCCTTGTTTGCCAATGCATCTCCTCCTCTGTGCCCCCCTGTGCGATGTTATTTTTGATGCATTCCAGGTACTGTAAGTTACAAGGATATAACCACTGATTCCTAAGGTTTGAGACTCACTTAAACCTTTAAAACGTGATAACTCGACTTGTGCATACTGGATTTATGTCATTTTTATCTTATTTTATTCCGAAAAATATTATCTGTTTTTCTAAACGTGTGTAGTGTACTTTTGTGGTGTTTTCTCTATTTTAGTATATGAGTTACTGCAAAAATACTTTACATGTTGCTTTCTAAGTTAAAGTTGCCTGCTATGTGCCAAGCTACCAGAGGGTGGGCACAGGAATATTTGATTTGTGTGTGACTTACCCTGACTAGAGTGAGTGTCCTTGCTTGGACACGGTGAATACCTTTGCCAATTAGAGACCCAAGTTTCTAGCAATAATCTATGTTTATAAATTGATTTTAGATTTCTAAACTGTTTCCTGTGTTTTATTTTATGACCATTTTGTGATTTTTACACACTTAGGCCCTCATTACGAGGCTGACGGTCATCTGACCGTCAGCCTCGTTGGGGTGGTCTTGCCGCCGCAGACCCAGCAGCAAAGACCATCACGTCACAAGTTGTGGGTACCTGGCAAATGCCATACCATACGGTGTGCACCTCCAGCCCGGCGGCAGGCCTCAGCCTGCCAGCTGGATTACGAGGCTGCAGACCGCCAGGCTTTCAGTGATGGTCATCCCACCACGAAAACCCTGACGGTCACGCACCTGGCGACAGGAATTCCCATTCCCGTCGCTGGCACAAACACACCCCCACATGTCCAAACACATGCACACACCACCACCTGTCCACACACTTACAAACACCCCCAACCCTACCAACCCTACACGCACGCATGCATTCACATACACACCCCCCCGTATACACATACATCCACACTAACAACCCCACTCGCTCGCAAACATGCAGGCACATACCCCCACTCACTTGCAAACATGCAGACACACACCCTCACGCGCTCGCACACACGCACTCAGACACCCCCATACAGGTGCACGCATATATATGCACACGTTTACCACCCCTTCGCAATGAGAGTCCTTCACAAGTAAGAAGTCTGCAACTTCCTCTTTACTGGCAATCAAGTATTCCAAGTAGAGCAGTCCAAGGCCCACAGGGAGGAGGTGGTGTAGGCTGGTATTCCTAGCTCACTGGTGGTAACAACAACTCTCAGTAAATGTTAAGTCAGTAATTTTTCTAATAAAAAAGAGGAGTACTTTCATTGCACATGCACTACTAAAAACTATGCATTATTTTTAAACGTATGCAATCAGTTCTATGAAAATAGCTATGGTGATAACTCCAGAACAGTTCACACCCTCCCCCCTACAAGCCCTGAACCTTTAATCACAATTTCCCACACCAACACTTTCTTTCATATCATTAACAAAAGAAGGTGTCAGTTGGAAGGTGTAGGGGAATGGCTTGGAACATGGTGGCCGTCTGAGGAGCCAGTCGCGGAGGGCGCCGTTCCTGAAAAAGATAATGCGAAAATAATGCAAGCCTTACCAGGGGCTCGCAGGGCTTGACAAGCTTGACTGAAAGGGTTTGTTTTTCCCCGTTTTCTGATCCAGCGGTGCTGTGACGGATGAGGGAGCTGGCGGGGCGACGGAAACTCCTGGGAGCACGGAGCTGCTCCATTGCTGAGTGCCTCCCCGAAGCTCAACCAGGTCAGAGAGGCAGCGGCTCGTGTTCCCCTCTGGGGAAATCAAGGCAGAGCCAGCACTAGTGTGGATACCGGTGGAAGGAAGAAGAACAGGTGCTTTAGGATTGTTCAGCGAGCTGAGGACTTGGGGACTTTTGAGTCTGGTAGGAAAGCACCAAGACTGGAAGGCTTTTTTCAGGCTTATGTTATAAATGCTGTAGAAACTTATTTAGAACTTATGGTGAACAGGCTGAAGGGGCAGGTGGGGTTCGGAAAAGAAGGGGGGAAGGTGGCATTTAAAAATATTTTTGGTCAAGTAGTGTATTCCCTCCGTAGCGCTAAGAAAAGTAGGAAAAAAGTTGAAATTGAAAGTCTGGTCCCCCCCTCAGAAATCTTCTTTTGTGAGAAGTAAAGCAGAGCAAGAATATAGTTCTTTTATGAGGAAACTGGATGCGAAGAGTGTTGGTGGGTTGAGTTACAGGAGAGCTTGTGATACCCCTTCAGTTAGGTCTTACTTTCGATTACTGTCATGCGCTCCCAGGGTGTTAGCCGGAGGGACGAATACGCAAGAGTTGGATAAAATGGACAGATTAGAGTTTGCTGCTAGCCCAGAAGGTAGCGGCTCAGACCTCCGGGTGGATGGGGGAAGTGTGTTACAGCACCCTCTTCCAGTGAATTCCATAGAGAGGCAAGCAGAAGCAAATGTAGTGCATGTTTCCCAACCTGTCGGAGAGGATCAGGGGCAATCAATTGCAAATATGTTGAAATCATTATCTATGGAACTGAAGAGTGGCTTTGAGACTTCTAATGTCAATCAGGTGGAGATAAGGGGTCTCTGTGAAGATTTGGGGAAGAAAATTGATAATCTGGCAGGTCGTACCACCGCTTTGGAGGAGGAAGTGGGGGAGTTAAGAGTGGCGGTAGAAGAAAATAAGGAGCAGATAAGATATTTAAAAGAAGAAGAAACAGGGGTGATGGTGAAAATGGAATCCCTGGAAAATAATCAGAGGAGGAATAATTTGATGTTTCTCAGGGTCCCGTAAGGTCTGGAAAAAAGTGACTTAAAAGGGTTTATGGCTCGTCTGATAAAGCAAGAGGTGAATGTGGAAATTTCAGAGGAAGACATTGTGAAAGATATTCAAAGGGTGCACCGGGTCCCGGCTAAAATGACTCCCAACAGGGTCAGACCAAGGAAAATCCTAGTTTATTTTCAGACATACTTCTTGAAGGAACATATTCTCGCCCGGTCACTACAAAAGAAACCGTTGATGGTAAATGGATCTCCTTTTGAAATTAGGTCAGACCTTGTGGCTGTGACTTTGAATAAACAGTGGGAGCTGGATAAAAGAATAGATATTCTGAAAAAACTAGGGGCTACAGTTCAGTCGAGATTTCCTGCGTCTCTAAAAGTTATGATAAATAATAAGATGTATAATTTTATGGACTGGAAGGAGGTGGATGAGTTGATCATGAAAATTGAGAAAGAGGGCAGGAATGAGGCAGGTCTAACCTAAGATTGGAGTGTTCACCCGGCAGGGAGGTTTTGTGGGAAATGTCCTAACTCAGGAGCGGTGATCCTCTGACCTAGGTCAGGTCAATGTTTGGGTGGGTTCCCAGGGGAGGAGGGGGATTGGGTGGGGTGCAGTAGGAGGGTGGAGGGGGCACTGGGTGGGGTGTATAATAGTGGTAAAAAATATCATTTTTGGTGTAAGTAGTTTGGGGTAAAGGGAGGGAGGGGTGGTGATGGTGAGCACTGGGTGGGGAGTATATTACAGGGAAAAAAGATCCTCAATGTGGTAGGTGGGCCTGGGGGTGTGGGAGGGATGGGTGGGTGGGGTGGAAGAAGGTAGGTGGTTTGAATGTCAGCAAATGGCAATAAAGAACTTGAGACTCCTGTCCTGGAATGTAAATGGTCTCAGGGTAAAGAGTAGGCAGAAAAGGTTGGTTCCATATTTGAGAGATGTCCCGTTCAATGTCTTGATTTTACAAGAGACTCATCTTTCCAGGGAGGAATGTTTTGAAGTTTTTAAGACATGTGGATGGGTCCAGCAGATAGCCAGCTCAAATTGTTTGAATGGTAGTAAAGGAGTGCCTGTTCTAATTAAGAAACATGTCAGTGTTACTTTTCTGGAAGGCCCCATAGATAACTCGGGGAGGAGGGTGGTGGGGAAGCTGTCTGCTTTTGAATATCTCTTGACCTTGCTAGGATATTATGGTCCTCCTAATAGGGATGATGTTGGCCCATTATGGGAACTCTCAGATTATCTTTTACAATATTTAGATTCTGTAATATGGGCAGGTGATTTTAATGTTGTTTTTAATTACGAATTAGATAGATCAGCGGGTAGTAGGTCCAAAGTAAATGAGAAAATGCAGGGTCAGATTTGGGTAATGACGTCCCAATGGGGGTTATTTGATGTTTGGAGGGATAAAAGGGGGTTAGAGAGAGGTTACTCTTATTATAATAAGAAGTATCAGCATCAGTCCAGAATTGACTATTTCCTGTTGGATATTGGTTTGAGGGACTTTGTTGAGTCAGTTGTACATATTGGGGCCCATTTATCAGATCACTCAGTGGTTAGTTTAGTTCTTAGGTTGCAAAACAAAAAGGTAGGAAAAAAGGTGGACTCTAGACAGAACCTTGCTTCTGGAAGATGAGGTGGTTACGAAATTGCGGGTGGATTCAGAGGACTTTTTTAGGACAATTTTGGGTTCAGCTCCCTTAGCGATAGTTTGGGATACATTTAAGGCCTTTTTGAGGGGATGTCTGTTTAGGATTGCTGCATATAGGAGGAAATTATATAATGAAGAACTAAGTAGGTTGGAGACTCAAATACGACAGTGTGAGCAGGGAATGTTAAGTAAGGAACAGGGTGAAGAGTTGGACAACTTTGTTAAGCAACGTCAGACAGCTAGTCTGGAGTTGGCAGATCTTTTGGATCGTAGGGTTAGATTGAGATGTGAAGCCAATAGGGTGATGCATTTCGAGTATAGTGAGAACAGCAGTAAATTGTTGGCTTGGAAGATAAAATAAGATAGGGCCAGGAATTGGGTGACAGAAATCCGATATGAGGACTCGGTGAGATTAGTAGAGGCGTTGAGCAGGTGGAAGAGGGCTTTTTAAATTTCTTTAAGGACTTATATACAGAAGATTTGAAGCCGTCGGCAGAGAAATGGAAGGAGTGGTGTGGGGAATTAGAGTTACCGACTCTGGATGAAGAGGAGAGAAAGATGGTTAATGAAACTCATACATACAGACCAGATAGGGTTTCTGAAAGGTAGGCATATGCATGAATTGATACAGTAATTGGTAGGGTTGATTGATTTAGCTACGTCATTGCATATGCCTTTGGCGGTGGTAATGGTGGATGCAACAAAAGCATTCAACAGGGTTAATTGGAGTTATTTGATGATGGTTTGCGAATCATATAAAATCGGAGGCCAGTTTATTAGAATATTGAAAAAAATCTATCAGGACCCAAGCGCAAGAAATTTGGTTAACGGTATGTTCACTCCTTCAGTAAAGATAGAAAGAGGGACGAGACAGGGGGGCCCATTATCCCCTCTATTATTTGACCTTTATATTGAACTATTAGCCTGAAAAATTAGGAGAAATAAGAGAATACCGCCTTTTCGGTGTGGAGACCTGGTTAAGAATGTCTCTTTATATGCGGATGATCTAATCATTTATACAGCTAACCTAAGCCAGGCTAAACCAGTTCTACAAGAGTTTACGGAGGATTTTGGGGGGATTTCTGGTTATGCAGTTAACAATCAAAAGACTGAAATTATGGCATGGAATATGGAACTAAATGATGAGGTAGCAAATGTAAAAAAAGAAGTCAAATATTTGGGAATTACGGTGACACATGATATATGTAAAATGGTGGAAATAAATCTTGCTCGGGTTATGAGGGAGGTGGACCTTTTACTGAGGAAATGGCTAAATCTTACACTAACTATAATATGTCGGATTAATGTGGTAAAAATGGTTATAGTCCCTAAATTAACTTTCATTTTCAATGCATTGCCATTAATGTTTAACAAGGTTGCTTTAAAGAAATTGCAGGGAAAAATTAGTAGTTTCATTTGGGCATCAAAAGGTGTTGGTATATCATGGAAAAAGCTCAGGAGAAAGAAAGAAAAAGGTGGTCTGGCAGCTCCTGATATACAGTTCTATGCATGCGCAAATCTGTGAAAAAATGTAAGACAGAGTTTTTATGCAGTTCACCGTTCTGAGCTGGGCAGGTGTTAACTGCTATGATGGAAGGCCAGGAGGTCCAGAGAAGTTTCTTGTATAAGTTTGGGGATCCGAAGTTTTTCAAAATAATTTGATTTAAGATATTATGGGGGTCATTCTGACCCTGGCGGTAGACAACCGCCAGGGCCAACGACCGCGGATGCACCGCCAACAGGCTGGCGGTGCATCCCAGGGCATTCTGACCGCAGCGGTACAGCCGCGGTCAGAAACGGAAAACCGGCGGTGTCCCGACGGTTTTCCGCTGCCCTGAGGAATCCTCCACGGCGGCGCTGCAGGCAGCGCCGCCATGGGGATTCCGACCCCCTTACCGCCAGCCTGGTTCTGGCGGTTTTGACCGCCAGAACACTGGCTGGCGGTAACGGGTGTCGTGGGGCCCCTGGGGGCCCCTGCAGTGCCCCCTAACAGGGCCCCACCAAGATTTTCAGTGTCTGCCTAGCACCCCGCCTGCACCCGTCGCACCCTTCCCACTCCGCCGGCTCCATTCGGAGCCGGCTTCCTCGTGGGAAGGGGTTTCCCGCTGGGCTGGCGGGCGGCCTACTGGCGGTCGCCCGACAGCCCAGCGGGAAACTCAGAATTACCACAGCGGTCTTTTGACCGCGTAGCGGTATTCTGCCGGCGGAACTTTGGCGGGCGGCCTCCGCCGCCCACCAAAGTTGGAATCACCCCCTATATGATTGGGCAGTGTTGTGGTATGAGGTGAGGAACATCACGAAGTTGTCATATTATAATGAATATGCACCGATTTGGGACTCTTCTGGCACCCCGGAGTGGACTTAAGACGCCCTGGCTATTCCCCTGAAAGAGGCAGGTTTTTTGCAATGGAAACATCTTTGTTATAATGGTGAACTGAGAGACTTTGAAAATCTTAATATCGAGGTAGGAAAAGGGCTGTCTAAGTTTAAATACCTTCAGATGAAGTCCTGGTGGACAAGATGCAGCTGGACATTTTGATGAAGAAGGAAGTGGCGAGATGGTATTGGCTGATGTTGGATATTGTGGATGGGGAATTTAATCTCCCGAAAGAAATCTGGAGGGAGTGCTTGCCAGAGCCGCAGCTGAAAGACCTTTGGTAAGTATCTACTACACGTTTGTATAACACTGTTAAACCTGCTGCGTTAAGGAGAAATCATCTATTCTCTATCCACAGAGCCTTTTGGACTGCCAAAAAATTGTCCAGGCTGAGACAAGATAACGTGGTGAGGTGTAAGAAGTGTGGTTTTGCCTCAGCTGATGATCTACATATGTTTATTGACTGCCCTTTACTTCGTATGTTTTGGCAAGAGGTGGGGGATGCAATTAATGACATTCTTCCCTCAAGCCCAAAGGTAAGACCTTCAATTGTGATGTTTGGCTGCTCAGGTGAGACACGGAAGATGTGTAGAGATAGCGCTAAACTGTTTTATATGATGCTTTTGGCGAGAAGGGAGACTTGTAGGAAATGGATCAGACCTGTCCCCCCTACTTTTATTGAATGGAAAAATTCTCTAATTCACTATCATAAATTTGACTGTTATAAAGTTTGTGAGAGGATCAGATTTTGGAATCCGTTGAAGCAATGGTTGGGAAGTGGCGAGGTATAAATAGATAGGATGTGATCCTATGATTATATCCTTCCCTCTGCTTTCCGCACAAGAGTTTTGGATGGAAAGTCTGTCCCGGACAGGGGTGACGAGGTTAGGGTTGGGTGGAGAGCAGTTGGGTGAGAACCTTTGCTGCCCCTTACCCCCCTCCCACCCGCATTGGTCATGTGAGGGAAATTTGGAAGATATATGAGGATCAACAAAAAAAAAAGAAGGTGTCAGTATCAATAAGAAAAACATATTGGCTTTATCAGGGTGTCACCAGGAGTAGAAATATTGTATATTGAACCTACACAACACCACTGAAATCAATAGTGGTGGTTCCATCTTACACCGGCATTTATTAAAGCTTTTCCTGATTCATTGTTAAGCTTCAGGTTTTTCAATAAAGCAATTCAAATTATGTGATTAACCATCATTTAAACATGTAATGATTGACAGTTGCATGTAAATTAAACCATTGCATGACCTTCATTAAAGCATATACCATAATGCTGTCAATAACTTCATTGCTAATAAAGCATTAAAAAAAAAATATATTGGTACAAGAGGCTTCACTGTCCAGGGCCCATGTTCAAAACCACAGATTTCTTAAGCCCTTTATCAAGCAAAACCTCTCCTATGAACACAAATATGAACCCTCTCAAGAAGACTTAGGACCACGTTGAGAGGCATATTTTGGGAGCTCTAGTGGTGTTTGGTGTCCCAGGTTGCTTGTTTCTGGTCCAGGAAGAACCTAGCTTGACAGTTCGATCAGGACTGTTCCCATGGGGAACACAGTCAAGACTGATTTGCATATGGTTAGGTCCAAACTGGGGTGGCGTGGTGGTTAAAAAAATGGTGAATTAAACCCACATCTTTAGAACCCAGATCATTATATTTGTTTCACATGTGAACGTTTGACTAATCTAATATGGCAATTATGTGCTGCAGAAAGGTCATGTAACATCATGGATATATCATGAAGGTGAGCAGTATTTTAAGAGAGTTTGGAACACCGGTATGTATCCATGATTGCCTCATCATGCTCTCCTCATTCAATCAATACATGCACACTGAAATGTCTTAAGTGTCTACCTAAGTGCATGAATCCTCCAATATACGGTACATTTATTCAGACAACTGTGTCTAAAACTCCAAACCTACGTATATGCCCGTCGAGAAGCTTAATTGTTGCCAGCAGGAGCACACCATCTCCAGTGTCACATGATCTTTCTGCAGCATGTAGCTGTCATAGTAGATTAGTCAAACGTTCACATGTGAAATTTATATACTCCTATACTTGGGTTCAAATGTCCATATTTGATTTCCTTTATTCCTAAATGTCCCCTAGCAATATGCAGTCATTAGTTTACTTGCATATGGCAGAGCCCATTTTATGGTATATGGTTAACCAATATGTTCTCCCTTATCTGGGATCAGCTGTCCATATTTGCTGTCCATAATGCTTAAACATCTCAGAGCAACTCACAATAATCATTGACAACTGCATTTTACATAAATAATAACAACATTATTTTGGCAGTAGCTCAAAAAGGGAGATGCTGAAGAACACTTTGTGTGCTCTGACTTATTCAAACATATAGTGAAGTGAAACTGGAGGATGATACAAGACAGAGTAAATTAGCCTAAGCATGTATTTTGCATATTTTGCAATGCATGAGAGGGATTGTTCTTCATTGATGAATGTATTGTTTACAATACAGTTGACTGGTGCTTAGATGGGGTTGCCAATTTGGAAGGCTATATACTACTAATGTATGAGCACAAAGTGAGGGCATATTAATTTTAAATCTATTCATTCAGAACAATGAAAGATTACAGGGCCATTATAGTTACATTCAAAATTTACATGCACACAACCATAGAAATTCAGCTGTTATAGTTAGAGGTAATTAAAGTAACTATAACTTGTGCTCTAAGGTAACTATAACTCGCGCCATTGCCATGCACAGTTTACTCATCCATCATTTGACAGGAAATGTTACAGTGACATTACTAATGATGTCATAGAAGATGTCATGAGTGATATAATATGTGCTGGAAGTGGCAGTGCATGGTAAGGGCATGAGTCATAGTTATCTTAGGGCGTGAGTTAGAGTTACTTGAATTAATTCTGACTATAACAGCTAATTTTCTATGGTTTTGTGGATATGAATTCTCAACCTAACTATAGTGGCCTGTAACCTTTGGCTTTTCAATTAATTTCTATGGTTTTGATGCTATTTCCTAATTATGATGTTCCTGTAACCTGGGTGTGTGGGGGTGAGTGGCTATGTGAGTGGTCATGTGGGTGTATGAGTGGCTGTATGGGTATGTGAGTGGATGTGTGAGTGGCCGTGTGGGTGCGTAAATGGTTGTGTGAGTGTGTAAGTGGGTTTGTGAATGCTGTGTGAGTCTGTGAGTGGGTGTGTGAGTAGTTCTGGTGTTTGTGAGTGGGTGTGTGAGTGGCTGTATGGGTGTGTCAGGTGTTTGGGTGTATAAGTGGTTGTTTTGGTCTGTGAATGAGTGGGGGAGTGCGTTTATGAGTGAGTGTATGTGTGGGTTTTTTTTTCAATTGGGGTCTGGATCCGCGGATTCACCTGAATCCAACCGAATCCAATAGGATCAGGGTGAATCTGTGGATCCTCACGTTCAAAAGAAAAACATTTTGGGACATTTTCTTGCCCATGAGGGTTCCCTCACAGACAGTCCCTCATTAGTCCCATAGGTTCAGGTTACCTCTACCCTGACCCCATCTGTCACTTTTTTCCCTGCTGGGAACCAAGTCCTGATTAACAAAATGTCAGCCGCAACTTTCCTCTCAGGTTGTGGCTAACTAATCACGGCATTGCTATTGGTGTAAGAATTTGCGAAACCCCCTTGATCCATGAAGGATCACCGGCATATCAGAGTCCCTAGATATACAAATTTATTATTCCTTTAATAACTCCTAAACCACTAAAAAGATTTACACCAAATTACAACAAGCATTTGCAATGAAATAGGTCTAGCATTTTCTTGAGTTTCAGCTATTGACATTGTAAATTACTAACCAGACTTTTCTTGCCACATAAATTGCCTCACCCTGCCTCATAATTTTGTCTTTTCCTATCATATAATTCCAGTGGACCTGGATATAGTTAAAGCACATAACTTTCTTCCTCTACCTGCAGCAAAAGATGAAAATGTTGCCGTCTAGCTTCCTAATTTAAATCTGCCATGCTAATTCCAATAGAATACCACTTTCACCACCCCACAATTAGAGTTGCTGGCTGGTTAACACAATTCCCCCCAAAAAGACACAAGAGAGCACAGAGGAGAAATAAACTAGAAGGGTCACCCAAATGTATAAAGAGTGTTCAAACAGTGATAGTGTAATAAGGATGTTAAGTTGGCCTGAGTCATGGCCATAATTGTAATAAGGAGAGATTATTGAAACATTTACAATTATTATATAAACTTTTATCAGAAATAAACTATTGACATTAAGCTATAATACTTAAAACACCATAACATACATATCATTTGTAAGAAACATGGTCATGTAACCATGTCGTAGGACCCTAACGGGCATAACCCCATGAAAAAAAAGGTGAAAATAATGCAACATAACCATAAATTGAGCACCTTTGCACCACTAAGTGCCCCCTAACACCACCATGTGTGCACCGTACTTATTATACAGAACACCATGGCGGTAGTTAAGGATCTAACATCAGAATTTCTGATTCTAGTTCCGCGCTTTGCAGGATTAGCTTAAACAATTCTGACGTTCAACCTGCAAAGCACCAAGAGGCCCATTGAAACCAATGGGAGCCTCATTTAACACCTCCTCTCAGCAAGCGTTAAAAGTGACAAAAAAAATGACGCAAAGAAATCTCTTAGATTCCTTTGAGACATTTTGTCGGTCCCGCTATGCAGTATGGGCATGGTTATGCCCCAAGGCATTCAGCTCTCCCCCCACACACTGAAACATCTTATCCCAATGGCAAGCAAGAGGACATTGATTATTTTGATTTTACATTTGGGCCATGAGAGCTTAACTAACTCTCAAAATCGTTCCACTTGGAATGTTGAGGGCTGCACTTTTTGGACTTTGGGACGCTGCCATATAGAAAAATCTATGAGACCTAGTCACATCTGAGAACTAAACATCCGGGTGAGTCCAGAGTGATGTGCTTCACATGCACCCATAACAGGTTCTTAACCACAATGTCCTGCAAACCTCCAACTTTGCTTGAAATCACACATTTTCCCTGCATTTTTATGATGGAACCTTCTGGAATCTGCAGGAATCGACAAAATTCCTACCACCCAGCATTGTCTCATCTATACTGACAAAAATTATGCCCCACTTGTCAGCCTAAAAACATTTTTTTCAAACTGGCCTTTTGAAGCCGCCTTCCTTGGTGAAAGGAAATTTGTGGCTCCTCTCAGATTCCAAAAACTTTCTAACACCGAAATGTATGGAAAAGGTGTTTTTTTTTGTGCCAAATTTGGAGGTTTGCGAAGGGTTCTGAGTAACAGAACCTGGAGAGAGCCCCGAAAGTCACCTCATTCAGAATTCCTCCAGATGCCTAGTTTTAAAAAAATGGTTTGCTAGGTTTCCCTAGGTGCCGGCTGAGCTAGAGGCCAAAATCCACAGCTAGGCACTTTGCAAAAAACAGGTTTGTTTTGTTCGGGAAAATGTGATGTGTCCACGTTGTGTTTTGTGGAATTTCCTTTCGTGGGCACTAGGCCTACCCACACAAGTTAGGTGCCATTTTTATTGAGAGACTTGGGGGAATGGTGGGTGGAAGGACATTTGTGGCTCCTGTCAGATTCCAGAATTTTTTGTCACTGTAATGTGTGGAAAAAGTGTTTTTTGCCAAATTTTGATGTTTGCAGAGGATTATGGGTAACAGAACCTGGGAAGAGCCCCACAAGTCCCCCCATCTTGGCTTCCCCTAGGTAGTTAGTTTTACAAAACGCACAGGCTTGGCATTTTCCTCTAGGTGCCGGCTGAGCTAGAGGCCCAAATTCACAGCTAGCCACTTTGCAAAAAACAGCTCTGCTTTCTTTGGGAAAATGTGATGTGTCCACGTGTTTTGGGAGCACTACAAGTTACCCCATCCTGCGTTCTCCTAGTTGTCTTGTTTACAAAAATAAAGAGGTTTGGTAGGTTTTCTTAGGTGCCGCCTGAGCTAGAGACCAAAATCCACAGCTACGCACTTTCAAAAAAACACGTCAGTTTTCAATATACAAATTTCATGTGTCTATGCTGCGTTTTGGGGTGTTTCCTGTCGCAGACACTAGGCCTACCCACACAAGTGAAGTATCATTTTTATTGGGAGACTTGGGGGAATACAGAATAGTAGAACATGTGTTATTGTCCTATGTCTTTCTCTAACCTTTGTCCTTTCAAATGTAAGACAGTGTGTAAAAAAGAAGTCTATTTGAGAAATGTCCTGTAATTCACATGCTAGTATCGGGACCTCGAAATTCAGAGATGTGCAAATAACCACTGCTTCTCAACACCTAACTTTGTGCCCATTTTGGAAATTAAAAGCTTTACTTGATACCTATTTTTCACTCTTTATATTCTACCAAATGAAATGCTATATAACCAGAATACAATGAAAACCCATTGCAAGGTGTAGCTCCTTTATTGCACTGGGTACCTAGAGTTCTTGATGAACCTACAAGCCCTATATTTCCCAACAACCAGAAGAGTCCAGAAGTCATAGCAGTATATTGCTTTAAGAAATCTGCAATAGCTGGGAAAGGTATAGAAGAAAACGTGAACAGAAATGGCTTTTTTCACCTAAATTTCAATCTTTTTTTATTTTAGCTGTTACTTTCTGTAGGAAAAACTTGAAGGATCCACACAAATTACCCTTTGATGAATTCAGAATTTTGTCTACTTTTCAGAAATGTTTAGCTGCCTGGGATCGGGCATTGGTTTCACACCCATTTCTGTCACTAACTGGAAGGAGGCTGAAAGCACAAAGAATAGAAAAAATGGGGTATGTCCCAGTAAAATGCCAAAATTGTGTTGAAAAGTGTGGTTTTGTGATTCAAGTCTGCCTGTTCCTGAAAGCTGGGAAGATTTATTTTTTAATTCCCTGGCATCTAGTAGGATTTCTGCCCCCTCCACACCGGGGAAGTGGATCTGGAGTAGTTGCCCCACTGGTGTGCAGAAAAAGTTTGTTCCCGTTCATTTGGGGTGGGGGTATGGCCATTCCACGTCCAACGTTACAACAAGTGCTCACTATAAGTAATAATATCTCTTTACAAGGTTTGACGGCCCAGCAATTAACCGAATGGCTGGAAAGGCTGAATAGCACATAAGGAGATTCAAATGGAGGAAGTCCATAAATTTAGCCAGGCTTCAATTAGAAGCAGAGGAATTAATCAAGGGGGAGAATTGAATTAAACCGAAGTGACTCATATAGTGAAGATGAATTGTGTTTCTTGTGCAAAATAATTACCAACAAAGCAGGATTGGTACACCAGAGATTAACAGATATGGCAAATAATTACAACACAGAGATTGAGAAAACAAAGCATTGGAGAAGAAGTTACAGGTTAGAATTTGACTCAAAGGATATTGAGAACATGAGAATACCAAAATTGAAAATTCACATTAGGGATTAATCCAGAGCATCCAGACATGAGGAACATTAAATAAGTGGGAAGGCAGATGGGTAAAGAACCGAGACAAGAAGAAAAAGGAGTGCAGATTTAATTGCCAGTGTACAGCAGACTGACAATCCAGTAAAAATATTATCAATGAGAGCAATTCCTTGGGGACATTTTGTGCATGTCCCTTGGAGCAGGCGTGACATTCTGTCATTTACAAATGACTACCCGAGATTGAGAAAGAAACCAGTAGAATGGTACAAACAAACAAACAGGTTTGTGAAGCTTGCAAAATGCTTGTGGGAAGATTTGAGTATCCTGTTAGAAATAGTGGTGCCAGTTGGTTTGAGGGTTCAATGTAAAAGGAGTGTAGAGTGGACAATGAGAGAGTACCTATGAGATCTGTCTACAGGTTCATGATCTCCAGATGTAATGATATACTATTACAAGGTGATTGCATTTTTGAAAAAAAGGATTTCTCCCAAGAATATCGGTTGGCAGAGAATAGACAGGACAGCTAAAGAAGGGAAGGAGTCCATACATGCGTACTAGGAGAGATTGCTGCAAGCATTTGAACATTACATTGGTACAGAAACAATTGAGCCAAAATACGTGATTCTTTTTGTGTTCAGATTTCTTGAAGGATTGAGACCTGAAATTAGCCAGATGAATAATAGTCATTTGATTTGATGGAAAGCAAAACCGAACTACGAAGTATTGCAATATGACAACTTCTGTACTGATAAGATTGAACTGAAGCAGAGAAATTTTAAAAGAGAAGGCAATGGTGACACAGATTAAAGTGGCACAATCAAGAACGCAAGGACGTTTTCCACAGCAGCTGCAGGGAAGCGCATGGTTTTCAGAATCATGCAAAAGGAAGAGGTCGTGTTGGAAATAGAAATGTGAACCATGGTGTCGACTTGAGCACTATAGTTTTTTAGAATGATATAAGAGCAATGAAAAGGACGTTACCCTGTCACAGTTGCGGTATATGAGAAAGTAGCCTCTTTCTGGCATGGTTACCCCCACTTTTGGCCTGTTTGTGAGTGGGTGTCAGTGTGTTTTTACTGTGTCACTGGGATCCTGCTAGCGAGGACCCCAGTGCTCATAGATAAAAACCTATGGCCCTCATTACAACATTGGTGGGTGTCCAATATTGTACCGCTAGCAGGCTGCCAATGCGGAGTGAAATCCGCCGGTCCAGCGGGGAGTACGGCCATAACATTGCAGCCGGCTCCTAATGAAGCCGGCGGCAATGTGGTTGTGCGGCGGGTGCAGCAGCACCCGTTGCGCATTCCACTGCCCGTAATTCGGGCAGTGGATTGCGCGATGGGGCTGTGCATGGGGGCCCCATCGAGTCACCCATTCCGCCAGCTGTTCCATGGCAGTATTTACCGCCATGGAACGGCTGGCAGATGGGGACTGCTTGCAGCGCTTCCCTGGCAGATTACAACCGCCGGGACCACCAGGCTGGCAGTAGCCTAGCGGTGTGGGTGGTATGACCGTGGCGGAATATGGCAGTTGCACCACCAGCCTGTTGGCAGTGCGACCACCAGCGAAAATCTGTCTGTCCTACGAACACCAGACTTGTAATGAAGGTCTATATGTCAGTGTGTTTTGCCTGTCTCACTGGGATCCTGCCAGCCAGGACCCCAGTGCTCATAGTTTGTGGCCTAATGTGTATGCCTGTGTAGTGCCTAACTGTCTCACTGAGGCTCTGCTAATCAGAACCTCAGTGCTTATGCTCTCTCTGCTTTTAAATTTGTCACAGTAGGCCAGTGACTTCACTTACCAATTTCAATTGGCATACTGCCCCCCCTTATAAGTCCCTAGGTACCTAGGTACCCAGGGTGACGGGGTTCCAGGAGATCCATATGGGCTGCAGCATATCTTTTGCAACCAATAAGGAGCTCAGACAAACCCTTAAACAGAAATGCCATTGCAGCCTGCGTGTATTAGTGCACACACTATTTTCACAGCCATTTTCACTGCACTTAAGTAACTTATAAGTCACCTATATGTCTAACCTTCACTTGCTGAAGGTTAGGTGCAAAGTTACTAAGTGTAAGGACACCCTTGCACTAGCAAAGGTGCCCCCACATAGTTCAGGGCCACTTCCTCGGACATTGTGAGTGTGGGACGCCATTACACGTGGTGTGCACTAAATATATTGGGCAGTACCTATATGTGGCTTCACAATGGTAACCCCAAATATGGCCATGTAACATGTCTAAGATCATGAAATTGTCCCGAAATGTGGTATTGGGGAGCCAATTCCATGCATCCTGGGGGCTCCACCATAGACCCCCAGTACTGCCAAACCAGCTCTCTGAGGCTTGCACAGCAGCTACAGCTGTTCTGCTCTCTTGGGGTCTGGGCAGCCCAGTCCCAGGAAGGCAGAACAAAGCATTTCCTCTGAGAGCAGGGTGTTACACCTTCTCCCTTTGGAAATAAGTGTTACAGTCTGGGGAGGGGTAGCCTCCCCCAGCCTCTGGAAATGCTTTGAAGGGCACAGATGGTGCCTTCCTTGCATAAACCAGTCTACACCAGTTCAGGGACCCCTTCTCCTCTGCTCTGGCGGGAAACTGGATGAAAGAAAGGGTCAGTGACCACACCCGTGTCCCACCCCAGTGGTGGTGACCAGGGGTCCTCCGGTGTACCCAGACTTCAGCCATCTTGCTTTGCAAGGTGTGGGGGCACTCTTGAGGGCTCTGAGTGGCCAGTGCCAGGAGGTGATGTCAGAGACCCCTCCTGATAGGTCCATATCTGATAAGGTAGCCAATCCCACTCTCAAGGCTATTTAGGGTCTCTCCTGTGGGTTCTCTTCAGACTCTGCTTGCAAGTTTCCTTCAGGAATACTCTGCAACAACTTCAGACTCTTTTGACCTCGGATCAACCGCAGCCTGCTCCAAGAACTGCTGTAACTGCAACAAAGTGTCTACAAGAGACACTTTTCTTCAGAAACCTCAGCTCCAAGTCAGCAACTGCAACAGTTTCCATGGTGTGCATACTCTTGGAACTCCCTGTCTTCATCCTGCACCAGAAGAACCGAAAACATCTCCTGTGGAGTGACGGAGTCACTCCCCTGCTCCAAGCAGGCACCTTCCAAGACGACGACCAGTACCCTAGGACTCCTCTCACAACGACGAGCATGCTCCTAAGGACACAAAGGGATGACATAATCGACAAAGACTGTCCTGAAGTCCTGCTGATGCAATTTGGAGGAGGTAGGATCTTGCCTTCCCCGAGATCGACGGTACCCCTATGTACTGTGTCTTCTTCACCTCCTGAAGCCTCTGTGCACTCTTTGCAAAATTCCTTTGTGCACAGCCTGGCCCATGTGAACTGTGACGCTGAACTCTCTGAGTTGTTCCCCGGCGGCGTAGGGCCTTCTTTTGTTGTGCTGCATCAACTGCATTTTGCACCTCCTTTGAACCCAGATCCTGTGGCTTCTGGGGTGCTGGCTGGCATCCTGAGGGCTCTCTAAAGTGGTGAGAGCCCTCTCTTCCTCCTCATACAGAGTTTAGGCCCCCAGGTCCAATAATACAGCAGTTGTTCTTTGCAGACTTGGTTGGCTGCTGCAAAATCCCAAAAACAAGGTGTAGTGTGCCCTAAAGAAACTTGCAGTACTTTACTCCTGCTTTTCTGGGGTCCAGGGTGGGGTAATTTACTTACCTTTACTGTATTCTTACTCTCCCAGCGAATCCTCACACACTACACTTGTCTAGTGGGGAATTCATGATTCACATTCCACTTTTTTAGTATATGGTTTGTGTTGCCCCTAGACCTATTTTCTCCCATTGCATTCTATATGACTTCCTACTGTTTGCATTGTTCTATGACTATTTACTTGTCTAATTTTTGTGTCTAGTGTGTATATTGTGTATAATACTTACTTCCAAAAGGAGTATTGTCTCAAATATATTTTTGGTACTGTGTCACCCAAATAAATACCTTTATTTTTGATAACACTGAGTACTATCTTTGCTTGTGAATAAGTACTGTGTAACTATAAGTGGTATTGCATGACCTTTGCATGCCACCTAGTTCAACCTAAGCTGCTCTGCTATAGCTATCTCTATCAACCTAAGCTGCTAAAATACTACTACATTCACTAACAAGGGATAACTGGATCTGGTGTAAGGTGTAAGGTTTAAGTACCCAAAGTACCCACTACAAACCAGGACAGCCTCCTACATTGGTGGTGCAGCGGTGGGATAAGTACTTGCAATTGCTTTACCAATTTGTTACCTGTGCTTTTCACAAGAAAAGGTTGCTCCAATACTTAGAGCATATTTAAGATATAATACAAGGAGAGGGACAAGGAGATTACTGGTCCAGTGTACAGTCTCCCAGGCATAATCAATTTTAAAAATAGTGTACACTGTTCCAAAGAAAAACAACAGGGAAACCTAAATAACAGGAGCAAGAGCCCTCACACATCCAATCAGATGTCATGCTTCATCATCAGGGATGCTACTCGTCAGACTGGTGCTGCAATGTCTGACGGGCTCCCCAAGAAGGGGGCTCTTTGCCAGAGATCTTTCACAGTGACTGCTATATAAATATAAATAACTGTAAGTTTATTATCAGCACAAGGTCTTGGCCAAGGTTAAAAAACACAGACGGAGAGTGATTGATGAGTAATCATGCTCATTCACTCTCTCAAAAGAATGCAAGCAGAGGGCAGTGAAGTATCATACACCGTCTAATCATGGGTCAACATGTTTCGCGTTTCAAGGGTCCAGGAGGATACAACGATGCTTCATCAGGACCAAAACTCAAAACTTCCCCTTTGTTAAACACACAGACAACACTAGGTCTAGATTGTCAGTCAACTAAGAATCAGTCACTTACTTAAGTGATCTGTGAATCAGGTAATTCTAAAAAAGAGGTCACTCTGTGAAAATAATTTAACAAAGAGATACATTTCAAAATCAATGTTAGTCATGCACTTTTCTTGTACACATGTTGTGGTACTCAGTGACATAAAGTGAAAAAAGTGCTCAGTGGTAGTGGGGAGAGAATTAGTATCATGACTTACAGTCCCAAATTTTGAAAGCGGCTCCTTAGGTAAACACATGCCAGGAGACTGGTGCAAGAACTGAAGAAATATAAAACTAAGTCATCTAGACAACGCACATAAACGAGCCCTGAGACCCTTTGCTAGGAGAGGAATCAAAATAAAACTACATCACGATCCTCCCAAAGCACTTCCCAATGGAAGAACATGAACTTTTAACAGTCAGATGTTGGTTAATCCACTATCCGGCCATCTAAATTGCCAGGTACACTTGTGAAACTCATCCGTAATTGCAGAGGCTATTCCTCATATAGGAGGGAAAAATACAACCTTATTTTTGAGATTCATATATAATATATACCTAGAAACAATTTTCTAACTTTCTTAAAAGTTCTTTAAACTTTCAAAACGTTTTTACAAAGTTCTGAAAGTTGTCTTCTTTTCTCTAAAAAGGTAGCTCTGTTATTCTACTAACTTTTTACTCACTTTCCTAAAGTTGTTTTCTTTCAATATGTCTTCTGTAGAAGCCGCCCCTGGAGCTGTCAAGACTACCTATGACAATTTAAACTATAAAAGCTTGAAGGGGCTCTGTATTGAAAGACATTTAGGGATTGGGAAGAACCCAAATAAGGAGTACCTCTTAAATCTCCTCCTCCAGGATGACCAGGGAATCAGCACTGAGGAGGAGGTAGAGGATAACTCCAACCAGGAAAGCTCAGAGGAGCAAGATGACAATCCTGGGGAGAGTCCTTCCACAGACCTATCTGTCAACAGGTCCCCTAGTATAACTTGTAGTGGTAAGGGTTCACACTCAAATAGGGCTCCCTTCACCCCTAGAGGTCAGGTCACTAGAGTGGCCCCTGTTGGAGATAGGTCTGCCTATGCACACTCTCATCTCAACTCCGTTTCAGAGGCTTCACATAATTCTAACCAAGAGAACCAGTCCCAAGATAGGGAACTCAGAAAGCTGAGGTTAGAGGAGGCCAGACGAAAGCTAATGCAGCAGCAGTTGGCCTTAGACAGGGAATCCCTGGCTGTGGAGAAAGGGTCAGGGTTTGGGGATAGTTTCCCATGGTGGCCGCAGCTGTTTTAGGAATACAAGTGTTAGGGAACCTTCATTTGATTCTAGTAAACTGCACAAAGTTGTCCCTCCTTACAAGGGTGGTGATGACATCAACAAGTGGTTTGCTGCACTTGAGAGAGCCTGTAAAGTTTAGAGGGTCCCACATGTACAGTGGGCTGCTACCCTTTGGTTATCCTTCTCTGGCAAAGGGAGAGACTGACTTCTTATTGTCAGAGAGGACAATGCAGTTAATTACCAGGTTCTTAAAAATGCACCCTTGGATGGTCTGGGCTTAACCACTGAACAGTATAGACTTTAGTTCAGAGAGACCAGAAAGGAGTCATCACAGGACTGGACAGACTTTGTAGACTGTTCTGTGAAGGCCCTAGAAGATTGGTTACTTGGCAGTAAGGTAACTGATTATGAAAGCCTTTATAACTTGAGTCTGAGAGAGCATATCTTGAATAATGTGTCTGACTTGTTACATCAGTATCTTGTGGACTCAGATCTGACCTCTCCCCTAGAATTGGGAAAGAAGGCAGACAAATGGGTCACAACAAGGGTGAGCAGAAAAGCTCATACAGGGGGTGTTGGACTTTTGCTTATGCAGGGTCATCCCCAGTCTTTTTCGCCTCCTGCCTCCTATTTTTTTCTGACATGTTGCTGTTGGCTTTTCAACTCTGAGCACTTTACCACTGCTAACCAGTGCTAAAGTGCATATGCTCTCCTGTTTAAATTGTATGTAAGTGGTTTATCCATGATTGGCATATTTGATTTACTAGTAAGTCCCTAGTAAGGTGCACTAGAGGTGCCAGGGCCTGTAAATCAAATGCTACTAGTGGGCCTGCAGCACTGGTTGTGCCACCCACATAAGTAGCTCTGTAATCATGTCTCAGACCTGCCACTGCAGTGTCTGTATGTGTATTTTTACACTGTAAATTCGACTTGGCAAGTGTACCCACTTGCCAGGCCTAAACCTTCCCTTTCCTTACATGTAAGGCACCCCTAAGGTATGCCCTAGGTAGCCCCAAGGGCAGGGTGCAGTGTATGGATAAGGTAGGACATATAGTAATGTGGTTTATATGTCCTGACAGTGAAATACTGCCAATTTCGTTTTCACTGTTGCAAGGTCTGTCTCTCTCTCATAGGATAATATGGGGGCTACCTTTAAATATGATTAAAGTGTAGATTCCCCTAGAGAGTAGATGGACATGTGGAGTTTGGGATCCCTGAACTCACAATTTAAAAATACATCTTTTAGTAAAGTTGATTTTAAGATTGTGCGTTTGGAAATGCCACTTTTAGAAAGTGAGCATTTTCTTGCTTAAACCATTCTGTGACTCTGCCTGGTTTGTGGATTCCCTGTCTGGGTCAGTTTGACAGTTGGGTTGTTTTTCACCTCCCACCAGACAGTGACACAAAGGGAGCTGGGGTGTGATCTGCATTTCCTGATTAGCCATCTCTGCTAGGAGGGAGGGGTGGAGTGGTCACTCTCATCTGAAAGGACTGTGCCTGCCTCTGACAATGCTGTCTCCAGCCCCCTGGTGTGTGTCTGAGGCCTTGCCTGGGCAAGGCAGGATTTCACAAGAAGGTGTGAGTCCCCTTTGAAGAAAGGTGACTTCAAAGACTAAAATGGGTATAAGAAGGGCACCCAAACTTACAAACTTCAGAAACACTTCTGGAATCAAGGGGAACCTCTGCCTGGAGAAGAGCTGATCGCTGAGGAACAAGTGCTGCCCTGCCTGTGACTGTGCTTTGTGGAGCTTTCCTGCAGTGCTACTTCTGCCAGAGTAAGAGGGCAAAGACTGGACTTTGTGTGCCTTCCATCTTGAAGAAGAAATCTCCAAGGGCTTGATGTAGAGCTTGCCTCCTGTTGTTGAAGTCTCAGGGATAGCAAAGACTTCTCCCTGCCAGCACCTGGAGTCTCTGGAGAGACCCCTACTCTGCTCTGTGGTGCCCTTCCAGTTCCTGGGACCCTGAAAGGAGAGGCTGGCAGCCTAAGGACAAAAATACACGCACCGAGCGCCGTGCGGAGAAAAGATCGACGCGAATCCGATCGCGGCTGAGAAAACGACGCGACGCCGGCTCCGCAGCTGAGAAACGACGCCGCAGGAAACGCGACCGAAGAATCGACGCCCGGAGCAGGAGAAACGACGCGCAGCATCGCTGACGAAGGCTGAGAGATCGCAACCTGCGCCGCGGGACTTTCGGACCGTCGCGTGGCTGGCTGTTTCGACGCGCATCGCCGTGCCGAGTTGTTTTCGACGCATATAACCGTGCAGGGTTATTTTCGACGCGCACAGCCCGTGCGGGGTTATTTTTGACGCAAACCAGGTACATTTACACGCTAGCAGCGCTAGTGTGTTGTTACAACTACCTAAAGACTCTTTTTATTTTAAACCTTTTAAAAATCATAACTTGACTTGTGTATGTTGGATTTTTGTCGTTTTGGTCTTGTTTTGTCTAGATAAATATTTCCTATTTTTCTAAACTGGTGTTGTGTCATTTTGTAGTGTTTTCATTGAGTTACTGTGTGTGTTGGTACAAATACTTTACTCCCAGCACTCTGAGGTTAAGCCTACTGCTCTGCCAAGCTACCAAGGGGGTAAGCAGGGGTTAGCTGAGGGTGATTCTCTTTTATCCTAACTAGAGTGAGGGTCCTTGCTTGAACAGGGGGTAACCTGACTGTCAACCAAAGACCCCATTTCTAACATTGGTGACCAGCGGTCGGGATTGGACTTGTATTTGTACTTGACATACAGTAATTAAGTGTACACTACTGTTTTGATCTCAGACCACTACGTGACCACATACTACTTGTCTTGTGATTCTGCTTTTTGTTCTCTGATGTCCTCCTGGAAGTATTGATGATATTTTTGGACTTTGTTTTTTTGGTTGTGAAGCCTTTGCAGAAATGGAAGTCAATTTCTGGCACCTATCTATGTATAAAAAGTGGCAGCTTAAAGCATTCTGCATGGAAAGGGGACTGGCTGTGAACAAGGAATCCAGAAGGGAGGATCTTGAGTCAGCCCTGTTTCAGGATGAATTGAAACGTTGTCAGGCAACACCACCAAATGAGTCTGAGGAGGATAACTACTCTGAGGAGGAGGACTACTCCAAAGAGGAGGGCAGTGGCCCTGAGGAGGGAACAGAAAGAGATGATAGGCTCCTAGCTCGAATCCGGAGTCTGGAAGAGCTTAAGAGGGCCGAGGAGAAGAGAGCCTTAGTCCTGGCAGAAAGGAGGAGGGACTTAGAGATTAAAAAAATGATTTATGCTTACGAGCTTAAATTGAAAGAGCTGGAAGTCATGAGGGCTGAGTCCAGCTGGAATGGTGGCAGCAACAATTGTATATCCAGTGATGCTGCAGAAGTACACATGCCCAGAGAGGTGGTGCCCTACTTGAAGGAGGGAGTTAACACATGCCAGGAGGTTCAGGGGTATGAGGTAGCTCCAGTGATGCACAGGGTCCCTGAGGTGGATTGGGGAACTGGCATGGGGAATCATATTCCTACTGGTGGGAGGGACACTCTACTGACTCTAGTTGAGAGTGACAGGGAGAGGGGTTCCCCCCAGGTAGAAGTCCTGGTTATGGAGTGTGAAGACATCCCAGAAGAGTGTGGGTTGAGTGTCAGGGACAGTCAGGTACTGTCTCACCAGTCTCAGGAGGGTGATGTGGGGTGCTTTGTCAAAGCAGAGTCACTGGATGGTTGGGTGAAGGGTACTTTGGTTAATTCATGTGAGGGGCTGAGTGATGTAATTGCTGGAGAGCATATGTCTAGTCCTTATTTTCCAGAGCTATGCCAACACCAGGTGGAGTGTGAGTTCTCTGACCCCAGGGAGCTTACAATGGAGGCAGACTTCTGGGTGAGTACCAGAGAGTCTGAAGAGGCATTTGGGGGTGCTCCTGAGAGGAGTGGTCTAGGTAGTTCCCAACCAGGTGAGGTAGGGAAGGATTGTAGTGTCCCAGGTAGGTCCCAGTGTAGTGGGATGGGTGAGGGACCCCATGTCCAGTCTCAGAGGAGAGGGAATGGGGATGGGTTGAGGCCCAAGGTGCCCGAGATCCGGTCCCAGGTCCTGGAGGGTTCCCTGCGGGAACACCAGGAGGGGAGCCTAGCCTGTACCATAGGGCCATCTGTTGAGGGAGACCCCACAGTGTCAGGAGAACTTGGGGGGGCGGCTGTAGCCAGCGTCCCACCAGTTCTGGTGTCTGGCAGTACCACTCCTAGTGAGGGGTTGCAGAAGTCCAGACAGAGGGTTGAGAGGGGGTTGCGGACCCCAGTGGAGAACCTGGAGGGTCAGGGGTCAGCTCTGAGTGCAGAGCCCCCCAGGAATGACCTTGGTGAGACCATTTCTGGGCTGGGGGGAATCCAGACTCTGTCAGATGGGCAGAGGTCAGGAGACCTGCGCCAGCCAGACTCTTGTATGGCCCTTGGGGAAAGTGTTTCCCTTGTGGGGGGTAGGTGTGCCCCCCAGGAAGTCCTGGGTTGCCAGGCAGTGATCCAGTCTGTGGGTACAGGCCCTGGATTGGGAAGCCAGGTTAAGGGTGTCCCCCCTGACCTGGAGGAAGGGGCTACTGCTAACAGTGCCCCTACCATGTTGTCTTCTGGGGGGGCCGCTCCTAGTTGGGTGGTTCAGGACCCCAGAAGAGAGGGCAGGGGGAGGGAAGCCTCACCCCTGGCCCTGGTCCAACCTGAAGGTACAGACCCCAGGTTGGAGGATCAGTTGCAGGTTAACATCCCTGCACTGATGGAAGAATTGTGCAGGACTGCTTCTACAAGCACCCTGACAGTTTTTGACTCTGGGGGTGCCGCTTCTGCAGGGAGGGTACAGAGCCCCAGAGGGGAGGACCAGGGTCAGGTTGTCATCCCTGACCTGGTGGAAAAGAGAGTGGTCAAAGGGTGCCAGGCACCTGGGGCTACCACCCCCCACTCTCCACAGTCACAGTGGTTAGAGAGGCCTGAGGTCGGGCTCTCATCCCTGACAGTTGTCTGGGGCCACTGTGGCTTGCTGTCCTGGTGGACAGAGTTGCCCCTGGGGGGGGGAGGACGAGAGTCACACCCCAGGGGTGGAGTGGGCAACACCACTGTGTTGGCCCTGGTGGTACTATCTGCCCATTGCAATACATCTGTGAGCAAAGTAAAGTTAGGTGTTGCACAGATGGTGTCTGTAGATGTGGAGAAGGGTTCCCCATGGGTTAGCTTAGTGGGCCCTGAGAGTATGGACAGAGGGATCCAACTGGAGTCAGGAAGGCGTAGAACTGGAACATGCCCCTGCTGTTGTGGGCCTGGGTCCCTGTTCTATCGCCCCAATCAGGGAAGTACATCAAGGTATTGATTGTTCTCCCCTGGCTTTAGGCTGGTAGGGGGTCGTGTTGGACTTTTGCTTATGCAGGGTCATCCCCAGTCTTTTTCGCCTCCTGCCTCCTATTTTTTTCTGACATGTTGCTGTTGGCTTTTCAACTCTGAGCACTTTACCACTGCTAACCAGTGCTAAAGTGCATATGCTCTCCTGTTTAAATTGTATGTAAGTGGTTTATCCATGATTGGCATATTTGATTTACTAGTAAGTCCCTAGTAAGGTGCACTAGAGGTGCCAGGGCCTGTAAATCAAATGCTACTAGTGGGCCTGCAGCACTGGTTGTGCCACCCACATAAGTAGCTCTGTAATCATGTCTCAGACCTGCCACTGCAGTGTCTGTATGTGTATTTTTACACTGTAAATTCGACTTGGCAAGTGTACCCACTTGCCAGGCCTAAACCTTCCCTTTCCTTACATGTAAGGCACCCCTAAGGTATGCCCTAGGTAGCCCCAAGGGCAGGGTGCAGTGTATGGATAAGGTAGGACATATAGTAATGTGGTTTATATGTCCTGACAGTGAAATACTGCCAATTTCGTTTTCACTGTTGCAAGGTCTGTCTCTCTCTCATAGGATAATATGGGGGCTACCTTTAAATATGATTAAAGTGTAGATTCCCCTAGAGAGTAGATGGACATGTGGAGTTTGGGATCCCTGAACTCACAATTTAAAAATACATCTTTTAGTAAAGTTGATTTTAAGATTGTGCGTTTGGAAATGCCACTTTTAGAAAGTGAGCATTTTCTTGCTTAAACCATTCTGTGACTCTGCCTGGTTTGTGGATTCCCTGTCTGGGTCAGTTTGACAGTTGGGTTGTTTTTCACCTCCCACCAGACAGTGACACAAAGGGAGCTGGGGTGTGATCTGCATTTCCTGATTAGCCATCTCTGCTAGGAGGGAGGGGTGGAGTGGTCACTCTCATCTGAAAGGACTGTGCCTGCCTCTGACAATGCTGTCTCCAGCCCCCTGGTGTGTGTCTGAGGCCTTGCCTGGGCAAGGCAGGATTTCACAAGAAGGTGTGAGTCCCCTTTGAAGAAAGGTGACTTCAAAGACTAAAATGGGTATAAGAAGGGCACCCAAACTTACAAACTTCAGAAACACTTCTGGAATCAAGGGGAACCTCTGCCTGGAGAAGAGCTGATCGCTGAGGAACAAGTGCTGCCCTGCCTGTGACTGTGCTTTGTGGAGCTTTCCTGCAGTGCTACTTCTGCCAGAGTAAGAGGGCAAAGACTGGACTTTGTGTGCCTTCCATCTTGAAGAAGAAATCTCCAAGGGCTTGATGTAGAGCTTGCCTCCTGTTGTTGAAGTCTCAGGGATAGCAAAGACTTCTCCCTGCCAGCACCTGGAGTCTCTGGAGAGACCCCTACTCTGCTCTGTGGTGCCCTTCCAGTTCCTGGGACCCTGAAAGGAGAGGCTGGCAGCCTAAGGACAAAAATACACGCACCGAGCGCCGTGCGGAGAAAAGATCGACGCGAATCCGATCGCGGCTGAGAAAACGACGCGACGCCGGCTCCGCAGCTGAGAAACGACGCCGCAGGAAACGCGACCGAAGAATCGACGCCCGGAGCAGGAGAAACGACGCGCAGCATCGCTGACGAAGGCTGAGAGATCGCAACCTGCGCCGCGGGACTTTCGGACCGTCGCGTGGCTGGCTGTTTCGACGCGCATCGCCGTGCCGAGTTGTTTTCGACGCATATAACCGTGCAGGGTTATTTTCGACGCGCACAGCCCGTGCGGGGTTATTTTTGACGCAAACCAGGTACATTTACACGCTAGCAGCGCTAGTGTGTTGTTACAACTACCTAAAGACTCTTTTTATTTTAAACCTTTTAAAAATCATAACTTGACTTGTGTATGTTGGATTTTTGTCGTTTTGGTCTTGTTTTGTCTAGATAAATATTTCCTATTTTTCTAAACTGGTGTTGTGTCATTTTGTAGTGTTTTCATTGAGTTACTGTGTGTGTTGGTACAAATACTTTACTCCCAGCACTCTGAGGTTAAGCCTACTGCTCTGCCAAGCTACCAAGGGGGTAAGCAGGGGTTAGCTGAGGGTGATTCTCTTTTATCCTAACTAGAGTGAGGGTCCTTGCTTGAACAGGGGGTAACCTGACTGTCAACCAAAGACCCCATTTCTAACAGGGGGTGACAAGGATGGCAAGAAGAAAGATGGTGAAAAATCTCAGGACAAGCAAGGGGATAGAAGTAAACATAAAGATCCTTCTTTAGGTCCCAAACACTCCTCTGGGGGTGGGGATTAAACTTCTTCATCTTCTTCACACAGTCCGAAAAAGCCTTGGTGCTATGTGTGTAGAAATAAAGGCCATTGGCCAGGGGATAAGTCCTGCACAGGTAAAGCCCCTGAACCTACTCCCACTAAGACATCAGACTCTAGTGCCCCTAGCAGTAGTGGTAATAGTGGTGGGACTACTGGCAATAGTCAAATTAAAGGTGTAGTTGGGTTCACTTTTGGGACCATAATAGAATCTGGTGTAGACAGTCCCAAGACAGTTTTTGTCACACCTGGTGGCATTGGCCTTGCAACTTTGGCTGTTAGTCCCCTTAACAAGGATAAGTACAGGCAGTCAATCTTAATAAATGGTGTTGAGGCCCAGGCCTACAGGACAGAGGTGCCAGTATCACTTTGGTGACTGAAAAACTGGTGTCACCTGCACAACACCTCCTTGGACAGAAGTACCAAGTTACTGATGTCAATAACTCCACTCAGTCTCTCCCCTTAGCTGTAGTTCAACTTAGTTGGGGTGGAGTTACTAGCCCTAAGCAGGTGGTGGTATCACCTAGCTTACCTGGAGATTGTCTCGTAGGGAATGACCAAGAGGCCTTAGGTTGGGCTGAGGTAGAGTGTAGTACCCATGCATCCATGCTGGGTATCCCTGAGGAATTGCTTCCTCTCATTCCTGGTGAACTGAAAAAGCAAAGGAGAGAAAAAGTCATGAAATCTCAGGATCCCTCTCCACCAACAGGTAAAAAGAATATTGAAGTATCCCTTCCCCACCCTGCCACTAAGGATACCATTCCTGTGGTGGGAGAAACCTCTCCTGGGGTGGAACCTGTACCAAAGGAGCCCTCAGCTACCACAGCTGCACTCCTAGAGTTAAAAGTACCTCTCTGTGGAACTACTAAGCCAGATGTGCAAAATTGCACTATTTTAGTAAATATGGAGTATCACTCCAGCCCTCCCAGAGAATCTTTAGTGCAGCATCTCTGCGCTGCCTCTAAACACTTAGGACAGTAGCCCTGTCCTAGGGAGGAGCTTATAGGACAGCAGCCCTGCCCTGCTTTAACTCAAGAGAAACAGCAACCCTGTTCTCTCTTACAGCTATATGGACAAAGTTTTTGCCCAGCTATGGCTTTATTGAGGCAGCATCCCTGTCTAGCATTTCCTACATTTGACATAGCCCCAGTGGACCAATCCCAGTGCCCAACATTAAAACATACTCATAGGAACTCTGAGAATTTACACTCACACTGTTGGTTAGGTACAAATCTCCAAACAGGGTGGTTTACATCCCCACATGGAAGTAACCATATAGTGGATGATAAAGGGAGTAACCACTCTATTGCAGATCTACTCTCCACTTATCACCACTTAGACAATAAAGTCTCATCTGGCCAAGGTTACACTTATTGTTCTTTGTTTGGGGGAGGGGGTTGTTGTAGGAAAGTACCATCTCGCCTGGCATGTTACCCCCATTTTTACTTGTGTGTCAGTTTGTTTTTGCCTGTCTCACTGGGATCCTGGTAGCCAGGACCCCAGTGCTCATAGTTTGTGGCCTATATGTGTTCCCTGTGTGGTGCCTAACTGTATCACTGAGGCTCTCGTAACCAGAACCTCAGTGTTTATGCTCTCTCTGCTTTTAAAATTGTCACTGCAGGCTAGTGATCATTTTTACCAATTTTGATTGGCACACTGGAACACCCTTAGAATTCCCTAGTATATGGTACCTAGATACCCAGGGTATTGGGGTTCCAGGAGATCCCTATGGGCTGCAGCATTTCTTTTCCCACCCATAGGGAGTTCAGACAATTCTTACATAGGACTGCCACTGCAGCCTGAGTGAAATAACGTCCACGTTATTTCACAGCCATTTTACACTGCACTTAAGTAACTTATAAGTCACCTATATGTCTAACCATCACTTAGTGAAGGTTAGGTGCAAAGTTACTAAGTGTGAGGGCACCCTGGCACTAGCCAAGGTGCCCCCACATTGTTCAGGGCAATTTCCCCAGACTTTGTGAGTGCGGGGACACCATTACAGTTGTGTACTACATATAGGTAAATACCTATATGTAGCTTCACAATGGTAACTCCAAATATGGCCTTGTAACATGTATAAGATCATGGAAGTGTCCCCCATGCCAAATCTGGTATTGGGGTGCCAATCCCATGCATCCCGTGGCTCCAGCATGGACCCCGGGTACTGCCAAACTAGATCTCTGGGGTTTTCTCTGCAGCTACCCCTGCTGCCAACCCTCAGATAGGTTTCTGCCCTCCTAGGTTCTGGGCAGCCCTGGAAGCGAAAAATAAATCTCCCGTAGGTCAACAGAATCTTCTCCCTGCTAACGCAGGCACCAAACTTCTGCATCACCGGTCCTCTGGGTCCCCTCTCATCTTGACGAGCCTGGTCCCTGGAGCACAGGAGCTGAATCCAAGTGACCCCGACAGTCCAGTGGTCCTTCTGTCCAAATTTGGTGGAGGTAAGTCCTTGCCTCCCCACACCAGACAGTAATACTGTGTACTGTGTGATCTGCAGCTGCTAGGGCTTCTGTGCACTTTTGCAAGGATTTCTTCATGCACAGCACAGCCCAGGTCCCCAGCACTCCGTCCTGTATTGCTCAACTCGCTGAGTTGACCACCAGCTTCGTGGGACCCTCTTTTGTTGTGTAGAGAAGACTGCTGTGCTCAGATTTCTTGAATGCCTGTTCAAGTGTTTCTGCGTGGCTCTCTCTGTTGCTGAGCACCCCCTCTGTCTCCTCCTCTAAGGGGCAACCTCCTGGTCCTTCCTGGGCAGCTAGCAAGGCTTGTTTGCGGTCTTTCTGCATGGAAACAACTCTGCATCCTCCAGCATGCCGTGGGACATCTTCTGACCAAAGGAAAAGTTCCTGGCACCTTCCGTTGTTGCAGAATCTTTGGCTTCTTCCACCCAGAGGCAGCCCTTTTGCACCTTCATCCGGGTAGGCTCCTGCCCCCCCTGGACACTTGCGTGACTCTTGGACTTGGCCCCCTTCCTTTGCAGGTCCTCAGGTCCAGGAATCCGTCTTCAGTGCTTTGCAGTCATTTGTAGCCTTTGCAGAATCCCCTATCTTGACTTTACTGTTTTTCTGGGGTAGTAGGGTAACTTTACTCCTACTTTTCAGGGTCTTGGGGTGGGGTATCTTGGACACTCTTAGTGTTTTCTTACACTCCCAGCGACCCCCTACACACTACACTAGGTCTGGGGTCCATTTGTGGTTTGCATTCCACTTTTGGAGTATATGGTTTGTGTTGCCCCTAGGCCTATTGTGTCCTATTTCATCCTATTGTATTCTACAGTGTTTGCACTACTTTTCTAACTGTTTACTTACCTGATTTTGGGTTGTGTGTATATTTTGTGTATTTTACTTACCTCCTAAGGGAGTATGTCCTCTGAGATACTTTTGGCATATTGTAAATAAAATAAAGTACCTTTATTTTTAGAAACTCCGAGTATTGTGTTTCTTATGATATAGTGCTATATGTTATTAGTGGTGTAGTAGGAGCTTTGCATGTCTCCTAGTTCAGCCTAAGCTGCTCTGCTATAGCTACCTCTATCAGCCTAAGCTGCTAGAACACTACTAATCTACTAATAAGGGATAACTGGACCTGGTACAAGGTGTAAGTACCACAAGGTACCCACTATATGCCAGGCCAGCATCCTACAGTTGTGTGAGAAAGTAGCCTCTTTCTAGCATGGTTACCCCCCCTTTTGGCCTGTTTGTCAGTGTGTGTCAGTGTGTTTTTACTGTGTCACTGGGATCCTGCTAGCCAGGAGCCCAGTTCTCATAGATAAAAACCTATATGTCAGTGTGTTTCCTGTCTCACTGAGATCCTGCTAGCCAGGACCCCAGTGCTCATAGTTTGTGGCCTCTTGTGAATGCCTGTGTAGTGCCTGACTGTGTCACTGAGGCTCTGCTAATCAGAACCTCAGTGCTTATGCTCTCTCTGCTTTTACATTTGTCACTGTAGGCCAGTGACTTCACTTACCAATTTCAATTGGCATACTGGACCCCCCCTTATACGTCCCTAGTATATGGTACCTAGGTACCCAGGGCATTGGGGTTCCAGGAGATCCATATGGGCTGCAGCATTTCTTTTGCACCCCATAAAGAGCTCAGACAAACCCTCACACAGGACTGCCTTTGCAGCCTGTGTGAAATAGTGCACACACTTTTTCACGCCATTTTCACTGCACTTAAGTAACTTATAAGACACCTATATGTCTAACCATCACTTGCTGAAGGTTAGGTGCAAAGTTACTAAGTGTGAGGGCACCCTTGCACTAGCAAAGATGCCCCCACATAGTTCAGGGCTATTTCCCGGGACTTTGTGAGTGCGGGGACGCCATTACATGTGTGCACTTCATATAGACCAATACCTATATGTGGCTTCACAATGGTAACTCCAAATATGGCCATGTAACATGTCTAAGATCATGGAATTGCCCACCCATTCCAAATGTGGTATTGGGGAGCCAATTCAATGCATCCTGTGGGCTCCACCATGTCCCCCCAGTACTGCCAAACCAGCTCTCTGAGGCTTGCACTGCAGCTACAGCTGCTGCCACCTCTCAGACAGGGTTCTGCCCTCCTGGGGTCTAGGCATCCCAGTCCCAGGAATGCAGAACAAAGCATTTCCTCTGAGAGCAGGGTGTTACACCCTCTCCCTTTGGAAATACGTGTTACAGGCTGGGGAGGGGTAGCCTCCCCCAGACTCTGAAAATGCTTTGAAGGGCACAGATGGTGCCTTCCTTGCATAAACCAGTCTACAACGGTTCAGGGACCCCTTCTTCCCTGCTCTGGGTTGAAAGTTGACAAAGGAAAGGGGAGTGACTACTCCCCTGTCCATCACCACCCCAGGGGTGGTGGTCAGAGCTCCTCTAGTGTGTCTCAGACTTCAGCCATCTTGCTTTGCAAGGTGTGGGGGCACTCTGGAGGGCTCTGAGTGGCCTGTTCCACCAGGTAACATCAGAGACCCCTCCTGATAGGTCAATACCTAATAAGGTAGCCAATCCCCCTCTCAGGGCTATTTAGGGTCTTTCCTGTGGGTTCTCTTCAGATTCTGCTTGCAAGATTCCTTTAGGAATCCTCTGCAACAACTTCAGACTCTTCTGACCTCGGATCAACCGCAGCATGCTCCAGGAAACGCTGTAACTGCAACAAAGTGTCTACAAGAGACACTTTTCTTCAGCAACCTCAGCTCCATGTCAGCAACTGCAATAGTTTCCATGGTGTGCATGCTCTGGGGACTCCCTGTCTTCATCCTGCACCAGAAGAACCAAAGAAATCTCCAGTGGAGTGACAGACTCACTCCCCTGCTCCAAGCAGGCACTTCCAAAATGACGACTGATATCCTGGGACTCCTCTCACAATGACGAGCATGCTCCTATGGACACAGAGGGTGGACATCATTGACATAGACTGTCCTGAGGTCCTGCTGATGCAATTTGGAGGAGGTAAGACCTTGCCTTCCCTAAAAACAATGGTACCCCTGTTTACTGTCTTCTTCACCTCCTGAGGCCTCTGTGCACTTTTTGCAAAATTCCTTCATGAACAGCCTGGCCCAGGTACCCAGCACTCCACCCTGCGATGCTCATCTCACTGAGTTGTTCTCCGGTGGCGTGAGACCTTCTTTTGTTGTGCTGCATTAACTGCATTTTGCACCTCCTTTGAACCCAGATCCTGCGGCTTCTGTGGTTTGTGATTGCTGTGGTCAAATGCAGTGCACACCAGAGAATGCACAATTTTCTTTTAATTGAAAATGGATATGCAGATCAAGTGGCAAGGTTTTGTGCATTGCATTGTATATCTGTCAAAGACAAATGGAAACTGTTGCCAGAAGAATACATTGTCTCAAGGTATGCATTGACTGTTGTTGATACCTAGGAGGAACTAAAGAGCCTGCAAGAAAGTATGGACAAAGAAGATAAGAAAACGTGGATTAAAATTAAATGTGTGCAAAGAAAAGATGACGTTTGGCTGTGTGGGGAGGGTCAAGTAGTCTTGCCAAACTGTTTGCTGACTCAAATGGATAGATATTATCATGGTCAAGCATATGTTGGGAGGGATACAATGATTTCAACATTCAAGCAGTCATGGTTTAATCCAAAATTTAGACAGGCTGCCAAAGCAGTTTGCCACCGTTGTATCATCTGTCAACTGATGAATGTGGGTAAAAAAGAACAGTTGTTAACATGAGCCACATTGGAAGAGCTGGAGGTCCATTCAGAAGAATTCAAATGGATTTAATTGAAATGCTTGTGTGTGGAGGATTAAGATATGTGTTGCTGATTGTTTGCATTTTTATTCACTGGATTAAAGCATACCCCACACATAGGAATGACAGCCTTGCCATAGCAAAATTATGCTTATGGAGCTCATACCATGCTTTGGTTTTCTAGTCTCTTTAGAATCTGATAGAAAAAGTCACTTCAACAATGAAGTAATTAAATTATTATGTTCAGTCTTAAAAATTGAGCAGAAGTTGCACTGTAGCTATTGTCCCGAAGTCTCAGGAATTATAGAACAAATGAATGGTACCCTGAAGTCACGACTTGCAGAGATGTGTGCGTCTACGAATCTGAAATGGCCGGATGCGCTACCTTTAGTTCTGAAGAGCATGAGAAATGCACCCAATAGGAAAACTGGACTGTCTCCACACACAGTCCTCATTCATGAGCAGAGCAATGAGGCTGCCAGAAGTTCCTGCAAATGTTCTTGTGAACAAAACAGATGGAAGCCACAACTGTGTTGCCATCCCGAGATCAGAGTCACAACTTGAGATCTGGAGACTGGGTTGTGACCCGAAAACACACGAGGAAGACTTGTTTGGGACCTCAGTGAAAGGGTCCCCACCAAGTTGTATTAGTTACTACCACGTTTGTGAAGTGTGCAGGAGTTCCAGTCACACTTGGTAAGTATCCTGTTCTTTCAACAATGAAGAAGAGTTGTTAAGAGTGCCAACAAAATCCAGACAAATTTCAGAAGTAGAAAAGGAAACAGGAGAATTAGAAACAGACTCTGAGCAGACAGAAGAAAATCCAGATACCCCTGTAAGAGAGAAGACAGAGGACTTAGAGGAAAGTGGCATTTAACCAGTCTCAACTGAGGCAGCAGGAGAGTCTAGACAGAGGAGGGCTCTCCCAGAAGCAGATGATCTGAAAAGGCTGACAGAGCAGTCTACCAACCCGGTGAAGGGTTGAGTTAGACCAGAGTCTAACAAATTTTGCGGCGAGCTGGCAAGGGCAAATTGATGAGGGGCTGCTGGGAGGGAAGTGCTGGTACAGGGGTGGTGATGTACTTGAAGATGGGGTGGTCACAGAAGTGTCCGCCACCACCAGGGAGCATGCATCGGAGGAGGTATTTGTGTCAGAACTGTCCCCTCCAGTCTCTGCCATGGTGCTCCCTTCCCCTTCCCCTTCCCCTTCCATCCCACTGGTTCCCTCAGCATCAGTGGCCTCTGCCTCTTGGGTCCTGTGGGATGCAACTCCCTCCGTCACCGGTGCATCTGCTCCTCCACCAGATTATGCTAATGCACATAAGGACAGGATGACTAAACAAATAGGGGGGGAAGAGACAAAGGATACACTTGGTCAGTGGCTCCACCAACACCACAGTTGGCGTACACAGCACCCTCACACACAGGGAACAGGCCTACGCAATATGCCATAGCACTGCCAAAGAAATAGTTAGCAGCCAAGGCATGGGGAGAGGTACACACCGCCAAATGCAGCACACCTGCAACCCAGGCAGCCCTGACCAGTAGATGACACCTACGAGCTAGGTAGCAAGATTTTCACTTCAGAATCCTAGCACCAGGGGACCTATGCTGCAATGTCAGGCCTGGTCTAGGGTCATCCACTGACACACATCCCCCACCCAGATACCACCCTACCATGAGTAATTTGTAATGATGGGCACTGTACTCACCCCCTTGTGGCTGCTGTGATGCCCTAAAGCACCCACCCAGCTCTGGATAGGCCACGACCAGCATTAGGGCCATCAGGGGGGTCAGGGTTCGACAGGCACCCCTTCCTCAATGAGAGGCCATCCCCAGCTGGGCCTCCGCATTCTTCCATGCCCAGCATCTCAGGTCCTCCCACCGTTTCCAACAGTGGGTGCTCCTTCTGCCATAGACCCACAAGGTCTGCACCTCCTTGGCGATGGCATGCCATACACCCTTCTTTTGATGGGCGCTGACCTGCAGAGGCAATACACACAGGAAAATAGAAATAGACAAACAGTCCTGCTTGTTACACTTATGGCCCACCATAACCCCTTCACAATACCATTTACACACACATGGCCCAGCACACAACCTATACGTGGCCCAGCACACAACCTCTATGCCACCCACCCACCCTTACATGAGGCCTTCACACACACCACTCCATGCATTCATGCCACATGCATTGTGCCCACAGTATACTCACTTGTTGGTCTGGAGGCCCATACAGGAGTCCGTACTGGGGTAGGACCCCATCCACCAGTCTCTCCAACTCCTCCGAAGTGAAGGCTGGGGTCCTTTTCCCCAGTCACACAGGCCATGGTAGGTTCTAGACACAGGTCACAGCAGCACATCTAGTGTAGGTCCACTCCTGTGGAAAATCAGGTAGCAAGTGAGGGATCAGATAGAAAATGGTGGTCACGTCCACCGGAGTGCATCCCGTCTCCGCCGGCGTAGATCACCATTGGCCACTGTAACCCAGAGGGCCAAATGTTAACCAATGAGGAATTGCATGGCGGTTCCTGACCACCTCCTACAACAGCACACAACGTCAATGGAATTACCTTACTTCTACCTGTCCTTCCACACAGGACAGGAGGACGCCATTTCAGGGTGGCAGGCCCTGGAAAATTGCTACGTCACTGGTAAAATTAGGTCAAACTGGACAAATCACACTGACGCATTACAAGTTAATAGCATGCAAAGTTCTGTTGTAGCTCCACTGTTCTTTTGGTGACTGGCTCCTCACTTTTTTTCCCCTTAGATTCCTACCACTGCGGATGAATAGGAGATGGAGATACACTCCCCTTGTACAGAGCCCTGGTACACTTGTCAACAATGGAGGACAGGCACATTATCCTCACATATAAACTGGACAGGGCCGCAATCACAGAGCTGTGTGCTCAATTGGACCCTGACCTGATATCTGATATCCGTCCCTCCCCTGGGATCCCCCCTCTTGTGCAAGTTCTATCAGTGCTCCATTTACTGGCAACTGCTTCTTTCCAAGTGACAGTTGGCTTGGCAGCAGGAATGTCACAGCCAATGTTTTCAATGGTGCTGACAAGAGTGTTGTCTGCCCTGATCAAACACATGCGCAACTACACTGTATTTTCCCAGGTTGAAGATTTGGCAACAGTGAAGGCCGAGTTCTATGCAATGAGACATATCCCCAACATAACTGGGGCGATTGATGGAACACATATTGCATTTGTCCCCCCCTGTCAGAATGAACAGGTGTTCAGAAATCGGAAGAGTTTCCACTCTATGAATGTACAGATGGAGTGCTTGACATGCAAGTACATCTCCCACGTCAATGCTAAGTATTGTGTGGCGGTGCATGATGCCTTTGTCCTTAGGAATAGCAGTATCCCATTTGTGACGGGCCAACTACAGAGGCACAGGGTGTGGCTAATAGGTGAGCCCTGGTTCCCACCCAGTAAATGTTGGTATATGGGTATGGTGTGGGCTAAAAAGGGATAGTGTGTGGCTAAATGCTGTCCCTCAATATTTGCAGGTGACTCTGGTTACCCAAACCTATCATGGATTCTGACCCCTGTGAGGAATTCCAGGACAAGGGCAGAATATTGTTATAATGAGGCACATAGGTGAACCAGAAGGATCACTGAAAAGACCTTTGGCCTCCTGAAGGTCAGGTTCTGGTGCCAGGAGGCTGGAGGTGCCCGTGTGCCAGGCGTGGACCCTGTGTACAGTGAGGATGAGGATGAGGACAACAGAACATCAGTGATCAGACAATACTTCCAATGACACATAGGTAGGACAGTGTTACTTCACATTTCAATGAAATTTGTTTGAATTTCTGTGGCACTGGCATGTTGATATTTACCACTTCTATGCCCACTTACTGTTCCCTCTGGCAATTCATTTTGCAGATGTTGGTGACCTCATATATACTCCTGGTGTGATCACTGCAGCCAGCTACAGGTCATTAATCTATGCTCATTTTCTGTACAGTTGAATTGCAATGTTTGAACCTGTTTCAATAAATACATAATTGAAAAAGATGACATACTTCAAACTTTTTTTTTTCCCAGGGTGTTTATTGAAGTGCTAAAATATTGAGGGGCAAGTGCAAGGGGATGGTGTGATGATGAAGGAAAGTCCAAGTTATTGTTCCAGTTTGTTTGTAGCACAGATGCATTGTCCAAGGGGACATAGGAAGGGGAGCAATGGCAGTTCAAGGTGGACAGGGTGACTGAGTAGGACACAAGGTGGACAATCAGGAGAGTCTCATTTTCTGGCAGGGGTCTTGGCAAATGTCCCTGCCTTCTGTCTGGATCACAGGGAACATTTGAGGGGTGGTTCTCCTTCTGTAGGGGGAGGGGTGCTGGTGGTCTGTGAGTCCTGTGGCGAGGCCTCCTGGCCACTAGCAGCAGCAGAGGTGGAAGGCTGTTCAGATGTCTGGCTAGTGGCAGGGGCCCGCTGTTGTGTGACTGCTTCCCTCATAATATTGGCCATGTCTGGCAGCACCCCTGCTATGAAGATCAGGGTGTTGTTGATGGCCTGCAAGTCCTCCCTGATCCCCTGGTACTGTCCCTCCTACAGCCGCCTGTTCTCCTGTACGTTGTCCAGGATCTGGCCCATTGTCTCCTGGGAATGTTGATAGGCTCCCAGGATCTCTGGAAGTGCCTCCTGGAGAGTCAGTTCCCTGGGCCTGTCCTTCCCCTGGCACACAGTAGTCCTCCCAGTTTCCCTGTTGGCCTGTGCCTCTGTCCCCTGAGCCCTGTGCCCACAGCTACTGACCCCAGGTCCCTGATTGTCTTGATTATGAGTTGTGGCCTGGGGTCCCTCTAGAGGTGGACACACTGCTGATTGAAGTGTCCTGGGGAACAGAGGTGTGGGTACGCTGGGTGGGTGCTGTGGTGGTGTTTCCTGATGGAGGAGGTTCTGTGGTGGTGTGTGACTGGACCTGGGTAACCGGCTGTCCAGAGAGCCCTGATGGGCCAGTTTGGTCATCGAGATCCTGAAGACCAGAGTTGCTGTCATCACTGTGGGCCTCTTCTGTTGTGGGACTGGATATTGCTGGCACCTCCTCTCCGCTGTCATTGGCTGAGATACCTGTGGGATGTAAAGGAAGTGTATGGTTTCTGTGTCTGACGTATTGTGCATCCGGTGCGTGCCCTCTTTGGTTGGATTTTCCCTGGTAGCTTTCACTTGTGTATGTTGGTGTATGGTGGGATTGTTAGTTCTCTATGGTGTGCATGCTTTAGTGATGAGTGTCCATTCAGGGCTGTGAGGGGTGTCCATGCATTGTACAACATGCAGGGCTTGGCATTGGGATAAGTGAGATGTAATGTGGGCTGTTGATGTGGGCTATGTGGGAGGTGGTGGAGTGATGGGAGTGAGGGTGAGGGTGGGGGTATGTGATGGCATGCAGGTAGGGGTAGTAGTAGTAGTAGTAGAGTTGACTTACCAGAGTCCAGTTCTCCTCCTACTCTGGCCAGGCCCTCAGGATGCAGGATTGCCAAGACTTGCTCCTCCCATGCTGTTAGTTGTGGGGGAGGAGGTGGGGGTCCACTGCCAGTCCTGTGTACAGCGAGCTGGTGTTTTGCTGCAATGGAACGTACCTTCCCCTATAGGTTGTTCCACCTCTTCCTAATGTCATCCCTAGTTTCCCTAGTTCATGGGTGCTGTCCAACGGCATTGACCCTGTCCAAGATTCTCCGCCATAGCTCCATCTTCCTAGCTATCGATATCTGTTGCACCTGTGTTCCAAATAGCTGTCGCTCTACCCTGATGATTTCCTCCACCATGACCCTTAGCTCCTCCTCTGTGAAGCGGGGGTATCTTTGTGGTGCCATGGGTGTTGTGTGAGGTGTGTAGGTGAGGGCGTGGGGTAGTGTATTGGGGTGTGTGATATGGGGTGCGTGAGTGGTGATAGGTGTGTATAGTGTGTCGCTCTGGTTGTGTCTTTGGTATTGATGTCTCTATGCTGGCAATGGTTTGGAATGTTAAAGGGCTGTGGGTAATGTGGGGGGGTGTTTTATAGTAGTGTGGGTGGGGTGTGTATATGGGTGGCAGGTGTGTGTTGTTTGAATTGTCCAATGTGGTGTTTTGTTTGTGTGTGTCCATTTTGAGCCCAGCGGTATGTACCGCCAATGGTTTACCGCCGTTGAAGGTCTGCCATGGTGATTCTTGGGTCACAATGTGATGGGCATAGTTCTGTCGTCATAATGGTGTGAGTTTTGATACTGCCTGTTTATCACTGACCTTTGTTGTGGTGGATTTGTGTCTGTATCCACCACGGCGGGGTAAGTTGGTGGCAGGCAGCGTGGCAGTAAGTGGAATTGACCGCCAATATCATAATGAGGGCCTTAGTGTTTTATTTTGTTCCTATTATTAAATACTTGAGTAGCCTAGCTAGGGAAGAAAATATAGAATAAGTGACAGGCTTCTTTGAACCTACACTAACATTTGCTTGCTTACAGCAGTAGAAAATAATTTTCTAGATTAAACTGATGACAGGAGAAAAGCATTGAAAGAGAAAATAGATAAAGGCTTAGTGAAAAGGACATTTAGAAATGACCATGCATTTAGTGATACTAAAACACAAGGGAAATTAGCTTTAGATGGGGGCATGGTCTGGCAGCCGCTGAGCATGGCCACCTGATAACAGTGCTCTGCGTGCCGGGCTGAGCTGAGGGACACAGGGGCTCCCAGCCGCCAGAGGGGCTGCCCCTGCTACACACCCTAGTCCAGCACAAGTGGCGGAGCCAAGAAAGCACCGTTCCCCGATGCCTGGCACCAGAACCGTGGAGACACCGTGGCCAACAGCTGCGCTTGCAGCTGCAGCCTATATTACCACTCGTAGACCGAGGGCCCCGGAGGTGAGGTGGCCGGTCGGGGGGGATTGTCACCGGTCACGTGCGGTGAGCTGAGACCCGTCCGAGTTTCTGGTTCATTGGCAGCTCGGACAATGAGAGCGGGGTGAGGCGGCCTCTCTACACAGCACCACAGGAGGGCCTATGGGAAGACATGCACTGTTACACCACGTCGCAATACGGCCTAAGGCTCCCTAAGGGCTCCAGAGGAGGGATGAGTGGTCAGGCAGACCAGCATCTGACCACGTGGGCTGCATTGGGGCCCGCTTCGGCTCCTGGATCCTCAGCGCCTGAACTGCAGCAGCCTCCCCGGCCCCCGGACATCTGGGGAGGTTGGAGAGCCAAAGGAGGGGGCTTAGCACGCTTCTGCAGTTTGCGTCTCACAGCAGGGTGGGCACTGCACTCCGGTAAAGGATAAGGGGGCACTATCAAGGCGGACGACACTGTACGCCCCCCCGCGGCCCGTTGGGAGACCCGGCGAGAGGAGGTGTTCTCCCCCACCGGAAGTGCTTGCCCCACCTTCACCACCATAGCGGGCCCCAGAACGCGACCTCATTCTAGCAGTGAGCCCCCCCGGACCCGGGGGGCACGGCGGGTGGGAGCCTGATGCTATGGGACAACGGATGCCCTAGGTGAGATGTTGCTGAGGATGTGATTCTGCAGCTTAGACGCTTTCCAATAGTAACCTCGACTCCACTAAGGCATGAATTGAGAGTCGCTATAGCCATCCCATTTCCACAACTGGGCAACCCCAACACACTTCACCCACGGACAGGACTGGAGACTCACCCTGCATCAAGACCTAGCATTGAAGGGCCACAGCAAGTCAGTGCGGAGAGTCCCCTACCAAGCAGTCATACTATAGTCAGTACAGGGAGCCCAGTCTTCTGCTCCTAACTGCTCTGGTGGTCCCAGGATTTCTCCATCCTTGATGAGATCTTCTATTAGGACTGGCTCGGCCTTCCTGGACGTGCATCAGAGGCCATAGGGGGCCCTAGCCGCCACTAGGAAGACACTTTTGCTCACTCGGTTGCGACATAGCCTCACTGCCAAGAGCACTCTCTCCGACTCTTCCAGGGACTCTCATTGTTGGAAAATGGGTTATTGGTAAGGGCAGGTAGGTACCTACACCTAGCAACAAGCCACTAACCTCCACCTAGGTACAGTTAGGTCTCAGTAAATTAATCCCAGCTCAACCCTTGGTAGCTTGGCAACGAGCGTCAAGGCTTAACTTAGGAGACAAAGTGTAAAGCATTCAAATATCACAAAACAGTAATCAAATAAAACACAGGAAACAGTTTAAAAATCCAAAACCAATTTATAAAAATAGTTTATGTGTTTATCTTTAAAATGACACAAAAACGATTAAAATCGGTTCAGGGGAGCCGGAGATATGAATTTTTAAAGAATTACTATTTTTCTAACGCTTAGAAACAAAAAGCGCCAATCGGGTCATCTGGTTGCACCAGGACCGGGGCAAAGTCAAAGTTTCAGGCCGACCGCGATGGAGCCCTGCTCGGCAACAGGTCGCGGGAGGCCTCAGTTAAAAAGTTACCTTCTGACTTAGTCTTTATTTTGAAGTTTTTCTTCACCGGGACGAACCTGCCAGTTGAATCCGACCTCCTGGAGCCCTTGTCCGGATACGCGATGTGGGTTTCCTCGGTGGAGACTTTTACCTTCGGACTTAGTCGTTTTTTCGAGATGAAAATCCTTCGACCGGGGTAAACCTGGATCTTGATCCGACGTCCATGGAGCCCTTCTCGGATACGATGGCTGGGAGGTCCCGGTCAACTTTTTACCTTCGGACTTAGGGGCTGATTCTAACCCCGGCGGGCTTCGACCGCCGGGGCGAGGGTCGGCGGGAGCACCGCCGACAGGCCGGCGGTGCCCCGCAGGGCATTCTGACCGCGGCGCTTTGGCCGCGGTCAGAAAGGGTAAACCGGCGGTCTCCCGCCGGTTTACCGCTGCCCTCAGAATCCCCCAAGGCGGCGCAGCTTGCTGCGCCGCCATGGGGGATTCTGACCCCCCCTACCGCCATCCCGTTCATGGCGGGAAAGCCGCCATGAACAGGATGGCGGTAGGGGGGGTCGCGGGGCCCCCGGGGGCCCCTGCCGTGCCCATGCCAGTGGCATGGGCATGGCAGGGGCCCCCGTAAGAGGGCCCCGCAAGGTATTTCAGTGTCTGCCTTGCAGACACTGAAATACGCGACGGGTGCTACTGCACCCGTCGCACCTTCCCACTCCGCCGGCTCGATTACGAGCCGGCATCCTCGTGGGAAGGGAGTTTTTCCCTGGGCTGGCGGGCGGTCTTTTGGAGAGCGCACGCCAGCCCAGGGAAAAACTCATAATACCCTCCGCGGTCTTCTGACCGCGGAGCGGTATTATGGGGGCGGAATTCTGGCGGGCGGCCTCCGCCGCCCGCCAGAATTAGAATCACCCCCTTAGTCTCTTTTTCGGATGTTTTTCTTTACCGGGACGAACCACGAAGTCAGGCCGGTCGCGGTTGAGGCAAGCCGGCTAGAATTTCCGCGGCGGGTCGGTCCCTCTCTGGAGCTTTTTTACAAAATTTGTCAAATCTTCTCCAAACTTCTGGGGCTTCACCCAGATGTTCTTTTAAGGTTCTTTGGGGGTCCACAGCTCACCCCAAGGGTCCAGAAGTTCTGTGATGGTCCTTGGGGGGTGTGGACTTCAACTCCCAGAATGCACCTGACGCAAACTCCTTTTTGGCCACTGGACAGTGGTCAGCTGGTCGCTTTCTTCAGGAGTTGGTGCAGGGGACTCTGGTTAGCAATTTTTCACCTGTAGCAAACAGGGAGTCCCTCCTTGAACCAGTTGAAGCCAGGCAAAGTCCTTCTTGTGGTGAAGCCCAAGTGTGCAGCTGGTGCAGTCCTTCTGAGTGCAGGTTCCAGGTGCAGGCCAGGGGTCCAGCAGGGCAGTCCTTCTTCTCCTTTAGTTCCTTCTTCTTGAAATTTGGTGGGGATCTGAGGTGTGGGGGCAGGTCTGCCAGTTTTATCCTTGTTCCTGGGTGAAAAGCAGGGGGGTCCTGGTCCTCCAATCAGGTACAGGGTTGTCCCCCTGTGATGACCACTTCCTGGGAAGTGTGGCAAAAATCCATCCCAGAAGGCAACAGTCTCTAAAAATCCAACATGGATGAATCTGATTTTTGGAGGTTACATCTGGCTGAGCCCACCCACTGGTGTGGCTAAAAATCATAAACACACCCCTCTCCTGCCCTCTCCTAATCTAATCAAGGGGGCACCTAATTGTCTGGGGTTGCAGGATGTGGGGGTGTTGCTGGGTGCTCCAAATGTCCTTCTCTGCCTTTGAAGACCAGTTTGGCAGCCCTCCCCCTTCCTGCCTCACCATCTGCTGAGGGGAGATTCTCTCCCCCAAGCACATTCCTTTGTGTGAAGCCAGGCCACTTCACACCTCATCAAGGCAGCCTGGCAGAAGCTGCTGCAGGCTGGCCAATCAGAGCACAGCAGCAAAAACAATGCAGAGCTGAAATTGGCAACTTTTTAGGTAAAGTCTAAACTTTTTACCTGAACAAGTTATATTAAATCCAACAACTGGAAGTTGTGGGATTTATTACAACAATTAATTTGATACCAAATTCTTGGTATGTAACATTTAAGGAGACTTTAAAATTTAAAATAAAGTCTGCCCATTCTAGCCTATGAAGGCCATTTACTTCAATGAGGGAAAAACGAATTTGGCTGTTTTTACCTCACCAGGGCTTATAAATCTATTTTTATAAAGTCCCTGCTTATAGTTACATGGCACCCAGCCCTAGGGGCACATAGGGCACACCTTAGGGGTGACTTATATGTAAAAATAAGGTAGTTTAAGACTTTGGAAGTACCTTTAATTCCAAAGTCGAATTTGCATATAACTTTAATTTAAAAGCAGCCAGCAAGGCAGGCTTGCTTTTAAAATGACACTGGGCACCTCAGCAGTGCACCTAGGTGTGCACCACCTATGCTGTGGTCCCTAAACCTACATGCCCTACCATATACTAGGGACTTATAGGTAGGTTAACTTAGCCAATTATAATTAGCCTAATTTGCATATCCATTTTACACAGAGCACAGGCCCTGGGACTGGTTAGCAGTACCCAGGGCACCAACAAAGTCAGGAAAACACCAGCAAAAAGAGGAAAATGGGGGCAAAAAGTTATGGGGCCTCTGCAATCAGCCCTGTTTTCTCACACTCATCCCCAGAGGTGATTCTAAGCGGGAAATCTTCAGGCAAACACTCCCATCAACTACTATTCTCCAAGGCCATTACACAACCGAAATCCATGGCTACGCAGCCGGCCCTCTCCAGTCCTGTAACCTCACCAGCTGACCCGAGCAGTCGATGCCACAGACTGCATACTTCAGGAGATCACTGCAGTAGGACGGCGCTTAGAGTCAATGAACTTAAAGATCTCGAACCTATCCACGGCCTTCGCCTCCATTTGGATGGATATAGCCTGTTTCCGTGAGAAGGTAACGGACCTCGATCAACGCCTCACAACTGTGAAGATCACATTGCGATGCTGCTGGAACACGGTGCAGAGTTGCGGTCCCTGCAGGCAAATATTACAGACCTAGAGGACAGGAGCCGGAGGGACAATGTCCGTTTCTTTGGCATTCGGGAACGCAAAGAAGGCTCTGACATCAAAGCCTTCCTTAAAAGCTTTCTCCCCGAGCTCACTGGCCTGGACTTCTCACCGTTGCTCGAGTTCCAAAGAGTCCATAGGATCGGCCATCTACATAGGGCAACCCCTGTGCGACCCCGTCCCATCATCGCGCGTTTCCTCTGCCATGATCAGGCTCACCTGGTTATCTCAAGATCCGTACTCCCTGAAGGGACATGAGGTCAGAGTGGCAGTGAACTTTTCCAGGATGACGAATGAGAGGCTGAAAGCATTCCTGGCCCTTAGACTGCAACTGAGGAAACAGGACGTCAAATTTGGTCTTTTCGAGCCAGCTCGTATGTGGATAACATACAATAGTAAATCAAGGGACTTCACTGAACCTGCGGACCTTGGCTCCTTTCTGGAACACCTCGCCCAACTCCCCATGGACTACACACTGACACTCTTGAGACCTGATTTTCCCGCTATGAGTTGCCCCCCTTCTGCCTCTTCTTCCTTGTCTCAACATCACACCGCTTCGCAGAAGAGGGGTAGAACTAACGACCGCTCACTCAAATCACAGGAAGGCCGTGAACATGCTCTTCAAGCAGTGATTGCACACACTCAGGACCAGGGCAGAGACAAATTTAATTCCCCTCTGAAGCCTCCGCCCGCGGTACACCCATAATGCTGGTCTCTATGGCACTTCAAGAACCTTTTGTACCATGACCTGCAGTGGGAACCTCTGCACTGGACAGCTAGGTGTTATACTCCCCTGCCTCTAACGTTATTCTTTGGTGGGATGGAGATGGGAGGGGTCAGTGTTATGGCCCTTGTCCTGGTGCTGTTGTTGGTGTACTCTGCACCTATGCATGGGCCTACTACCTAGTCGGCCCCACAGGGTGCAGTCAACCTCCCCGGGGCCTCCCACAGGATGGGGCCTCTGGGTAGAGGCGTGTTCAATCAACCAGTCTGACTCCTGTCTTTCTCCTAGGTCCCCGGTTACAGTTTACCCTGGTTACTCTGTTCCCCATCCACATTAACTGTACTATGTACCTGGGCCTGCCCTCACCTTCTGATCTACCCCGGAGCGAGTGAGAGACGTCGACTCGGACTCGCCTTCAGATGCCTTTGATATCTCCCTCCCTCGTGCTCCTTCTCTCTGCATATCCTATTGCTCCACGATTACCGTGGGCCACTACAGGGTGTGATCCTAGGAGAACCTCGGCTTACCTACTGCCTGACTCCAATTAATGCGTGATCCGCCACTGTCCCTAACCTCTACCCACCATCACTCATCACCCTGGGGAGCCACATAGACATTGCGCACTGCGGGTGTCTTACCCCTCACCCCATTGAACCCCCCTCTCCCTGCTCTGATCTAATCTGGCCTCTCTTGACCTGTCCCACTTACCCATCGCTTCTCCCCTGACGGATAGCCGTATAGGCTTCATAATTCTCAGTCTGTGGTTTCAGGGCCTCTGATCCACCTCCTTAGTACTTTTCACTGGGTTGGCTACTGCTGTCCCCGAGGTGGTCCACGGGGCCTATCACTGAAGTCATCACTGAAGTCACCAGTCCTACAAAGGTAGTTGCCACCTTTCCTTTTAACCCAAAATGTACTAAGTAACGCCCCCCTACCTTGGTTATTAGCCCTGTTTTGGGTCCTCTTTCTATCCTCTCTCTACCATGTCCCATGTCCCTCTTTCCGCCCCTAAACATGCCGCCCGACGCTGCTTACCCTTGGATACTTGATGGTGGCCCTTTGCGTTTCACGCACCTTTCCTCACCCTTCCTCCCCACCCCCGTGCTTATTCAGTGAGCAGACCATGCAGGTTCCGACCCGAAGTTCAACAGGACTCCTAGTAGTGAGGAATTACCTCGCTTGCTACAGACATAGGTCTGTATTTCTTTCCCTTTTTCTTGTGTCTCAAGCTTCTTATCCCTTTTTTCCCTGTCTTAACTTCCACTTATCCCTCTGCTTTCTGTACACGCTATTTCACCCTTTGTGTTCGCACGCTCGCACCCTTTCCCCACCTCCCACGCCTACGTTCTTTCTTTCCCTGCTCTTCCTTTTCCTCTCCTCTCGTCTTCTGTCTGTCTGGTCCTCTCCTGTTCTTCGACCCAGTGCTCCCCCATGGTTTCCCCCTTCTCGCATACCCTCTTTCAGCACACACGTGCTCTGAGCTTTGCTCCTCCCGCACTAACCCCTCATTCAGTGTACTCCCACATAGGAGGTCATCTGCTCCCCGAACCTAGATCAACTCCGTCGCATAATGGGATAAAAGGCCCCACTAACTGTCATCTCCTGGAACGTTCATGGCATGACACACTACATCAAACGGCAAAAAGTCCTATCTTACCTATGATCCAAACGAGCAGATATTGACTTCTTATACGAAACACATCTCTCCCCATCAGAATCAGAGAAACTGCGAAGGGATGGGGTGGGAAGAGCGCTCTACAGCTGGGCACTGTCAGTGCACAGTGAGGCACAGGGCTCGGGACGGCTGTGTGGGGTGGTGATACTCATCCGCCGATCCTTGCAGTTTAGGCTCCTTAAGACATGGTGTGATCCAAAGGGAAGCTATGTCCTTGCCAAGCTTGTACTGGGTTCCTCCACAGTTTGTGTTGGCTCTATCTATGCTCCCACAGGCTCCAAGCACTCTTTTTTCCTCTCTCTTAATTGACTGCTGACAGGGATCGGAGCCTCTCAGTACATACTGGGAGGGGATTGGAATCTAGCACCAGGCGCCATTCTGGATAGTTCGCGTGGTCTTGATGCGGGCAATAATGCGGACCGTGACCTCCTAGAAGACGTCCTGTTGGACCACGGTCTGCTGGACCACTGGTGCCTTTCTCATCCATCCAACTGTGAATACACTTTTGTTTCCCCAGTTCATGGGACCCAATCCAAACCAGATTGTTTCCTTGTCACTCATCGGCTATTACAGGCAATCAGGGAGTCCGCAATACTACTGGCCGCCTTGTCTGATCACTCTCCGGTTTTATTGGCCCTGGATTTGGGGCTGGCCTCCCCTGGTCGTAAGCCTTGGCATCTCCACACCTCCCAATACCGAACCCGAAGGGGAAGGAGTAGCTCAGATCCCATGTCGCCACCTATCTCCAAGACAACAAGTATTCAGTCTCTTTGCCTCAGTTACTGTGGGCTGCGGCATAGGCAATGATCAGAGGGCAGCTCGTGAGGGACGCTGCCATTGCCAACACCCAGAGACGCAACCAACAGAGAGCACTGGAAGACTGTATAGCCCAGACCACCCCTGACTACACCCTAACCTCCTCCCCATCTCTCCACCGCCCCCTGGAACAGGCCAAAATGGAGCTCAACACCCTCTTTACATCTCACGCAGAATCTGCATTACAGTGACTGAGAGGTTACTACTACTAGCATGGAGAGAAGGCAGGTCGACTGCTGGCTGCCCAACTCCATCAACGCGAGGCGGCATTGGCCATACCGGCCTAACACAGCGTCATTGGTTCGCTCATTACACAACATCAGGCAATTGCTGATGAGTTTGGTCGCTTCTACCAGACCCTCTATGCTCCGGAAACAGTAGAGGACCAGGACAGGTTGTTCATCTTTCTCGAGAAGGCGAACCTACCCTGTCTCTCGGAGGAGGGAAGGCCCTTCTAGAGGGAGATATCAGTAAGGAAGAGATTCGGCAGGCAATTGCCAACCTCTCATATCATAAAGCTCCTGGTGAGGATGGATACCGGGTAAGGATCCTCTTGTTTGTGGTAGTTACCGTTCCATATCCCTCCTCAACGAAGATGTAAAAATCCTGGTGGGGATCCAAGCGGCTCATCTTAAGAGGGTTATACCTTCCCTGGTCCATCATACACAGATCGGCTTTGTACCCAGTCGTTCTTCAAGGAATCACCTCCGCACACTACTCCACGCTCTCGGGGAGGCACAAGACTCACGAGAAGAGGCCCCCGCCCTCTCCCTGGATGCCAAGAAGGCAGTAGATCGAATATAGTGGTGGTACCTCTTCGAAACACTAAAGTGTTTTTGCCTCCTGACTAGCTTTATCAATAGGGTGTGTTTGTTGTATGACTCCCCGACCGCACAGGTCAACTGCGATGGGTTCCTCTCCGACACCTTTTCTGTACGTAGGGGGACCCGTCAGGGCTGTCCCTTATCACCATTACTATTTCTATTGGCTGTCGACACCCTGGCAGCTATGATATGTGGCTCCAGTCTCATCTCTGGAATATCTATCCCTGGCGGCTGTTCCATCATTTATTCATATGCCGATTATATCCTGCTCACCCTCACCAATCTACCCAACTCCCTGCCAGCTCTTCATGCCATACAATCTGAATTTGAACTTCTCTCAGGCTACTGAATCAATTGGGATAAGAGCGAGGCGTTACTGCTATCCTCAGTAACGATGAGTGCATCTGTTCAGGGCTTCTCGGTGAAATGGAAACAGTCTTGTCTCCAATACCTGGGCATCTACAGTAGAGGATTGGAAAAAATGGTGGCTGACAACCTGGGCCCGCTGCTAACCAGTATGAAACAAGATTTTGATAAATGGACACACCTGGGCCTTTCTATGTGGGGCAGAGCAGAGGAGGTACGCATGGTGACCCTGCAGCGATTCCTGGATGTTCTGGGTATGCCATCTTTACAAATTCCCCTGCCTCTTCTCCGGGAGATAGACCGTCGCATTCAAACCTTCGTTTGGGGGTCGTTACGCCCATGGCTACCCAGAGCCGTGTTACTCGACAGGCGCGAATATGGGGGGCTGGGTCTCCCCTCCGTGGAACATTACACGCTGGCGCTACACCTCTCAAAGCTAGCCTACCTTCTACCGGGAGTGAGGGACCTGCTACTTTGAGTGGCGGTGGAAAGAACTCTCTCACATTCCTTTTCAGGGTTCCATGTGCTCTACTGTACAGGACCTGCTCCCATCCGTATCGCCAACCCCATGATCAGAGCCATGCGACACTCATGGCAGCAGGCACACCACTTACTTAAAGTGGACCCCCAGATACAAGACAGAGCCCCACTGTGGGGCAACGGGGGTTTTCTCATAGGGAAAAAAACTATATTTTGGGAGGAGTGGCGTTCGAAAGGCCGGGAGCAGACTGAAGTCATTCACTGAACTTATGGAGGGATTTGATCTTCCGGCGCACCACCTGTGGCGTTTTATAAAGCTTACACACTGTCTGGAGAGGCGCTTGGGGAAACCCCCCTGGCGACTCTCTCAATCCCGAAATTTCACTATCTGGAAACCTGGGGATCCCTGCAAGGAGTAATATCCAGACTGCATGCACTGCTGAATCGTCACCTCTTTTCCCTCCCACTCCTAATCTCCCTTAAGGACAAATGGCAGGCACCCCTCCATACTGAATATGACCTAGAGGACTAGGCAGAATTGATTGCCGCCAGAGACCATGGAGCTAGAGAGGTTTGCTTAAAATTCAGTCTTTTCAAGACTTTACACAAGTGGTATTGGACCCCCCAGAGGTTATGCTCGGCAGGGCTATTACCCCACGCCTCATGTTGGAGATGCCCTCACACTCAATGTGATTTCCCACATATCCTGCATGATTGCCAGTTATACAACATTTCTGGTGGACGGTGGGGTGTACCCTTCAAGAAGTGTTACCTTTACTGCCTTCTCTCACTCTCTCTCTCTTACTGTTGCATAACACCAGTGATCTAGCCAACCTCTACCGACTGCAGCAACGCTTATAACACACAGCGCTGGCTACTCCCAAAGTGTGTATCCCCAGGCAATGGCGCACAGAAACTGTCCCCCCTCACGGGGAATGGATCACTGCCATGTATCAGGCTGCCTCCAATGAGCGGCTCATCTATGGCCTCCAGGATAAGATGGATGTGTTCCTCCAACGTGGACTCCCTTTCTCTCTGACCCGGAGGGTTGAAATCTATCTGAATGTGTCCTGATTCAAAATACTAGGCGATGGCATCCCTGTCTGGAACTTACATAACCACACAATAGCACGCTACCCTTCCTTCCCGCTTAGCTGTAGTTGCACGCTGGCAAGCGCCTCTGTTTGGGCATGTCTGTGTTTTACCCTGGGTAGGTTGTCCCTCCCTATCCCCTACCCCATCATCCCCCTCACCCCTTCCGCCACTTCCCCTCTCATTAGCTCAGCTACCTCTCCTTGACCATTCCCTTCGGACTCCGCCCCCCCTTCTTCTGCCCTTCACACTATCTCCCCTCTCAGTCACTGTCACTCCCGCCAATTTTCCGCTTACCCTTCTACTCTCTCTTCTCTCTCCTATCTTCATACTCCTTCTTTCTACTACTCTTACCTTCTTTTCCTCCATGAATAATGTCCTTTTATTGCACCCCTCTTTTTCTCTGTGGTCCTCGCGTTTCGAAGACCCAAGCTACCCTCTGCTGCGTACCTTTGTCACACCTGGTAGTAGATATGCCCAGTACCCCTAGTTTAGCACTTACCTTCCTTCCCTCTGCTACTCGGTGTCTCTTGTGTTTTCACTGCATTCTGCCCCATGCTAATGCTCACTTCTGCCACCTCCACCCCCTTGCTGTGTTGTAATGCGTGCAACCCGCCATCTCTCCCTTTTCCTCCTTCTCTTTCCCATCCCTCTTGCATTTCTCCTTATCTCTTCTCTTTGGTCCGCAACCATCTCTCTCCGCCACCAGCCTGTGCCTTTCGCTTCCATGGTCCCGTGGAATTGCCCAATCTCCCTGAATGTTTCCTCACCCGAAACATCCTCATGTTTCCTTCTTCGCTTATATCCCCAGTGGCGGATACTGGGGTCTGGGAGATCTGGAGAAGAGACAATGAACGGGATTATGCCCGGTACACTGGGTCCTTTACACATACTACTGCTGGGGCACAGGCAGGGACGCGGGCGAGATGCCGCACAATGACTGGTGCACCTGTTCAATATTAATAATTGCACTGTACTCTTGAACCGCACCAATTGTTGTTTAGTCCTGTTGGACACTGGCACATCTCTGATTACCTTTTTCTTTATTGTATGTTTGACGTTCTCTGCACAACTATGTTGGATTTTACTGTGCACTTTGTGCCTGCATCACATTGGACGGATTTTTGTACAGTGTCATTGATTTTGAATAAAGAATTACAACACACAAAAAAGAAATTAGCTTTAGATGTGCAACATTTAGGAAAGCTTTGTAGATACAGACCACAACCCAGAACTGACACTTTATTTGTGGGACAAGTGAATGTTGATATGTATTTCTTTTTCAGAGTAAATGGACTTGTGTGCTGAATGGACAATTCCCAGTGATTCCTGGGGTTTACTATATCTGTGGACAGAATGCCTATTACCATCTTCCAAGAGGATGATATGGCACATGTTCATTGGGAATTGTTTTCCTAAAGATTTATCAACTTGATAAACTAAATGAAAATCTTAAACTAAATGAATTACACCTTGCTAGACCAAAGACAGAATCTTATTCAGGCTTAACTGGAGATATATTTGGGGCGATTATTCCCTCAGTGGGAGTTATTCTAAATTTCTTGAAGATTCAAAAGTCATCTACTATTATGGATAACATGTTGACTAGTTTTTCTGGAGCCATGGTCTCAATTGACACTGAAATGGCTGCAGTATGTTCTATGACTCTTCAAAACCACCTTGCATTAGACATCCTTTTAGCAAATGAGGGCAAAGTTTGTAAAATGCTGAAATCGTAACATTGTTACAAGAATATTCCTGATACTAGTAGAGAAATTAAAAGCTTTATTAATAATCTGACTAACATCAACTCTGACTTAAACGTTCTAAAAGAACCTGGAGTTTGGGAAAAGGTTGGCAAAGGTTTTACTGCTGTGGGAAATTGGCTAGGCACCTGGGAAATGGTATCATAGGGATACATTTGAAACTAATGTTGATTATCATAGTTTGTATCATTTGCCTAATGGGAGCTTACATATTGTACACTATAATTAAAAGATAGAGAATGAAAAATGATCAGAAAAGTGAGGAAATTAAATTGGAAAGTTTGAGAAGCAGATATTTTAATGAAAATTGGAAAAGGAGGAAAAGTGTCAGACGTTATGAAGAAACAAAATTTTAGATTAACAAAAAATTGTGTTATGTGATGTAGGGTGTGATGACACATTTAGTCATCAGAGGAGAGACTGAGAAAGCTGAATAAATTATTCATAAATCTACATTGATTAGTAGCTAAGAATTGACATGAATTATACTACAGTAGAGAAATTGGGTGTTTGGAAAATGTGCCCACCTAGGTGGCAACCATATCATGTACGACATTACTAAAGAAATAATGTTAACTGTTTAGAAATAATATGCACATATAGAATTAAAGGTATTAGTGGAGCATACTAATGTGTTAATGAAATGTATTTGCTAACTTTTACCAGGTACAGAGTAATTGTGAAATTATGGGCCTAGTCAACAGAGCCTTATGTTAAACTTCATGGCATAAGTAAATGTTTGTAAATGTTTTTTGTCTCATGCAGAAATACACTTACTCTTTGTTCATACAGTGCTGACCAAATACTTTTGTAATGTTGCAATGTTAAACTAGATGATGTCTTAAAATTTCTTACGAGAATTGTCAGCTGTAATGTGATGTACTAGCTCCAGATACATTTGTATCTTTGATGCATGAGAAGCTAACATTCCCAGGACATGACAATGGCTTCACTGGCTGGAGTACTGATTGCAGCTAAAGGTTAACTGATGAAAACTGGTGACAGAAATGGGATAAGAGGAGCCAATCATCAGCATGTGAAAGACTAACTATATCACGAATTTAAGAAATAATGGCCCTCATTACAACCCTGGCCATCGGTGATAAGGCGGCACTAATACCGCCAACAGGCCGGCGGTAAAAAAATTGAATTATGACCATGGCGGAAACCGCCAACACAGACAGTCACTTTAATACATCGACCGCCACGGTGGTAGCAACAAGCACCGCGGCTGTAACTACCAACAACCAGGCAGAAGACAACGTTCTGCCCACTGTATTATGAGACACCAATCCACCACCTTTTCCAGGGCGGTACCAACGCTATCAAAAGCACGGCAGAAACAGTACACAGAAGGGAAACAACTCACCTCTGGACACTCAGGGAACAAACACAATGCCATGGAGCCCAAATTACAGGCGTTATTCATTCTGGTCTACCTCCTCCTACACCAGGAATACCAACACCGATGAAGACGACCACATTGAGTACTGCCCGTAGCACACAGGGGAGGTGGGAGGAAAAAGAGAGTGACACACACACGCAACACCCCCACCCCCAGTACCATACATACAAACAGATGCAGTAATATTACATATCCACCCCATACCACTCAGGAATAATGCAAGGACAAAAGGAAGTCATTGGACTATTTGTAATAAGATCAAAATCCTGAAAAACTTCCTCAAATTATAAACAGTATTTACAGATATACAAATGGAGGGACACTGCCCAGTCCATAATGTCCATGGGCCACAGGGCCATATCACATAGGCCAAGGCCCCACTTGACTCCTGCCTCAATATGAAGAGAACACTTCTGGGGCATCAGCTCATAAATAGAGAGGCACCTCAGGGGGAAGGGGGTACGTCAGCCGGAAGATGGTACTACACCACTGCTCCTGGAGGGGGCTACATGCCCATTACTCTGTCTTGGGGAGTGCAAGGCCACAGTCTCTCTAGTGGGTGGTTTGCTCACTGCTTGGTCCTGGGGAGTGCAAAGCCACAGTCTCGCTAGTGGGTGGTTTGCCCATTTCTTGGTCCTGGGGAGTGCAAAGCCAGTCTCTCTAGTGGGTGGTTTGCCCACTGCGTGATCCTTGGGAGTGCAATGCCACAATCTCTCAAGTAGGTGGTTTGCCCGCTGCTTGGTCTTTGGGAGTGCAAAGCCACAGTCTCTCTAGTGGGTGGTTTGCCCACTGCTTGGTCCTGGGCAGTGCAAGGCCACAGTCTCTCAAGTGGATGACTTCTTCCACTGGTTCAGGAGGGGGCTTTGTGCCCAGTGTGCTTCATCCTGGCAAGGAGGGGGTGAGTGGATGGCTTCTTCCACTGGTTCTGGAGGGGGCTTTGTGCCCAGTGTGCCTCATCCTGGCAAGGAGGGGGTGAGTGGATGCCTTCTTTCACTGGTTCTGGAGGGGGCTTTGTGCCCAGTGTGCCTCATCCTGTCAAGGAGGGGGTGAGTGGATGGCTTCTTCCACTGGTTCTGGAGGGGGCTTTGTGCCCAGTAATGCAGCACTTGGGGAGTGCAAGGTCACAGTCACTCACCTTGGGGTCAGACCCAGGAGATTTGCAGTGGGCAGGATGCATGACACTCTGTGGAGGCAGGACTACAGTCCATCTGTCTGCAGCAACGGCTGCACAGTGGTGATAGTGCTGGTACTGGTGGCGGTGCTGCCAGTTGGGGGTGAAGGCTCCAGCCCTTTCCCTGCAGCCTCAGACAGCTGCCCACTGGATCTGCTGATGCTGGCAGTGGTGCTGTCAGTGGTGAAGGTGGCAGTGCAAGTGGTGGTGCTGGTGGTGGTGCTGCCAGTGGTAGGGGGGGAGGCTCCAGCTCTTCCCCTGCAGCCTTGGGTGGCTGCAGTGCCATGGTTGGTGTTGTGTGCTAAGATTCAGCTCCAGCACCAGGCCTCCTATCCTTCCTGCCTGCAGTGGCCGGCCCTTTGTCATTACCCGTGGCAGTTGGTGGTCCCTTCTTGCCATTGGCAGCTAGTGGTCCCTTCTTGCCCTTGGCAGCTGGTGGTCCCTTCTTGCCCTTGGCAGCTGGTGGTCCCTTCTTGCTCTTAGCAGCTGGTGGTACCTCCTTGCCCTTGGTAGCTGGTGGTCCCTTCTTGCCCTTGGCAACTGGTGGCGCTTCCTTGCCCTTTGGTAGCTGGTGGTCCCTTCTTGCCCTTGGCAGCTGTTGCAGGCACTCTGGCAGTGCTGACAGGTGTCTCCTTGGAGCCTCTCACACCTGCAGTATCTGCCGAATCTACAGTGACCGTGGACTGGGTGGCTGAGGTGCTGGCCTGGGTTCTGGCCACCCTAGCTTGAAGTGAAAAACGGGGGAGGGGCAGGGAAGAGGTCAAGGGTGGAGAGGAAAAGCTTCTTAGGGACACTGGGGTGGGAAGGGGGTGAAGGTTTAGGAGTGGAGTAAGAGGGAGTGGTAGTTGGTGGTGTCTGTTTGCTGTGTTTGGGTGCAGGTGTATGAGCTGGATGCTGTTGTGAGGTGGATGGCTGTTGGGTGTCTGAGTGCTTGTGTTTGGGTACTTTGGGAGGAGGGAACACAGACACAGCAGTGGGAGAGGACACAGAGGACATGTGCATGGATGTGGGGGTGGTGACTGCCAGTGAGGGGTGTGTAGTGATAGGCATGCTGGTGATGGAGGTAGGGGCTGAGGATGTAGTGCATGCAGGTGTGAGTGGAGAGCTACTGGGAGGGAGGTGGACGAGGAGGGGGACACAGTGGAGGCAGTGGATGTTGGCATGTCTGATTCTGGATGGTGTTTGTGTGAGTGCCTGTGTGATGATGTGTGGTGCTTGAGTTTGCCTGAGCCACTCCAGTGTGTTGTCTTGGGTGCATGCTGGTCTGATGGTGTGCTTGGGATAGGTTGGGGTTGAGGGGAATGGGACTGGGTAGAGGAAGTTGGAGGGGGGAGGCTAGAGACAGGGGCAATGCTGCCATCAGAGAGGAGGCCAGACCCTGCAATGATTGCTGTTGGGCCACCATGCCAGAGTGAATGCCCTCCAGGAATGCATTTGTTTGTTGCAAATGCCCTGCCAGCCCCTGGATGGCATTCACTATGGTTGACTGCCCAACAGAGATGGATCTCAGGAGGTCAATAGACTCCTCACTCAGGGCAGCAGGGCTGACTGGAGCAGGGCCTGAGGTGCCTGGGACGAAGGAGATGCCCACCCTCCTGGGTGAGCGGGCACGGGAAACACGCTGATGGGCTGCTGAGAGGGCGCTGCTGGAACGGGGGTGGCAGCTGTACCTGTAGTTGGGGTGGGCACAGAGGTGTCCTCAACCACCAGGGAGCTTCCATCGGAGGAGGTATCACTGTCAGAACTGTCCCCTCCTGTCTCTGTTGTAGTGCTCCCCTCGCCCTCCAACCGTGGATTCGGCCTCATGGGCCATGTGGGATGCAGCTCCCTCCATCGCCAGTGCCACTGCTCCTCTGCCAGATGATGCTAATGCACATTAGGTCAGGGTGACAAAACAAAAAGCAGGGGGGGAGACAGAGGATACATTTGGTCAATGCCAGCAACAACATCACTGTTGGCGTACACAACACACAGGGAACAGCCCTGTGCACTAGGCAATGCACTACCAGTCACAATGCTAGTCACCAGGCCATGGAGAATAATCCCTAACACCAATAGCAGCATATCTGAGAACCACAGATCCCTGCCCAGTTGTAGATGCCCACTAGCATGTTTGGGGTGGAGTGCATCAGACCCTGTCCAACATTGAACCTACCCTACAATGTCCAACCTGGCCTTGGGGCACCCGCAGGCCCACATCCCCCACCCAGAGAACACCCCACCACTTGCAAATTTGCAGATTTGGAAACTGTACTCACCCCTTTGTGGCTGCTGTGATGCCCTCAAGTGCCTATCCAACTCTAAATAGGCCACTGCCAGTATGCGGAACATCAGGGGGGTCAGGGTTCAACGCTCACCCCTTTCTCGTTGGGAGGCCATCCCCAGCTGGACCTCTGCCGTCTTCCTTGCTCAGCGTCTCAGGTCCTCCCACTGTGTGTGACAGTGGGTGCTCTGCCTGCCGTAGACCCCCAGGGTCCTCACATCCTTGGCGATGGCACGCCATATACCCTTTTTCTTATGTGCGCTGACCTGCAGAAAAATTAATATATAAGGAGGGATCAGTCATACCGTTCGGCCTGTTACACCCATGGCCCACCATATCCCTCCCATCCCCTTACGCACATACATTGACCACCATACATGCAGCACTCTGCCCAGGATCCCTCTACCCCCCCTTACACGAGGCCTTCACACATAGCACTCCATGCATTCATGCCCCATGCATTGTGCACACAGTGTACTCACCTGTTGGTCTGGAGGCCCATAAAGCAATTGGTACTGGGGTAGGACCCCATCCACCAGTTTCTCCAACTCTGCAGCGGTGAAGGCAGGGGCCCTTTCCCCAGAGACTCAAGCCATGGTTGGTTCCAGACACATGTCACAGCAGCACTTACAGTGTAGGTCCTCTCCTGTTGAAAGTCAGGTAGCAAGTGAGTGAACAGATAGAAAATAGCGGTCACGTCTGTGGCAGTACGTATCATCACCACCGGCGTACATCACCATTGGCTACTGTACCTCATAGGGCCCAATGATTACCAATGAGGAGTTGCACAGCGGTCCTCTACCGCCTCCCGCAACGGCACACAACATCAGCGAAATTACCTCATTTCCACCTGTCCCTCCACACAGGACAGGGATCTGCCTTTTCAGGGGTGGGGGGGCAGGCCATCACACATAACTGCGTCACAGCAGGCATAAGCACATTTAGGGACTACATGTAAACATACTGTTTCTGTCACAACATGCAATGCATTTTACTCTGAGGGTACGTTTGAAAATTACCAGCTGCTCACTGTTTGGCCCCTTAGATTACAACCACTGAGGATGATTAGGAGATGGAGACAACCCACCCCCCCTGTACAGGCCCCAGGTGGACTTTGCAACATTGGAGGACAGGCACTTTATCCTCACCTACAGACTTCATAGGGCCATAATCCAAGAGCTGTGTGCCCAATTGGAGCCAGACCTGATCTCAGCTATCCATCAACCCACTAGGATCCCCCCTCTTGTGCAAGTGCTATCAGTGCTACATTTCTTGGCAACTGGCTCCTTCCAAGTGATAGTGGCCATGGCAGCAGGGATGTCACAGCCAATGTTCTCAATAGTGCTGACCAGAGTGTTGTCTACCCTGATTAAACACATGCGCAGCTACATAATTTTCCCCCAGGTGGAGGATTTGGCCACAGTGAAAGCTGACTTCTATGCAATTGGACATGTCCCCAACATAATTAGAGCAATTGATGTTTGTTGGAAAATGGGTTATTGGTAAGGGCAGGTAAGTACCTACACTTAGCAATAGGCCACTAACCTCCACTTAGGTCCAGTTAGGTCTCAGTAAATTAAACCTAGCTTAACCCTTGGTAGCTTGGTAACTTAGGAGACAAAGCGTAAAGCATTCAAATATCACAAAACAGTCATTAAATAAAACACAGGAAACAGTTTAAAAATCCAAAATCAATTTATAAGAATAGATTGTATTTTTATCTTTAAAATGACACCAAAATGTATGAAATTGGATCAGAGGAACCGGAGGTATGAATTTGTAAATAATTAATGCTTTCTAGTGCATAGGAGCAACTAGCTCTCAAAGGGTTAAAAAAGGTCACACTGGAAAGGAACAAAGTCCAGAGTTCAGGCCACCCATGAGCTAACACTGTCACACTTACTTTCAGAAGTGTTTGATTCAGGAAAGTGGTCCACAGCACCAGCCAAAGGTTCAGAGGCTCTGGTGTGCCTCTTGGGGTCTGGGACTACAACTCCCACAATGCACCTCTTCACCTTATGGAGTTGCTCCAAACATCTCCAAACTTCTGGATCTTCTTCCAGAGGTCCTTTTTGTGTCCTTGAAGTGTCCACAACTTCCTCCAAGGTTCCAGAAGCTCGGAGTTGCTCCTTGGGAGTTGGGACTACAATTCCCAGAATGCACCTGGTCAGAATCCTCAAATGGCTACTGGACACTGGTCAGCTGGGCTCTGCTTGCAGGACTTGATACAGAGGACTCTGGGCAGCTCCTTTGTACCTGCAGCAAACAGGGAGTCCCTTCTTCAAGCAGTAGAAGACAGGTAAAGTCCTTTTAGTGGTGAAGCCCAAGTGTGCAGCTGGTGCAGTCCTCCAGAGTGCAGTGTCCAGGTGCATGTCAGGGGTCCAGCAGGTCAGTCCTTCTTCTCCTGTAGTTCTTCCTTGTTGGAATCTGATAGGGATCTGAAGTGTGGGTGCAGGTCTGCCAGTTTTATCCTTGCTCCTGGGTGAAAAACAGGGGAGGCTTGGTTCTCCAATCAAGGGCAGGGTCCTTCCCCCTATGATGACCACTTCCTGGGAAGTGTGGCAAAAATCTATCACAGGGAGCAACATTCCACAAAAGTCCATCATGGCTGAAAGTGATTTTTGGAGGTTACATCTGGCTGAGCCCACCCACTGGTGTGGCTAAAAATCCTAAACACACCCCTCTCCTGCCCTCTCCTAATCTAATCAAGGGGGCACCTAATTGTCTGGGTTTGCAGTATGTAAGGATGTTGCTTGGTTGCTCCAAAGGTCCTCTGCCTTAGAAGACCAGTTTGGCAGCCCTCCCCCTTCCTGCTTCACCATCTGCTGAGGGGAGATCTCCTCCCCAAGGCATATCTCTTTGTGCTGAGCCAGGCCACTTCACACCTCATCAAGACAGCCTGGCCAGGCTGCCAGAGGCTGGCCAATCAGAGCACAAGAGCACAAACACTGCAGGGCTGAAGTTGGCAACTTTTCAGGTAAAGTTTAAAACTCTTTATCGGAACAAGTTATATTCAATCCAACAACTGGAAGATGTGGGATTTATTATAACGATTAATTTGATACCAAACTTCTGGTAGCTGTTACTTAATGAGATTTTGAAAATTAAAATAAAGTCTCCCCATTCTAGCCCATGGAGGCCAATCACTACAATGAGGGAAAAACTAAATTGGCTGTTTTACCTCACCAGGGCTTATCAAACTATTTTTATAAGGTCCCTGCTTATAGTTACGTGTCACCCAGCCCTAGGGGCACATAGGGCACACCTTAGGGGTGACTTATATGTAAAAATAAGCTAGTTTAAGACTTTGGAACTACTTTTAATTCTAAAGTCGAATTTGCATGTAACTTTTATTTAAAAGCAGCCAGTAATGCAGGCCTGCCTTTAAAATGACACTGGGCACCTCAGCAGTGCACCTATGGGGGCACTACCTATGCTGGGGTCCCTAAACGCACATGCCCTACCATATACTAGGGACTTATAGGTAGGTTGACTTAGCCAATTATAATCAGCCCAATTTGCATACTGATTTTACACAGAGCACAGGCTCTGGGACTGGTAGCAGTACCCAGGCCACCATCAGAGCCAGGAAAACACCCGCAAAAAGTGGAAAATGGGGGCAAAAGGTTAGGGGGTCTCTGCAATCAGCCCTGTTCTCTTACAATGGTACACATATTGCCTTTGTCCCCCCCCCAGGAGAAATGAACAGTTGTTCAGAAATCGAAAGAGCTTTCACTCCATGCATTTGCAGATAGTGTGCCTGGCAGACCAGTACATCTCCCATGTCAGTGGAAAGAATCCAGGGTCGGTGCATGATGCCTTTATCCTGAGGAATAGCAGCATCCCATATGTGATGGCTCAACTCCAGAGGCACTGGGTGTGGCTAATAGGTGAGCCCATGGTCCCTACCCAGTGCATGTTGGTATATGGGTGTGGGGTTGTCCCTAAAGGTGAGTGTGTGGCTAACAGGTATCCCTCGATATTTGCAGGTGACTCTGGTTACCCCAACCTCTCATGGCTACTGACCCCAGTGAGGAATGCCAGGACAAGGGCAGAGGAACGTTACAATGAGGAACATGGGTGAACAAGAAGAATTATTGAACGCACCTTTGGCCTCCTTAAGGCCAGGTTCAGGTGCCTCCACCTGACAGGTGGATCACTGTGCTACTCACCAAAGAAGGTGTGCCAGATCATCGTGGCATGTTGCATGTTGAACAACTTTGCCTTGAGACGCCAGGTGCCTTTTCTGCAGGAGGATGAGGCTGGAGATGGGCATGTGGCAGCGGTGGAGCATGTGGACAGTGATGAAGAGGAAGCAGAGGATGAGGATGTGGACAACAGAACAATTATCATTCAACAATACTTCCAGTGATACAAACGTAAGACACTGTAACTTCACCTTCCATTGCTGTTTTGTGTAGTGAATTTTCTCTGTCAGACGGCTGCTCTCACTAATGTGGCCACTTACTATACCCTTTGACATGTCTATTCACAGATATTTGTGCCATACTCTGGCTCCTGGTGTATTGACTGAAGCACATTACAGGTCCTACCTATGTATACACAACTGTACAGTCTAATTGCAATGTGTACAGATTGTTAAACAAATACATCCTTAAATCATTTGACATACTCCATACTTGTATTTTTTCAAACAGTGTTTATTTAAGTGCTGAGAAGTAAATGGGATTGTGCAATGGGCTGGAGTGATGGTGGAGGAAAGACCAGGATAGAGTCAAGTCTATTGGTATCACAGGTGTATTGTCCAATGGGGCATAGGAGGGGGAGCAATGGAAGTTCAAGGTGGACAGGGTAACAGAGTGGGACACAAGGGTGACAATCAGGAGAGTCTTATTTCTTGGTTGGGGTCTTGGAAATAATCTCTGGCTTCTGCCTGGATCGCAGGGCCCGTTTGCGTGGTGGTTCTCCTTCTGCATGGTGTGGGGTGCTGGTGGCCTATTGTTCCTGTGGTGGGGCCTCCTGTCCACTAGCGTTGGCAGAGGTGGAGGACTGTTCATCGGTGTGGCTAGTGTCAGGGGCCCGTTGATGTGCCACTGCCTCCCTCATGGTGTTGGCCATGTCAGCCAGCACCCTTGCAATGGTGACCACGGTAGTGTTTATGTCCTTCAAGTCTTCCCTGATCCCCAGGTATTGTACCTCCTTCAGCCACTAGATCTCCTGCAACTTGGCCAGTATCTGTCCCATCGTCTCCTGGGAATGGTGGTATGCTCCCAGGATCCCTTCAAGTGCCTTATGGAGAGTTGGTTCCCTGGGCCTGTCCTCTCCCTGTTGCACAGAAGTCCTCCCAGCTTCCCTGTTATCTTGTGCCTCTGCACCCCTGAGCCGTGTGCCTGACCCTAGGTCCCTGCTTGTCCTGTGTTGTGATGGTGGGGTGTATGTGAGGTGGTGGAGTTATGGGGGTGAGGGTAGGGGTGGGGGTTTGTGATGGCATGCAGGTAGGGGGTTGATAGTAATAGAGATTTGACTTACCAGAGTCCAGTCCTCCTGCTACTCCTGCCAGGCCCTCAGGATGCAGTACTGTCAAGACTTGCTCCTCCCATGTTGTTAGTTGTGGGGGAGGAAGTGGGGATCCACCACCTGTCCTCTGTATAGCTATCTGGTGTCTTGCTGCCACAGAACGCACCTTCCCCCGTAGGTCGTTCCACCTCTTCCTGATGTCATCCTTTGTTCTGGGGTGCTGTCCCACGGCGTTGACCCTGTCCACAATTTTCCACCATAACTCCATCTTCCTAGCAATGGATGTCTGCTGCACCTGTGATCCGAATAGCTGTGGCTCTACCCTGATGGTTTCCTCCACCATGACCCTTAACACCGTCTCTGAGAACCTGGGGTGTCGTTGTGGTGACATGGGTGTAGTGTGAGTGGTGTGTGTGTGAGTGTGTGTGGCATGATGTGTTGGAGTGTGTACTGTGAGGTGCGTGAATGGTGTATCAGTGATGGTATTCTGGTTCTGTGGGTGCTCTTGGTGTCTTTCTCTCTCTTTCAGTTGTAAAAAAAATGTAAGTCGTAAAGGGTTGTGGGTATTGTGTGTGTGTGTTTTATAGTGTTGTGGTTGTGTGGGTGTGGTGTGTGTATGTGTGTCAAGATTGTGTAGTTTGAATTGTCCAATGTGGTGTTGTTTTGTATAAGTGTGTGTATTTTGAGTGCGGTGGTATGTACCGCCAATGGTTTACCGCGGTTGAATGTCCGTGCTGTGATTCGTGGGTCATAATGCTGTGGGCGTAGTTCTGTTGGCGTAACGGTGTGGGTTTTGGTACTGCAATTTTATCACTGACCTTTGGGCTGGCGGACTTGTGTGTGTGTCTGTATAGTGACGGATATCTATGTGGGTCATAATACGGGTAGCAGTATACCGCCGTGGTCACGGTATGTTGGTGACAGTCAGCATGGCGGTAAGCGGCACTTACGGCCAATGTCATAATGAGGGTCAATGTTTTTTGGCTCTACTGTGAACATCCGATGTTCTGACCTATAACGGCTCGAGAAATTACTTTGTGGATTTGACTTATCCTGACTGCATTTACCAGGATCACAGCAGTTCCAGATACTCTTTCTTCCTAGCGTAGTTAGTGCTGTTATTGATTGTTAATGTTATTGATGTTGTTTCCTTAGTTTGATGCCCTTCAAAGTTGGTTCAGTTAACTCAGAGCCCAATTGTGGCTTAGCCAACCCCCTTCACTTTCCCTTGTCAACGCTGACCAAACGGATGTCCAGCTGCTTGCTGATCCATTCAGGAGAAGTATAACAAAATGAAATTGTCTCTATTATAGATTTTGTTGCTTTTCTTTTGGGTACCAACCACTATTTTTAGGGTCATAGCTAGATGTTTTCCAAATTAACTTTTGTCTACTTTTCTTTTGCATGAAAGCCAAACATGCCATTTGATTTAGAGGGTTAGTTATTGTGTCCATGTCCAAACAAATGTTATTAACAAAGGATTGATTTTATTCACCTGTTAAGATCTAGATGTAAGTCATTTCTACTGTTCAGCTATTGTTGTTATTAATTTTTACTGTAAAACTTGAATGTTTAATGTTAAATGCTTTAGTTAGATAGAGTTGTTCTTCCTTTTTTGGTCAACCTGTGTTGTTTGTATATGTTTATCATTTGGTTTTAAGATTACTTTACATGATATTAGCATTGTTAATCTAGGGAAATAAACTTTCTAACTTTAGCAAAAGGTGTGATTATTCATGGTCACACAGGCCATGGTGTGTAAAGTTTACAGACTCAGAGTTTCCAATAATGATTTGGTAAACCAAGTTGTATTGTTGTTACTTGGGTAATGAGAAAAATGTGTAGCTGTGGTGAATCACTCATAAGCAAGTCAAAAGGGCCATCAAACCTCTCACGTGTTGCCTTATAAATAAATCACCAATGACCAAATAAGGCCAGATGTGCTCACAGTCCATACAATCTCCACCTTTAACTTTGACAAAAACATTTAGCTATTACTTAGTCTACCCTCTCTCTAATCATCTGCTATATCTCCTCCACCACCCCATCTGCCTCAAACATTCTCTGACATCAATATTCCAGATTCAGTCTTCCTCTGTTAGTCTGTTTTTTCAATAACTCTCCACTTACCTCCACCTTTCCTACTTTTCATACCAGCTGTCTTGGTCCTGTTTCATCTCTCACTACTCTAAGAAATTAAATGTTTGGCATACACAAAAGGCATTGTGTTCTGGGGAAAGATGTGAGCCAGGATGCCACACCATCTCAACAACATTGTGCTGAAGGATCTGGGTTTATTGCACTCAATACACCCCTGCACACATCAAAGTGAAGCCATAGACTTAGAGCATTATGGCATTGGCTCCCTGCACTTCAGAATTACAGAGGCATGGTTACCTTTGTGGGTTAGGTGTCCTTACTGGGCACTATGGGTACAATAGTCTGATGGTACCTCAGAAATGGGGAATTATGCAGGAAATCAAAAATATCACACCCTTGTCGCATGGGCTCTCATTTTCCTAATGAGGCTGCTTTATTTGGGTGGCAGCATCACCTGAATTGTGAGGAAAAGAGTCCAATCCCACACCATGTGACAACTGTCTGCCTAATCCCTTTCCAGCCAACTAGCAGTGCCTCATCTCTGCCCAAGACTAGGGATGATTTGTGGCAACTGGGCACATGACAAGATGACTTCTCAGGGAAATCGTGGTGTATCAGATCTCATCCGTTTCTCTCATTTACATTAGTCCAGGGATCTACAAAGACGGTCCTGGAGAGCCGGGTCCATGCCAAATTTTTTGCATGTCCACGTTTAGAAACAAGATGTTTCAGAAATCTACATTTTTCTAAATGTGGATATGCTAAACATCTGGCATGGACCCGGCTCTCAAGGACCGACTTTGCAGAACTCTGTATTAGTCTCACACATGCAAAGACAGAGGCAGATAATGGTTCAATAAGATTTATTGAAACAGCTGCTTCTTAGATAAAATGCCATGATATGCAATAATTAGAATGATGAAACATGCTAGAAGCAAAAGAGTGAAAAGAAAAGTGAAACACAAGAAAAGTCCCACCATACTGTCTCTGTGCATAATATATGCAATTCCTACCTAAGCTATTTTAGAACACAGCATGATAAGCCCTAATCTACCCTTCAGAATTCCCCTCTGGGAAGACATCATCCCCCATACCTGAACAAGGAAGCATGTTGTCTATAGAGACACCATCCTCATGTAGGTCAGGGAACCGGTAATCTCAGCAAGCTGCTGTAGCAAAGTCAATCAGCATGCTTTTGTGGTCATCTGGCTGAAATCTCCCTCTACCGTGCATGGAACAGAGAAGTGTTTTTCTAATAAAACAAGTGATGTTCTGAGTAAATGTCCCCACATGAGGAAGTAAAAAGAATGTCTTGCTAAAACGCAATGCTTTCCTAGGCGGAAGAACAAATAGATAAAAAAAAAAAAACAATGCCGCATACGTGGCCTATTCTGAAATAGTACAAATGAAGCAGAATAAAATGTAACTGGGCTAAAGGGCACAAGCGGCAGGAAAAGTACTAAAATAACGTGCCCAGAGATATCACTAAAATGGCTGTACAACACCCTATTCCTCTGGTAGTTCCCAGTTTCTACACAAGTTTTCACCCATTCACTTCAGGAATTATTATTTGCTGACATTTCTGGGCCAAATGCACTGGCTCCATGGAATAACCTGGATCTTGTCATGTCAATTAAACTGGTGACCGCTGTTACTGACCAGATAAGGATTAGCGTGGGACTTGCAATGAGACTCCCAGAGATTTATCTTGCTGGAATTTCTTTCATCTCCAGGGAGAAGAAACAGTTCCATTTCACTGTCCATGTAGTTGGGTTGTCATACCTCAGAATGACTGAATACCTTCCTTGTGAGGTCATGAGGAGCATGGTGGCCTATCCAATCCTTCCTGCCACCTACTTTTGAAAGTGTCCTTTGCTTTTGCATAAAAAGGGCAACACTAAACAGTTGTAACCTGCACCTTGGAAGCTGTTGTGGAGATGTTTGTTACATGTCTGCATTATACCATCATTTTAAGTCATTAGTTTGTGTATTGCTTTTTAGAATGTCTATTTTAGAACATAAATAATTTTAGAAGTTTTGATGCACAGCCTAAAAAAATGTAAATGTTCCAGTTTGGCTGGGGCAGTAGAAAGTAAACAGGTCTCATTAGTGCCCCATCATTGTCTTTTTTTTCCTGGCACTACTTTTCCATTTAAGGGGCCACAAGGGGAGTGCCAGGGGTAGCAAGGAACAAGCTAGGAATAGAAGCTACTGTCCCTGGTGACCTACATTGACATTGATGGAATGTCTTCTTGACCTCACAGTAGTCTCCCATATTGCTTTATCATCTCTATTTTGGACTCACAATTAAGTGCTATATATCAAATCAAATCTTAGGAGGTTAAAAGAAATCCTGGTCAAATGTAGCTTAATTGGTATTCCCATCACCAAAAGTTCTGACTCACAAGGTTGGGATTTTCAGTTGCTGGAAATCTAGAGCATTGTCTCAGGAACATAAAGTCTTAGGGCATACCTTTTTTGCTATATAAATATTTTATTGAAGACTGCAGGTTCAGGCCACAAGAATGTCTGCCATTGTTGTGGGGGTTCTATTTTTCTTTCCCCTTTAACTTTGTAAAACATCCTCACCAGCTTTCAATTTACGAAGCTGCCACAGTTTTAAAAAACATTTGATGAAGTTCTTAGAGCCTCATCCTCACAACTTCACACACTGCAGTGATAAAGTGCCACTCAAAGGCCCTGATTATGTGTTCAGTTGAGGTAAAGAATTTTTCAGGGGTTCATTGGTATTGATATTCTTTTTTAACAGATTTGTTAAGGGAGAATTCCAAAGGCAAAAAAGAGGGAATTAATCTACAGTACCATCCTTCTAGTCCTGAAAGGGCTCTCAAGTCCTTTCTTGTTTTAGGAAAGTGTATATTCTACATAGCAGCAACTTTCCCTCTTGGAGTTTATTACACCTGATTCGAAGCAAATCCAGACAATTTACTTGTCTATATGCCAGTTAATGTTTTTGGATTACTTTAACCCTTTTTTGGTGCATTGTTCCTAATGACGCTAGTAAATGGGTTAAGTGGTCAACACAACTAGAACTTAAAATTATTCTATCATCGATATATGTGACTGCATTGCTTTCAAATTGTTGTAATGATAGTTCACCATCCTATCAAAGATTTCTGGTACCCCATGGGGTCTGAAGGATGAAACAATTAACTAGTAGAAACCATTTGGTGTAGAGAAAGCTGTTTTCTTTATGTCCTTTGGGTTTTGGGGCACCTGCCATTAATCCTTACACAGGTCAAGAGTGCTGATACACTGAGCTTCTCCCAGCTTCACAATCATCTCATGATTTAGGGTGGGGGGCAAATGTCAAACTTAGTTATTTTGTTAACTTGTTGAACATCAATACAAAATGTAATGGTGCCACCTGAATTTGGCACTAAGGTGACCAGGGAATTCCACTCACTTTCTGAAACTTCAATGACCCCTAGATCTAGCATGGTTTTCACCTCTTTATCTATAACTGCTCTCCTGGCTTTGGGAATTCTGTAAGGCCTCAGCCTCACTATCTTGCCTGGCTCAATTGTTATACTATGTACTACACATTGGCCTGCCCTTGAGTAAGAGAACAAATGGTGGGGTATTGTTTCAAGACTCCTAGAAGGTTCCTCTGTTTTTTTGTCATCTAACTATTGGTCTATTTTCCATCTATCAGGGTCTGGTTGAGAGTAGATAGGTTTAATAGATAAGGAGGGAGCCAACTCCTCCCATTTTTATAGTAAGTTAATATGATAAAGCTAAGATTTCTTATGGACGCCATGGATTTCAATTTTATAGATTACAGGTGTAATTTAGTCGATTATTTTATATAGTGCCTGACATTGACTCAACTTTTTTTTTTCTGAAGAGTGTAAGAAAAAATTTACTAAGTCATCAGAAACAAAGGCTCTGAGCTTAGCTTCCTTGTCGTAAAGAGACTTTTGATCCATATTTTGGGAAATAATCTCTCTTAACTTCCCCATTCTGGTCTGTAAATGGGTAAAATATTCCAAAATGGGCTTAGTAGAGTCAACCTCACTCTCCCAGGCTTTTCAACCTATGTTAAGCAAGTTCTTTTGATTTCTCCCAAAGAGTAATTTCAAAGGAGAATGGCCCTTTGTCTTTTGGTCTAGACACCTTTTGGTAGATAACACCAAAGGCAACTTCTGATCCCAGGCTCGATTCTGTAATCCAAGTATTTTTTAGTGTACTCTTTAAGATGGAACTGTGCCTTTCAACAAACCCATCAGTCTGGGGATGATAAGCAGAAGTACAAAGCAGCATCAAAAAGGGTACAAATGGTACCCTGGTCAGTTAAGACTTCCTGGGGAAAACCTACCCTTGCAAAAATGTCAGTAATGACCCAAAATGGCAGCGACCATGCTGATTGCACCTGGCAGCAACCATGCAGACCAGGTGCAATCACCATAGGAACAGCCCACTGAGTGCCTGAGCAGAAGGAGATTCCTGCAGCACCACTGTAGCTGTTGGAAAGGTGAGTGTGGTGCTTCTAGGTCAGACACGTGCTTCAGGCCAAGGGGAACTCTGGCGCATGGGCAGCCTGGACCTCAATGTGAATGCCTGGGTGCAGCACTCGGGGCCCTGCAGGGAATTTGGTGACTGTAGTTTGTTTAACACAAGTGCAGGACCCCCACCACCTACCTAGATAGAGGGATGGCATTTACCCTGGGGTCAGCGAGTAGAAAAGAGAATCCCCTACTGACCCTGAGTGCTGCAGAAGCCCACTGGACACATCAACAGAGAGCTTTAGCCTGAGCACTCTCCTTGCCATGCATAATAAAAGAGCACAGTTCGAATATGACAGGTTACAGGTGCACCTACTGTGTCTGTCTGACTGATACTACCTCAGGCCCCTCCTCCTCAGCTTTAGGAGGGACCCTCTGTGTGACATGACCCTGCTGACATTCTGCAGCCATTGCGGAAGGACTTGAGGCCTCCTGGGATGGCGGGTTGGGCTCTGGAGTGCCCCTGTGGACCATGCATATCAGCTGTACATCGCCATGAGGGACTCTACACCCCACAAGAAGTGCAAGGATCTCTGGGACCTCTGGGTGCTGCTATCGAAGGGCCTTACTGATAGACTGCCCATGGTGACTACAATCAATCAATCAATCAATGAATTTATAAAGCGCGCTATGTACCCGACAGGGTTTTGAGGCGCTGGGGGGGGAGGGGGGTGCTGCTAGCGTTCGAAGAGCCTTGTCTTGAGGAGTCTCCTGAAGGTGAGGAGGTCCTGGGTCTGGCGTAGTGAGGTGGGGAGAGAGTTCCAGGTCTTGGCGGCGAGGAAGGAGAAGGATCTGCCGCCAGAGGTCTTGCGCTGGATTCGGGGGACGATGGCGAGGGCGAGGTTGGCAGAGCGGAGTTGACGTGTGGGGACGTAGAAGTTGAGTCTGGTGTTCAGGTAGGTGGGTCCGCTGTTGTGTAGTGCCTTGTGTGCGTGGGTGAGGAGTTTGAAGGTGATCCTTTTTTCCACGGGGAGCCAGTGGAGGTCCTTCAGGTGGGGGGAGATGTGACATCGGCGGGGTATGTTGAGGATCAGGCGGGCGGATGCGTTCTGGATGCGTTGGAGTCGTTTGATGTCTTTCGTTGGGATGCCTGTGTAGAGTGCGTTGCCGTAGTCAAGTCTGCTACTGACGAGGGCTTGAGTCACCGTCTTCCTGGTTCCTGTTGGAATCCACTTGAAGATCCTGCGGAGCATGCGGAGGGTGTTGAAACAAGAAGAGGAGACGGCGTTGATCTGTTTGGACATGGTGAGAGCAGAGTCGAGGACGAAGCCGAGGTTTCGTGCGTGGCTGGCTGGGGTGGGTGGGGGTCCGAGGGCGGTGGGCCACCAGGAGTCGTTCCAGGCAGAGGGGGTGCGTCCGAGGATGAGGACTTCCGTCTTGTCGGCGATGGATTTTAGTCCCTCGTGGAGGTTGGTTTTGCCGGTGAGCGGATCTTTGGTCAGGGAGAGGACGAGCTGGGTGTCGTCGGCGTAGGAGATGATGCTGATGCAAAGGGGAAGAAAGAGAAATCACTAAAGGAGATGCTCACCTGGCCCACAGGAGCCGTGACGGAGGAGTGTGCCGTCACAGAGGTCAATTCCAGCAGCAGATGGGAGAGAGGAGGAGGGCCCAGTCACCAGGTCCTTCATGGAGGAACTTTTTGCATTCCTGCAAGAGGACATCCAGGCAGTGAAACAGGAGTTAGCAGAAGGCATTAAAGATGTCCGCTGGCACCTAACTGAGGTGGTTGACAGAGTGTTTGCCCTTGAAGATCATGAATCTAGCCAGGATGAAGAGATCAAGCTCCTCCAGCAAGAAGTGTTGCAGTTACGTGACCAACAGATTACTATGCAAACCTATTCAGAGGACCTCAAACAACATTCATGGAGGAGCAATATATGCATCTGTGGGCTGCTAGATAAAGCAGAAGGCACAGGTATCAGGACCTGCATGAGGGCCCTCTTCCTCCAGATATTTGAAGTGGCAGTAGAAAAAGAGGTGCAACTGTACAGAGTTCATAGAGTTGGCACTCAAGGGCCCGATTTTCTCACCTGTGTCCATAACTTGCAACTGAAAGAGATTATCTTATGAAAGGCCAAGGATGCTCATCCCATAAGGTTTAAGGGACATAAGCTGGCGCTGTACTAGGACCTCTCTTTTTGGACTCTTCTGAGATGCAGGGACTTTCTCCCAGTTACAACATTCCTTCAGAAGAAAGGGATCTTCTACAACTGGGGACACCTTTAACCGCCTCATCTTTCAATGGAATGGGAAACTTCATCATCTGAAACCCCTGCTGGAGGCATATCATCTTCTGAACCTCACGGAAGAGAAAGGAAAGAGTTCACAATGTGGCCTGCATGGGAGCATGGAGCACCGGGACACAATAGTTGAAGCAAGGTCTTGACTTCCCCAAAGAAATTTGTCAAGACACAGTACTATAGCCCTGGAGCAACAAGCAGTCCAAGATACACTAGCTTGAGAGCCAGAGAGACAGGATTAGACCTGAAACCCTCCTAGACCTGGTACACACTAGATTTCTCTATGGGGATGGGCCAACAATATCTGGCTCCTGGGGTGGGGGTAATACAGAAAAGTGGGGCCTCACCTTGCAGTAATGAATACAAATTTTGTGGACCCCAAATATGAGGACACCCTAAGGACACTTCGTCCCATACCGATGGTATGATTAACATTGTAGTTATGTCTTTTTTCAGTCTATGGTTGAGGATTTTGTTGGGTGAGTACTCACTCTGTTTATTTCTTGCACCACTACGAGGAGGGTGTTTCATGGTTATATCAAAACCCTCCCTTCACATACTGTTTTTTTGAGTGATGTGATGTCTGTTACTTTCTCCGGCCATGAAAAACCAACTTAGTTATAGCACAACCCCTCCTAATGCTGCACTGAAGATCTTTACCTTAATTGTGAAGGGGCTTAATAGCCCAGTCAAACACAAGACTCTTCTATCATATGTGGAGTGTGCAGAAGGCGATATCTACCTCCTACAGGAAACACAAATTTAACCTGGTGACTGGCATAGACTGAAATTACAGTACTTCCCTAGGCAATATTTTACTTCCATACAACCAAGACCGGAAGAGTGGCTATTTTCTTGCTCACACTTTCAGGGGCACAGTGGGGTCCAAACATGATGAAATAAATGGGAGACTGATAGCCTTTATACACTGGCTTCCATATATGCCCCAAATGATAGCCAGGAACAATTTCTAAGGAGAACCATAGCTGAGGTAATGGCTTCAATGGACCAGGCGGTACTGCTGTGGGGACCTTCATCTCATGTTGAGCAATTAAATATACAGGTCTGGGCAGAGGTATGGCCAGGCTGGGGTGCTCTCGCGGGATGGGATAGGATATTTGAAGGAAATGGAGCTACAGAATCTATGGAGGGTCTCACACTCACACACTAGAGACTATGGTCCTTATTACGACCTTGATGGAGGGGTTTCCTCCATCACAGATAGATGTCCTGTCCACTCTATTACAATCTCCATTGAAAATAATGGGTTCTTAATAGGGCGGATGGGATATCCATCACATTTGTGATGGAGGAAAACCCCTTCATCAAGGTCATAATAAGGCCCTATACCTTTTATTCCCATGCATATGAGACCTGTGCTTACCTCAACTACTTCTGGGCAATGTCAAGCATCCAACTATGGACAGAGACAGTCAAGATTAAGCATAGGACTCTGTCTGTCCCTGCGTCCGTGACCATTTCCCTCCGAGTGTGTCTATTTCAATGGGAACCTTGCCCCTGGTACCTGAGATTGACCCCAAAGCAGGCTGATTCTTTAGATCAGCGTATCCACATGAATGAAGTGGTGATGGCGATCACTAAAGAGAAACTTCAAAAATCACTGGGCCCTGATGCCTTCCCAGCCCTATTCTATAAAAGGACTAGCTCCTATCCTCACCAGACTCTTTAATTCTCTAGAGGATAGGGGCTCTTTGCCACCCTCTATGCTTGAGGCTTTCATCACCGTTATGCCTAAGCCTGGGAAAGACAAGAGACAACGTGGTTCTCACTGACCCATCTCACTCATGAAAGTGGATGTTGAACTGTTCACCAGCATTTTGGCAATGTCGTTGGGACATATATGCCATGCCTGATGGACCCAGATCAAGCAGGTTTCATTCCCCATCGCCAGTGTGGAGATAATACCAAATGGATTCTCCACCTTATAGTTTAGTTTTTCAGAATTTGTAAAGCGCATGGCGGCCCGGAGGCATCCCAGCGCTAAAAGTAACGAAACACAAGAAGGAGAGAGAGACGGTATTAGTTACAGAATAAAAAGGTTTTAAGCTTTTTCCTAAAGAGGTGCTCGGAAGGTTCCAAACGGAGCTCCGTAGGAAGGGTGTTCCAAAGGTGGGAGGCTCTAGTAGAGAAGGAGTTATTACCCCAGGCTCTCTTGAAGCGAGAGACATGTGCATACCTAAGAGAAGAGGAGTGAAGGCTCCTGGAAGGGATGTGCAGGAAAATATGTTTCCTCAGAGAGATGGGACCTTTGTCCTGTAAGGCCCTATGAACAATGCAGAGAGATTTGAACTGGATCCTTTCTCTGACAGGAAGCCAGTGGAGGGTGGAGATAGCCAGTTTAGCGGAGGCGAATTTTGAAGAGTGGGTAAGAAGTCTGGCTGCTGCATTTTGTACTCTTTGCAGCTTCTTTAAAACATAGAGCGGGGAACTAAGGAACAGAGAGTTTCCGTAGTCCAAGCGAGAGAGAATTAGGGATTGAATAAGGATTCTTCTGGCTGTGGGAGGAAGAAGGGTAAGGATCTTTCTAAACATCCGCAAGAGGCCAAAACAGGTAGAAGAGATTTTACTGGCTTGAGAATCCATAGTGAGCCGGGGATCAAGTATCACACCTAAAGTCTTAACTTGGAGTTTAGGAGGAGGAAGAGATTTAAAGGTATCTGAGAGAGATGGAAGAGGGAGAGCGAGGGGGCCGTTACCAAGGATCAGAACTTCCGATTTCACATCGTTGAACTTGAGTCTTATAGACAAAGACAGGCACTCACAGAGGGAAATAATGCTCTTTATGATCAATGTAGAGAAAGCATTCAACCTGGAGCACCGCGGGCACCTGTTTGGGTCAATGGCCACGCTACGGCCTCCTTCCCCCATCGGTTGGGGGCACGGAAGTGATACCTGCTGTTACCTCTACTGTTTGCTCTTTATATGAAGCCTTTGGCACGGCAAATGCAGGATTATCCACACATCATTGGGGTGTGCTATCAGGGGAGGAACACACTGTCAGTTTCTATGCTGATGATGTGACAGAAGCGCTTGAAGACCCAATGCTAGCTTTTGCCTCAATCTTCAGAAGGTGTAGGCTCTTAACCTGTGGGTTATGCCTTGAATGCAGAAACAGTTGGAAGACAACTACCCATTTCAGTGGGTGCCTCCTCAATATCATATCTTGAGGTGCTAATTGCTCACACAGAGAGGGAAACCGCAAACATCAATTACCTAGTGTTGCTTCAGCAAATGAGGGTGGATCTCGCCCACTGGAAGTACTATAGGCTTTCATGGTTCGGAAGAAGAGCGGCACTGAAGATGACTCTCCTCCTGAAGGCTCTATTTCTGTTCCAGATGCTTTCCCTAGAGCCCCCAGTGGCGTGCTCCAAGCTATGCAGGGGAAATTCAACTGTTTTTTATGAGTGGTGGGTGACCCTGGTTGAGCTGTGATCCGATCTTCTGTCTGGCTCATGAGGGGTACTTGGGGGTCCCAAACCTCTCACTTTATTATCAGGCAACAGAGCCTCGCTTCCTGGTGGAATGGGCTCAAAAAGAGTCCTAGAAGCACTGGTGCTTTATGGACAGGCAATGGCGGGCAAACATCTCTGGAAGATCCCCTTACAGCGACAGCAAGGAGCCTGGGGACTATATTTATTCCCCGTTACCAGAGCTGCCCTGGAAGTGTGAGACCGTGTGGCCACTCAGAAAGAGGTGACCTCATTTCTTCCCCCCCGACTCCTTATCTTTGGCAACATGGAGTGTACCCCAGGTCTACATACTCTAGTTTTGCATTATGGCAGGAAGCAGGCTGCCACACCATCAGGTACCTGATTAATGCTATGCATCTGGCCCTTTCGAGAAGCTTAAAACTGATTTTGAGTTACCCAAAGCAGAGAGGCTCTGCTGCTTGCAAGTTTGCCATTTGGTCAGATATTTGGACAGGGGCCCACCTCATACTCACACCCTTTGAAAACGGCTCTTGTCCAAAGACAGTGAGTGATGCCTGATCACTGATTTGTATGCCATGATGCTGTCAGCCTGCCCTACAGCTGAAACCTCAGGTCAAAAGAGATGATTACTTGCACTGGAATGGATGCTGTCTGTTAAGGAATGGGAGGATATCTACTATAGGACACAACATACCACACACAACACTGCAAGAAAGAAACTGTCACTAAACTAGGTACATAATGGTACCTCACTCTGGTTAGACTACACAAGGGCAATCCCAATCATTGTACCAATTGTTGGAGTGGCTGTGTAGCTCCTGGTACCTTGCTTCACCTCAGCTGGTCTTGTCCCAAACTCACACGCTATTGGGATGCAGTTTTATCTGATGTTGCCGGGTATGCCCCAATTCCCAGTCTATGTTATTTTAGGACTACCCATTTCACTGATGTTGCCCCTTAAATCACACAAGGGGTGACGTATTGGTCTGGCGCTGGGAGAGGCACTTAAAACAGTTCTCTTCCACTGGGATGCAGGGACACTCCTGACACATACGGAACAACTCCATAGGTTATGGTATATTCTGGTATGGAACGTCTGAATCTTACACTGTCTCATCAGTTGGACTCTTACAAAGAATTGTGGCAACCTTAAAAATCGCTCTTCTCTGCCAATTTTAAGGAATTGACTTGCCCTTGGTATCTCCCCCTGCTGCGGTTAACAGCACCGAACACTGAGACAAGGAGGGAGAGAGTAGACTAGAGGGGCACATGCAAAGCAAAACACTTGCACACCTTGGGCATATTATCATGGAGTGAATACATGGGGAGGGGATAGTGAGGGGGGCTGGGGAGTGGTTGGATTGTATTTGTTGTTTGTTGTGCAGTACCAATAGGGTAGAGTTACCTGTCTCAAAATGTCTTGTATGCTGCTGTACTGCCTTATTAAAAATAATAAAACATATTTAAACTATTAATAGATTTATTCCTTTGTAGGGGTTTTCAATTTCAGCCAGTGATTGTAGAGGTCTTTCATCCTGTAAAATAAGGCTTGCAGAGTTTCCCCACCAGTTTCTTTTAACTGTTGCGTGAGCTCAGTAGGTTTCGTCGTCAACCACTATTTGCTCCAGAATACTCTTCTCTAAATCCATGTATGGGGTGAGTCCTCTAGGATTAGCCGCTTGATATGCTGTTTGTAGATGTCCCATCAGCAATGGACCAAGACACTGACCCTGCACCTATTTGTGGGGGTGGCTTTTTTTTTTATTACTAAATGCTTAATACATTTTTCTTAAATTAAGCATGTCTGTTCTATGCCATAGCTATCAGTGGTTGAGCCCAGGTTTATGTATTGAACGCATGTGTTGAACCTGTAAAGATGTTGGATTTAATACTTGTGAAGGGCTAATATCCTCCCTAAATAATACCTAACTTTCGTACACTACTTAAGCTACCCAGAAAAGGTGATTTAGCTGAAGAGACAATTTCCTGATTCATCCTGTTTTGAGCTACACCGGGGCCTCATGGTGAGGTTAGCTGGCTTCATGGAACCCTATTCAGCTATTGTTAAGGGCCTTGCTCCACTGCAGAATTTTGAGTTATATCAGTGAACATGTATAAACATGACAATTGAATGCAGAAGCTTAGTCAAAATAATTGAGACAGGATCTGTTTAAGAGCTCCACACCAATGTCCTTTAACATGCAGAGTTCATCTTTGTAAAAGCAAGGTCAAATGCAATCCCATCTTTCTGGGATCAAACCAATTTAAACACTGGTGCTGTTTGAAAGCCACAGTTTGTTACTGTGAAAGTTTACCTCAGAAACAATCATTCCAAAAAGAGTTTTTTGCAAGTGCCCAGAATTCATGTTCAGATTCCATGCCAGTGGTGTAATAACCCAACATGCTCACTGTGCTCGTCAACAGAAATCAGGTTCATGTGCCACAGCTCCATACTGGCAATACATTTGTAGTATGCACAGTTAGGCCCATATTTATATTTTTTTTTTGCAAATCTGTGCCAGCACAAGTTTTCATCAAAATGTTTAACACCGGCTACTGCCATTCCAATGCGCCAGCCGGGCGTTATATTAAAAGAATGACGGTAGCCGGCGGTGCAGCCTGGTTAGCGTCAAAAGAAAGGACTCTAACCAGGCAGCGGAGGCATAGGAAAGACTGGGGGTTGTTTGTCAAAGAATGGTGCAAGTCAGGGTAGAGTCATAAAGAATGACTCTAACCTGACTAGCGTAATTTTTTGACGCACAACCCCCATGGAAATGACTCCTGTGTTAGCAAAGACATGAGTCATGCCCCCCTGCCCAATGGGCATGGCCATTGGGCACAGTGGCATGTAAGGGAGCCACTTGGGCCCCCCCATGCCACCTAAAAAAAAAAAACACTTACCTCTATTTACCTCTACTTACCGTAGATGGGTTCCCCCATCCATGGGTGTCCTCCAGGGGTGGGCGAGGGTGGCAGGGATGTCCCTGGGGGCAGGGAAGGGAACCTGTGGACTGCTTCCATGGTAAGAGACTATCAAAATGAGCCCACAGATCCCTTAATGCCTGCCCTGACCCAGGCATTAAAAAACAGCGCAAATCCATCTGAGTGCCATTTTTTGAGGCCCGCCTCCTCCTGTGCGTCAAAATGATGCGGGAGGATAAAAAAGGCACACATGCCTTAGAGTCATTTTTTGCACAGGAACGCTTACCTTGCATGTCATTAGCGCAAGGTAGTTTTTCACATCCAAAAAATGACTTAAACTCTATAACTTTGGCGCTAGACGGGTCTAGCGCTGAAGTATAATGATGGAGTTAAGTTTGCGCCGAATTTGCGTTAAAAAAAATGACGCAAATCCGGCACAGACAATACTCTGTTTGCCTTAGTGTCAAGGCTCCATGGAGAAAAAAATTACCTAGTGTAAATGACAAAATGCTGAATGGATGAAGTCACTGAAAATTGCCTGGCAGGAAAGGGGCTTTCCTGGGAAAAAAAATCTAATTTCTCTCACTCTGAGTGTTCATGCCAAAAAACATTGTCTTCACTGATAATTCATCCAAAGGTTACCTGAACTCATGGAGTTGGGCTACAGACTGCTGTTTGGCCTGGCTGAAGACTCTGTGCTTCCATTTCTGAGACTAAGCCCTAAGGTAAATCTACTGACTGGGTTGAACCTTACTACTGGTTCAAAACTGCGCTCCATTGCGTGTGGGTCCTGGTCTACTGCATTCAGTTGACCACGGTTGGTGCTTAAACCTTTTTACTACTGTTAAAAATTGGGTTTTTGGTTGGCAGTCAGGTTCCCCTCCGTCCAAGCAAGAACCCTCACTCTAGTCAGGGTAAGTCACACACAATAAAAATTATCCTGTGCCCACCCTCTGGTAGCTTGGCAAGAGCAGTCAGGCTTAACTCAGAAGGCAATGTGTAAAGTATTTGTGCAATAAATCATACAATAAGACAATATAGCACCACAAAAATACACCACACAGTGTTTACAAAAATATATAATATTTATCTGGATATTTGCAGGTCAAAACGAATAAAGATGCAATATGAAATTGTAGAGATATCACTGAAAAGTGATATAAAATGTCTTAAGTCTTTAAAAAGCAAACAAAGTCTCTTTCAAGCACAAAGTACCTGGTTTAAAGTGGAAAATCGCCGCAAAGGGCCGCAGAGTAGGAGATACGTGGAAAAATGGTGTATGCGTCGGTTTCGCCCCTTCACACACGGACTTGCGTCGTTATTTTTCACGCGGGGAAGTCGTGCATCGTTTTCCACCGCGCGGACAGTCTCCTTCTGTGGTTTGCAGGATTACCAGATGTCCCGGGGTCTGTGCGTGGAATCCTAGGATTGTTTTCCGGCTGCACGTCGTTCCAGTGGGCTGTGCGTGGAATCTTCTCCCTCGCGGCAGGCGTCGCGTCGATTTCCTTTCTGAAGTCGGCCGGCGTTGCCCAGGTGAGGCCGTGCGTCGAACTTCCGGTCGCACCGCAGGCGTCACGTCGAGCGGCGTCTTTCCGGATCGGCATGCAGTGAATTTTTCACCACAGAGCAAGCTGTGCGTCAAATTTTTCAGCGCACAAGTCGTCCAAATGAAAAAGAGAAGTCTTTTTGGTCCTGAGACTTCAGGGAACAGGAGACAAGCTCTATCCAAGCCCTTGGAGAGCACTTCAGCAGCAAGACAAGAGCTCAGCAAGGCAGCAGGGCAACAGCAAGGCAGCAGTCCTTTGTAGAAAGCAGTCAGGTGAGTCCTTTAGGCAGCCAGGCAGTTCTTCTTGGCAGGATGCAGGTTCTGGTTCAGGTTTCTTCTCCAGCAAGTGTCTGAGGTGGTAGGGCAGAGGCCCTGTTTTATACCCAAATGTGCCTTTGAAGTGGGGGAGACTTCAAAGAGTGGCTAAGAAGTGCACCAGGTCCCCTTTCAGTTCAATCCTGTCTGCCAGGGTCCCAGTAGGGGGTGTGGCAGTCCTTTGTGTGAGGGGTGAGGGCAGGCCCTCCACCCTCCCAGCCCAGGAAGACCCATTCAAAATGCAGATGCATGCAAGTGAGGCTGACTACCCTGTGTTTGGGGTGTGTCTGATTGAATGCACAAGGAACTGTCAACTAAGCCCAGCCAGACATGGATTGTAAGGCACAGAAATATTTAAGTTCAAAGAAATGTTCACTTTCTAAAAGTGGCATTTCTAGAATAGTAATATTAAATCCAACTTCAACAATCAGCAGGATTTTGTATTTCCATTCTGGCCATACTAAATATGACCTTCCTACTCCTTTCAGATCAGCAGCTACCACTTTAATAATGTATGAGGGCAGCCCCAATGTTAGTCTATGAAGGGAGCAGGCCTCACTGTAGTGTAAAAACGAATTTAGGAGCTTTACACTACCAGGACATGTAAACTACACAGGTACATGTCCTGCCTTTCACCCACACAGCACCCTGCTCTAGGGGTTACCTAAGGCACACATTAGAGGTGACTTATATGTGGAGAAAGGGGAGGTTTAGGCTTGGCAAGTACTTTTAAATGCCAAGTTGAGGTGACAGTGAAACTGCACACACAGGCCTTGCAATGGCAGGCCTGAGACAAGGTAAAGGGGCTACTTAAGTGGGTGGCACAACCAGTGCTGCAGGCCCACTAGTAGCATTTAATCTACAGGCCATGGGCACATGTAGTGCACATTACTAGGGACTTATAAGTAGATTAAATAGTCCAATCAGGTATGATCCAAGGTTACCATGTTTAAAGGGAGAGAGCATATGCACTTTAGCACTGGTTAGCAGTGGTAAAGTGCGCAGAGTCTAAAAGCCAGCGAAAACAGTGTCCAAAGAGTGGAGGGAGGCAGGCAGCAATTTAGGGGTGACTACCCTAAGGCTGTCAGGTCTAACAGCTACTATTTTTTTATAAATTTAAAAATGTATATCTCTGGTTAGTGGATTTTTTTGTGTTGATGTCATTTTATTAAAATATACTCTATTTTTCTAAATTGTTTATGACGATTTTTTGTTGTGTTTAGACTTTGTTACTGTTTTGGTACATCATACATACTTTACAAATTGCCTCTTAGTTACGCCTGTCTGCTCTGTGCAAAGCTACCAGCTGGGGATTAGTTCAGGTTAATTTAGTGAGTTTAGTTGTTTACACGGAAAAGGGTTATGTTTGTTACAAAAGTAGGCTAGTCACCCCCTTAACTGACAACTTAATATCTTACAAGTGTTTTTATGCCTACAGTCTAAAAACTCATAACTTTGGTTACCATAATATGATTTTGCCTATTTGTTTTTTCATTTTGTTTATTACATTTGTTTCATTGTTGCTAAATTGGTTCGCAAATTTTATAGGTTTTGTTTTTAAACTTTAGGACTGTTAGGTGCTGCCTAAATTCTTAGCATACATTTCTCTCTGAAAATCCTACTGCTTTAGGCCATGACTAGGAGGGATTACATCCTGGATCCCAATTCAAAACTGTCTTTTGATCTAGGAAGACTTTAATTATTAGCTTTCTAGGAGTTTTTTGCTAAGTTACTTATCCATAATCTTCTAGCTTCTTTAAGCTACTTAGAGTCAATGCTTGATATTAAGTCTTGCTTCCATGTCAGATTTACTTAGTGGTCCACGGACAATAAGCAATTAATCCACAGATTGGGTATATAGGACAAACACTGTTTTGCCTATGCAAGTTTTGTTAGCTTTGATCATGTGTTTTAGCCATGTTGTATACCAGTGTGGCAGTTGCTTGGCATGGCTAAAAGTTAGTGATGTGGAGTGTTGTAGGGTGGAGTAGGGAGAGTAGAATGTTGTACAGTGAATTTCTTGGGGTAGAGTTTTGTAGAGGGAAATAAGAGGAGTACAGTATTGTAGAGTGGAGTAGAAGGAGCTCAGTGGTTCAGTGGCAGAGAGTGTCGTAGAGTGCAATGTCTTATAGTGGAATGGGGTGGAGTGGGATGAATAGGGTGTTCTGAGCTAGAGTGTCTTGAGGTAGTGGGATGGATTGGATTGGATTGGAGTAGGGCAGGGTGGGTGGGTCTGGGCTAAAGTAGGGTGGATTGAGTGGAGTAGGGTGGATTGGATTGGAGTGGGGTGGTTTGGATTAGAGTTGATTGTATTGGAGTGACTGGAGTGGGGCTGATTTGGAGTGGGCTGGATTGGAGTAAAGTGAGGTGGATTAAAGTGGGGTGGATTGGAGTGAAGTGGGTGGGTTGGGTGGGGTGGATTAGAGGCATTGGATGATGTTTATTGGATTGGAGTGGGTGAGTGAGGTGGACTGGAGTAGGGTGAATTGGATTGGAGTGGGTAGGGGGGTTGGATTGAGTGGGATGGAATGGTATAGGTAGATTGGAGTGGATTGGATTGGAGTGGGTTGGATTTGAGTGAGGTGGATTGTGGTGGGGTGGATTTGAGTGGGGTGAATTGGAGTGAAGTGTGGTGGGTTGGGTTGTATTGAAATGGCTTGGACTGTGTGGGCGGATTATATTGGAGTGGGTTGGATTTATTTGGATTGGGGTGTTTTGGATTGGATGGGGTGCATTATATTTGAGTGGGGTAGGTTGGAGTGGGGTGGGTTGTGGTGGACTGGAATCAATTAAGGGGTGAATTGAACTGGAGTGGGACGGTTTGGATTAGGGTGGATTGCATTGAAGTGTGGTGGGTTAGATTCATCCGGGGTAAATTGGATTAGTGGGTGGTATACTGTGGTGGATTTGAATGGGTTGGATTGGTGTGGGGATGATTGGATTGGTGTGGGGATGATTGGATTGGGTGGGTTGGATTGGAGTAGAGTGGTTGAGATTGGGGAGTGATGGGGAGGATTGGTGTGGGGTGACATGGGCTCAATTGGGGCAGAGTGGGGTGGATTGAATTTAGGCAGATTGGAGTGGGGCAGATTGCAGTGTGCTGGGTTGATGTGGGTGGATTGTGTGGGCTGTATTGATTTGAGTGGATTGGATTGGGAGCATTGGAGTAGCATGGTGAACTGAATTGGTGTGAGTGGCTTAGATTGAATTGAAGTGGGGTGGCGTGGGTTGGATTAAAGTGGGGTGGATTGTGGGATTGATTGGAGTGGATTGGTTTAGTCTGAGTGGATTGATTTTAGGTGGATTGGATTGAGTAGTGTGGATTGAACTGGAGTGGAGTGGAGTGGATAGGATTGGGGTGGATTGGTGCAGGTTGACGTTGGAGTCTTGGAGTAGATTGGAGTGGGGCACATCAGACTGGAGTGGTGTGGATTGGATTTGGCGGTATTGGAGTGGGATCGATTGAGGTGTAGTTCATGATTATGTATTACAGCATAATTTTAAAACTTACACATAGGAAAGAAACATTGTTGCTTTGGAATATTTAGAACAAGATAATTGTCACTTTTGAGAACAGTGTCCACGAGCAAAATCAAAAAACATGAGTGCAAAGTGGAAAAAGAGACTTGACAAAATAAAAGAAAGTTAACTATAGGAAATAAAACTTTACAATTTTGTTTGTCCTGCTGGCCATGTTTTTGTGAGTTACATGCCTTCTGTTTGCAGGGCACTAGAAGTTAAAAAGAACAAAATAATACTTCAATCACAAAGGGGGAAGCGGACGGGCACTGATAAGATTGAATCAATCAGTGCTTGTACCCTACACCACAGAAAGGAACTGAAATAATGCTTGGCCTGTAGAGAACAATTAAGAGGCTGTAAAGAAGAGTGCCATGCAAGCCAAAATATGGTAAGCAACTGGCCGGCTCCAAGCATTTTTGTTCACAATAGTTTCTCACAAGTGCTAGGGCATGCTATCACAGGCTCACCCCCAAAAAAGCCTTTTTAAATGTATCAATGCAATATATCAGTTTTATAATACTTGTTTTGTAGATGCCTAAATGAACACAGAGTACGCTGTGTAAATGTAGGGAACTCTGTGCCCAGAAAAATTGTACAAGATCCACTGGCTTAAACACCAAGGGGGAAATATTTAAGAGCCCCTAGTTCCACCTCTTGTACTCTGCAAAAGTAGTGCCAACATTTTGGCGCTGCTCCTGCAGAATACATCAATAGCGTAAATAAAATGTATGCTATTGTCCCTGCCCCATGGGGTGTCATATTTTAAATATGGTGCACATATGGTGGTGGTATGGGGGCACTAAGGGTCACAAGGAAAGTGGCACTGCACTGGGTACAGCACCACTTTCCTTAAATCTGCCCCCAAGTCCCCGGAGATGGACAGAGATGGTTATGGGACTTCTTGTTTCTATGATGAATGGAAGCTTCTGTTCCAGCCCACTAACTCACAAAAACTTGTGAAAAACGAGATGTCAGTCCTCAAAAGCGAGCATGTTTAGTTGAAAGACACTCTGATTTTCTCCATTGTAATTATTTGTCTTGAAGAGGGGGCTATACTACCTCTTTAGGAGGTTTTACAATGTCATTGCTAAAATTGGTCGGGTAGGGAAACTCCCTTCAAACAAGGAGGTTGAAGACACATCCCAGACCTCAGTACCAGAACTAGATATATCTGGAGAAGTGATCAATGTAGAGGAAAATATTCATTAGGGAGAAATAAATTAGGTGGATGTTTGCACATATTTTACTTATTCTCTGAATGAAGAAAAGCAGCATGTCGTAAATACTTCCCAGACTCGTTTATTCTTCAAACATAGGTTTAATTTCACGACGACACAACCTGGCATTCAGCTATCGATCTCCCTCGCCTCAACCGTCTTCCCCCGAATCCGGCATCCGCTCATATTCTAGAACCTAAAGCACATCCTAACACATCCTCTCCCGTTCAATAACAAACATTAAATAAGAAGGCTATTTCACAATTACATAAAATTCAAATCTAATAAATACTAATTCTAAAAAATAAATGCAGTAAAAATTAGAACATTAGAAATAGAAGAAATAACAAATAATCACATTAAACCCAAAAAAGAAATGAGCAAGATCTTTAGCAATAGATATGTTTTCCCAGTTCCAGTCTACTCATAAGGCTGCATGTAGCAGTGTTCACATAACAAAATCTTTCAGGTAAGACGGTGGCTTTCTAACTCTCTTCTGAAGGACGGGAACTTCCTCACTCCCACCGGATTCGCCTCTAAACTGATTTGAAGACTCTTCTTCTCTGAACACATTCTCACCAACCACCTCCCCATCACCCATAAACATTGCTCCTGAGCAACCTTCATCATTCTCCCTATCAATTATTCCCCCTTTCTGATATAGGCCTACATTTCTGAAATTCCACCTCTTACCACTCTCTAAAATTACAAAATGTGTACCAACTTGTTTAACTCGATGTGGGCCTTTGAACTTTGATAGCCCTCCTTGAATTCTGCCTGATTTCACTTTTACCCAATCTCCTACTTCCACACGAGATCTTTTGGGAAGCCTGATTGAATCATTAGAAGTAGTCTCCCCATCAAAAAAAAATCTTAACCACCCTGGAACCAGTTTAGTGCCTGGTAATCGCCCTCTCATATCCACAAAAGGAACCCTCTGAGTAACACTGTGTGGTGTGGTGTGGTACGGAAAGCCCACACCATATCAAAAATGGTGTCCTTGACATCACACCGATTCGTCAAGGCTAATTGCAGAGTGCCTTTAAGCAACCTAGCAGCTCTTTCAGCTGCACCATTGCCTCTAGGATTATACAAGGATGCACGAGAATTTCTGACTCCCCACGTTCTCAAAAGCTCCACCATATCGAGCGGAGTAAGTTGCGTGCCATTATCCATAATAAGAACTGTTGGAGCCCCTTCTTCATTAAAGATTTTTTTAAAGACTCTAATGGTGGTTTTCGTAGTAACATCCCTCAAGAACTCTACCACCAACCATTTCGAGTGAATGTCAATCACCACCACTGCAAGCTTCATATCAGGAGGCAACTCTGTCAGTGGTCCAATTAAATCCAAATAGATAGTATGCCAAGGTTTGCCAGGATCCACCAAATGTCCACCATTACATTTTTCAAGGACTAACCTATTCTCACTCACTTTGCACAGGCCACAATTTTGCACCCACTCATTTATCTGATTGTCCATACCTGGCCACCAAAACATTTTTCTCACTCTCCTGGTAGTGAGACTCTGTCCAAGATGACCCTCATGCACTAGCTGAAAAATACGAAAATGTAACCCAACAGGGGGTACGAAATGATCCCCTCTCATAATCACATCATCACCACACATGGAAAGATCCTCCATCACCTTCAAATCGGTCCTCATTGCTGGAGCTAAAACACTTTCTCTCACCCCTCCACACTTGATCATTTTGACTACACCTTTCATCACAGGATCTTCCTTCATCTTTTCCTGCCACTGTATTTCTGAAAACGAGCCTGTTCAACAATCTACTGCGTCATGCACGGTGGCAACAGCACCTTCCTCATTAGTGTCCCTCACAACCACACCATCCACTTCCTCCCATTTCAAAGATAGTCTGGATAAGCAATCCGCCTGAACATTTCTCCATCCTTGCAAGAACTCATCAGAGTATGTATATTCCTGAAGCCTGGCCGCAAGCCTAGCCAACCTGCACCACGTGGAGCTAAGATTCTAACCAGCGGTTTAAGATCCGTCTGTAAAACAAATGGCAAGCCCCATAAATAGATTCAGAAGTACTCAGCACCCCAGGCTGCAGTCAAAGCTTCTCGTTCTATGACCGAATAGTTTCTTTCAGCTATAGTCAGGGTGCGAGAGGCAAATGCTACAGTTTTGTCTACACCATTGTGAAGTTGAGAGAGCAACACTCCCAAACCAGAAGCACTGGTGTCAACAGTGAGAATGGTTTTAAGACCCCTATCAAACACTTATAATATACCAGCCTCACATATCTCATTCTTAATTTTGTTAAAACATAGTTGTTGTTCTTCCAACCACTCAAACTTATTTCCCTTTCGCAACAATTTCTTCAAACTCTCAGTTTTTTCTGCAAACTTCTCAACAAATTTAGCGTAGTATTCCGCCAATCCTAGGAATTATCTTAATTGGTCCCTATCCTTTGGGACAGATGCTCTACTAATAGCATTCATTAAGGAATGTTTTGGCTTGATTGAACCCATAGCCTCACTGTAACCTAAATACTCCACTTCTTCAGCTAAAAAGGTTCACTTTTCTTCATTAAGTGTGAGACCATATTCCTCCAACTTTCTCAACACTAGGCGTAGGGTAGCATTATGCTCTCCCTCCGATCTTCCCATCACCAAACTGTCATCTTGAAAGTAAATTACATCTTTCACCCCTTCTAAGACTTTCATCATGACTCATTGAAAAACGCTGGCTGCGGATGCCAACCCAAACGGCAAGCGTGTAAACCGAAATGTTCCCTCAGGTGTGATGAATGTGGTAAGAGATTTGGAGTTCTCATGTAATCTTATCTGATGGTACGCACTCCTTAGATCTAGCTTTGAAAAATATCTTTTATCTTTCTCCCAAGTAAGCAGTTCACCTATATTGGGAAGCGGAAATACATCCACTACAATACTCTGGTTGACAGAGCGCAAGTCCACACACAACCTTAGGCGACCATCAGCCATTTTGGTGATGACTACTGGCGATACTCACTCCGACGCCTCAACAGGCTTAATGACTCCATCTTCCAACATCTCTGTCAAACGTTCTCTCAATCCCTCACAAACTGACAGTGGAACTCGCCTTAATTTATGCTGTACTGGGGCTGCATCACTTTTAATGCTAACTTTATGAACATACCCTTTCAGAAATCCTAACTTTTTGTTAAATACATTTTTCGCTTCAGACAACACCTTTGTTAGCGTGAGTTCATCCACAATTAGTACCGGATTAGGAGCTCTGGGATTTAATATAATGTTCAAATCAAATTGATGCACCCACCCTAGTATTGCAGGTCCCTCAAGCGATATATACAGTTTACCCCTTGTACTCCTTGAACCATACTGTATATTGCCTTCCATGTACCCCAGAATGTCAATGGCTTCACCCTGATAACCACCCGGGTTTATATCCTTTGGCGAAAGTTTAACATTCTGCCACAACACTCTGAAAATACATTGGGGTATAATTGTGTAAATGGACCCAGAATCCACCATTAGTTCAAGATTTTTCCCACACACATTAAAAATTGCTTTTGGCCTAGCCATCCTCTCTTTCATCACAGAAACAGTGCCATTTCTCATCTTGGAATTTTTCATTACTACAAGAATCCTGTCAGCATCCACATTTCCCCTTGCACACTCAACCACACCTACAGTAGAACTCACACTCTTATTGGTTTTACACACCCTTGCATAGTGGCCTTTCCTCCCACATTTCCTGAAAACTTTGTTAATTGTGAAACATTTCTTTGATTCAGAGTCATGAAGGCTGCTACCACACCGGGTACAGTCCCCTCTACTTCTGACACCAAAAATACTCTGTTCCCCTTTGTTCTTGCTTAGAGCATAGTCTCTCCTTTCTCTCCTTTTAATCGCACATACTTCGTCATCGTCGCAGTCCTGTTGATCCTGAGCAACAACAGATATATCTGGAGTTGTGTCCTTCTTGCTAAGTTCTTTCATGCATCTCTGTGACTCCTCAATTATCTTAGCCATTCCGATGGCCTCCGAAAGTGAAGGATCTTTCGCCACCCAAAGTCTTTCTTGGATTTTCTTTTTTTTGCACTGTACAATTAAGTGATCACGGATCAGTTCTTCTGTCGTATTGCCAAAACGACATTTGATAGAGAGTTCTCTTAATCTGGCCACAAATTTATCAATAGATTCATGCTCCTCTTGATGCTGTGTGTAAAACTTATATCTAGTCATGGCTAGATTAACTTCTTTTGCAAAGCGTTTGTCCAGTCTTTTTACGGCTTCTTGATAAATATCATCCATAGGCTAACCATTAGGGCCCATTGCCACCGGCAAGTACTTGAATATTCGCTGCCCCTCATAACCAAGAGCACTTAATAAAATTGCTTTTTTCCTGGGCGATGAAAAATTCTGACCATCAAGTGCTATAATATAATTTTCTAGAACTTCAATCCAATCCTCCCAACAAACATCGGGTTGACCTGCATGTTGAAGGAAAAATAGTGGTGTAATAGTATTCCCTACAGAAGCCATACCTAGTGAACTGTGTTTTAATATTACGGTTGCCCAAAACACTTCCCAGACCAAGCAATTGGATGAACAGCTTAAAATTGTTTAAACTATTCTCAATGAAATAAATGTAAATAGTATTGTTCGGGGTAACAGTCTTTGAATGTTGTTAAAATTGCTTTTAAATATCATGTAGAACACTTTCAGGCAGCATTGAAACGAATATCAGAGCGCGGTACACAGCACTGTGTAGGACAGCAGACCTTTACATAGTTTGTGTTGCTGTTAAAGCCCACACGGAACACTTACAGGCAGCCTTCTAGTATTCCTGTTCATTTAATGGGAACTCCGCCCCCCGCACTACCAAAGCACGCTGCGTACAATCCAGCCCTCCTGTTGCGTGTAAAAACAGACGTCCTCGGAGTGGAGCACTTTTGAAATGTGCTGAACTCACCTCTGCACGTATAAGGAGAGAAACGTCGTGGGAATGAAAAGTGCCACACTCCTCACTACTTGTTTGGGCCTCCCCCTGGGTCGATGGCACACTCGAGCCACGCACTTCAAGTTTGACAACAGATCGGGAATTCAGATAAGTATCCGGCCAACCCAGGTTGTGCCGTGAACGCACGACGACACAACCTGGCGTTCAGCCATCGATCTCCCTCGCCTCAACCGTCTTCCCCCGAATCCAGCATCCGCTCCCAATTCTAGAACCTAAAGCACATCATAACACAGCACCTGCATCTGATAGAGCATGAGCAAGACACAGCAACAAGGTTTGTCCCACTGAAAACGTTTCCTTCTAAAGTCCAGCGTAAAGAGTCCAGTTTGAGATGGAGGGGGTGTGAGGAACAAGGTGAGCATCATGGAGGGACATTGCTGTGTCACAAAGAGCAGGCCTGGTGTCATGAACAGTCGCCATTGTAGTGCAAAAATCCTGTCAGGCGTCACAGACGATCATTGATGGAGATTCGCATTGGCTGTCATTGGGGCTGCCAATGTTGTAGTGCGAAGTGAAGATCTCTTATTGCCGGTCGTCACTGGTGGCTTTTGCTTTAGAGTGAAGAGTCAGGTTCACCAGTGTTTTGCGTTGGCCTGGGAAAAAAAATCTTGGTGTGAACTGGCTCATTTGCAGTTTCAAAGTGCTTGAAACTTGAGAATTTCATGTTTTCTTCTAGGAGGAGCTCATTTGATACCCCATCAAAGGTCCAGGATCTGAAAGAAACCTCTTGGGGACCAGGATGTCACTCCAGAAGAGCCAGCAGGGCTGAGGCAGGTCTAGTTCAGCAGGTCAGATGGGCATTTGCAGAGAGACCTCTGGAGCGTATTATTTTCTGGTAGCTCAGAACAGGGGTCAGTCGTCTGACCTTGGGAGTCACTTCAACCTGGACTGAAGGGTGCAGGTCCAGTCTTCCTCCTCAGACAGCAGGGTATGTCCCTGGAAGTAGAGCAGTCCTTCTTCTATAGTATCCACAGCTTCCGGAGTGTACTCAAGAGTGGGTCTGAGGGACTTATTTGTATAGCTTGTTCCTCCCTTGAAGTGGGAGAAGCTATTGGAGTTTTCCCCCTACAGAATTCTCTGGAATTTAATTCTTCTCTTCCTTGGTTTCAGTTTGTGTTGGGCACAATAGAAAAGTGTGAAATTGTGTTTCTGTGTGGGGGGGTTGAGCAGGTTGCTGAGGTCAAGTAGAACAGGTGACAGCTCCATCCCTTATCACGTAAGGATGGCCAATCCGGCCAAGATCCAGACTCTCTATTGTATATCTCTCTGGGAGGAATACACAAAGAGCAGCTGCCAGCTACATCCAGTCATGCAACCCAGGAAACAGGCTGCAGGTACCAAATGGTTAGGGGAAGAAAATGTGAACTTTGTAAAAGTGGTATTTCCAGGATTGTGACTTAAAATCCAATTTATCATAAAATTGGGTTTCAAATTACAATTCATCAGACACCAAACATGACATTCCTACCTGTTCTAAAGTAAAAGTTTTCATTTATCGAATGAAGTAAAGTAACCCATTGTTATCCCATCTGACATGTAGACCTTGCAATACTGAAAACCTAATTTTAGAGGTTTTCACCACCAGAACATGTAAAACTTAAAAGTACATGTTCAGCTTTTTAAATACAACACACTTCGAGCTATGGGCGTTTAGGGCTTACCCTAAGGGTTATTTATATGCATTAGAAATGAAGTTTTAGGCCTGGCAAAAAGGTTATTTTGCCAGGTTGAAATGGCAATTTAAATCTGCACATACAGGATGTGGTTGCAAACCTGAGAGATGTTTCAAAAAGCTACTTAAGTGGGTGACACAATTAGTGCTGCATGCCCCTTAGTAGCATTTAATTTACAGACAATGGGAACAAGTAGTATCACTTCAAGAGGGGCTTAAAAGTAAATTAAATGCATCAGGAGAGTGTAAGACCCTTTTACTATGTTTAAAGGAGATAGTGCAAGCACTTAAGCACTAGTGAGTGGTGATAAAGTGCCCAGAGTCCTAAAAGCCAAGAAACACTGGATCAGAAACAAGAGGGGTAAAGGCAAAAAGTTTGGGGGTAATCTTGAAGTGAAGGCCAGGTCCAAAAATCAGAATATATTTATGCAAGCACGAAAGATAAGCTGTGAGCTTGAGAGAGAGTTTCAGTCAAAAATAAAATTTGTATTTATTCCAGGGCAAAAAATGTGCAAGATTAAGTTGAAATTATCCATAAAGCGGGAGGCACCAAAGGAATGAGCGTGTGTGTTGTGTCAAGCCCTTGGGGTAACAGGGAGTAATTACTCTGAATGCAACCCCCGCCCCCACCCACCACCACCACATCCACATCACACCCCTTGGCGTTGGAGAACCGAGCCCTTCATCCATAGTGTGGCCTCAATATAACTTTTCCTGCTACAGGCAGCCAATCACAGTGCTCAGATCCACTGATCTCAATCAGTGTCACTGTCTGCAAATATGTTTGTAAAAAACAATACCTCAAAAAAGTTATATCAGACTTATACAAATCAAAACAGCACTATTATTTGGAAAGTTCTAGTTTAATGCCAAGTCTGAGAACCTTCGATTTAGTAACGTTCACTAAAGTGGTGAGGAAACTTTCCTATCACAGATTGAATGGGAAACAGCTTTTTTCTCTTCTATAGTTTCCTCGTCACTGTAATCGATACAAAGCTTCTTGTACTAAAATTGTAACCAGATATGTCACGCTAGTGCCAAGTTTCGTTACAGAAAGCCAAAAATGTTTTTCAATGGAAACTAAGACTTGACCATAGCTACATGTTAGTTGTCTCTACAATTGACACAACAGCGGGCGCCATGATATATTACCAGCTACTGTCCGAAATTCATCCAAAAGGCCGGGGACGTCGGAGCCCCTAACAAAAATGGCATCTAAAGCACATTAATTGGCTGAGTGGGCAATGATGCTGAAATCAAATGCATAATGCATGAACGGAGGGATGACTTCTGCTGGATAAATAATATAGAATAGATCATAAGAGTGCATTGTTTGACCATTAGCAAGTTGCTCACCCATAACTTGCTGAGATGGACAAGAGGATGTTGATATTTGGGGGCTTCTAATTAGCAAGTCTATACAGTCCTACGGCGTTTGTATATTAGTAAAAGTCAGGTGGCGCTTCGGACACATACATAGAAACATCCCGCAATATCTGTACCAATTATAGATTTAATGTTTCATATTATAGCACGTACTTAAAATGAAAATCGGTATGCCTCGGGTATCCATAAACAACAAAATCGAACGCATTTATTTGAAATCTGCAAAAGCATAAGTAGATAAAAAACGGGAACGTGCGAAACCAGGAGTGGGCGCGCAATCCTAGCGCACGCCTGCAAGATCTCAGCTGCTGCCCATGGGCTGCATATAGACTGCGGCGCTCTGTGCCCAAGTATCATCTTTGTCACACACTCTGTTCTTCCCAAACATCCTCGAGTCTCTATGTGTTTTAATGTATATTTGGACAAACTCTCTTTACCCGAGAGCGGAGGTCCTGTGCTTGGGATCGCGGCTGCTGCCCAAACTTCTGCGTAGGTCCCTGGACTGGCATCGACAGATTTACCACAGCCCTCTTTGGCGAACGGCTCTGTGGTATGGTTGAATCTCGTATGAATGATACATTGTAACTGATGACACTCTAATGGGAGTATTGTGAAGGGTGCGCGGTATTAACATTAAGAACTACTCCCAAATAGCTAAAAGTGTTATGCCGTTTTCTAATATGCTGTCTCGATCTTCGAAGCGCTCTATTTTGCACGAACCTGTGGGCGATAGGTCAATCCTGCTAAATATGAGTGAAACGCGTGGGATCTGTTCTGTAAACGTTCCTGTCCAGCAGCCACCCTTTTGCGTATGCATTTTATTTCAAGGTGTGTAGGGATCCGGTGAGGTAGACACGTCTTTCAGGTAGATCACTCGTTGTGACAACTCACGGGGAGTGTTGACAGGTGACAGCAGTACCTTCCGCTCTGTGTCGTCTCTGCAGCTCTCAGGGTCTCTCTGTTAGGCTTCAGTCTCAACCCTAAGTTTTTGGTGTTCGAACATCCCCCAACCCTTCTCGGCTTCCTCTTTTCGGCCCTCCGCCCCGTCGCATCCGGTTTGTGTAGAATACACCTGCCGGCCGGCCTGTCTCCAGGATAACTTCCGACACCGGATGGGATCACCGTCTCGCGCTCCGCGGGTCTGTGGTCTCCCGCGAACCTCCGGCTGTGATCTGTCCCGCGCCCTCCCACTCTCCCGGAGACGCCTCTCCCTTTCTGCCTCTCCCTCCCCTTTTCGCCCTCGCACTGCAGCCTGTAAATCCGACCCAGGCAGAAACCCAGGCAGAATCCGCTCTCTCTCGTCGAACCACATGATCCCATAAAACATTCATCACTTCTCAATCCCTGATCCAGCCCCATAAAACATTCATCTTTGCTTTTTACTCTCGCTGCCTTCTCCCGGTTCGGTGGCGGGGAAGGAGAGGAGCGGACCCGGCGCCCGGAGCGCCCGCCCTGCAGGTGGAGGTGGGATCTGTGCAGCCCGCGGAGGATGGACGCAGCGTGCTGAGCTCAGTTTGGACCACTCTCTGTGCTTCTGTGGACGCCTGTGATTTCAGGGGTCCGAACGGCTCCTACGTCCGCCGGAAGGCTCTTGTGTGGGACCCCAACACACACTCTAGGCTTCGGGTGCTCTCTCCTGGGACTTCCGGGTGAAGTTGGACTCCGTGTTTGCTCTGGTTTTGGAAGGATTGCACCCGCCTCGTGCCTTGAGACTCCGTTTGATTTTCCAGAAGCGCCTCGCTCGCAGCCTGCGATGAGGAGGGGGTCCGGAGGAGGTAAGAGCAGTGTCCCCATAGTCCCAGAACCTAAATACATCTAGGGACAACTTTGAGCAGTTTGATAGTATGCCAATGAATGCCACCAAGCGCGTTCAATGCTTTCAGACTCGAATTCGCAGATTTCAATTGGTATGAAGGTGTACGCATTTTAAGTCTCAGACGACTCGATATGTGTGTAAAAGATTGAACGCGTCCAGCCAGGTCAGGCAGAGAGTGCTTCGGTTGAGGGGCTCTGCCTGCTGCCAACCGGATCGGTCCGTCTTTGGATGTAGCACCGGGCTGTGTCTGAACTATTCTGGCGACGAAGCTGCTCCTTAACTAACAGTCAGTTTGGTCCATACAGGCTCTAACGCATAGATACCTTAACACTTCATATACCCGTGTGGTTGTAACAAACGAGGCTGTTCCTTTCCTGTTTTAAGGGTCAGTGTTCTGCTTTTCCTAGAATGTGCCGAGACTCTACTTTAATTTATTTTACAACCGAACCTCTGTGATTGCTCTAACAATGGCCCCTTACTTCCCCTGACACAGAGACCGTAGACGACTGTTCTAGCAGTACAGCCGCTCTAAGATGGTTCTAAGATTGAGGGTGATCCTTTTAACAATGAGGATGTCATAATTGTGTTCATCAGGTCCCAGCTCGAACGTTTCATCAACCAGGCTATATCTTCATGGTTCTGACAACGCGCTTAGATCTTAATTGTTCTAAGAAGGGTCTGTGTCCTGACAGCAAGACTTTATCTCATTCTGTCCAGAAACGAGACAGTCGTAATTGTTACACTGAGTCTTGATGCTAATTATTGTAACAATGAGATCGCGTCTTAATTGCAGTAAGGTTTGTCATGTGTGCTTATACATTGTGGCTGTGTCTCAATTGCTCCAACAACGAGTTTATACATTCATTGTTTTTACCACGCGGTTCTATCTTAATCATTTCTTGAATGTTTTTGAACTTTGCGATAAAAATGTCTATATGCGTGCTGCTGTAACAAGGCTGCGCCTTAATTGCTCAATCAGTGAGGATGCATGGTAATTATTTTAACAACGAGACTGTAATTCAGTTTCAACAATGTTGCTGCACTATGATTGTTCTATCAATGGCATATTGTTGCAATAACTAGGCTGTTCCTTTACCGCTGCCTGCCACGGCGTTTCGGGTGCCCTAACAGTGAGGCGGCATGTTGCTCGAGTGCAGGTCTGCCTGCAAGGATGGAGCGCTTCTGGTCCCCTAGCAGTGAGGATGCACGGTTACAGAGCGCCAGGCTACCTGCACCTCTTTCCCTGCTGGGATGGAGCGCTTCGGGTCCACTAACAGTGAGTCATCAAGTTGCTCGAGTGCAGGTCTGCCTGCACCCCTCTCCCTGCAGGGATGGGGAGCTTCGGGTCCCTTAACAGTGTGGCGGCACCTTGCTCGAGTGCCAATCTTACGGAAACCCTTTCCCTGCAAGGATGGGGCGCTTCGGGTCCCCTAACACCAAGGCTGCACGGTTATAGACTGCCAGTCTGCCTCAGTCCTCTTCCTGTGGGGATGGATGACTTCGGGTCCCCTAACAGTGAGGCGGCAAGTTGCTGACTGCACCCAACTCCCATCAGGACTGGAGCGCTTCGGGTCCCCTAACAGTGAGGCTGCACGCGCTGCTCGAGTGCAGGTCTACCTGCACCCCTCTCCCTGCAAGGATGAAGCGCTTCTGGTACCCTACCAGTGAGGCGGCACTTTGCTCGAGTGGCAGTCTGACTGCACCCCTTTCCCTACAGTGATGGTACGCTTCGGGTCCCCTAACAGTGAGGCTGCGTGTTATCGAGTGCCAGTCTGACTGCACCCCTCTCCTTGCAGGATGTGGGTGCTTCTGGTCCTCTAAGAGTGGGGCTGCATGTTATCGAGTGCCAGTCTGACTGCCCCCCTTTCCCTACAGTGATGGTGCGCTTCGGGTCCCCTAACAGTGAGGCTCGTTGCTCGTTGCTCGATTGCCAATCTTTCGGTCTACTGCTCCCTCTCCATACAGGGATATAGCCGTCCTCAGTCCTCAGCTTTCTGTGTTAATTTCACAAAAGGCGCAGACAGCATCCTCGGGATAAGGAGGAGGCAGGTGGCTTATCCAAACCCAGCAGCTGAAGACGAGACCATGGGCTGTTTCAGCTCACGTTCCGCGTGAGAACATATTTAAAAGCCAATGCTTGCGCTATAAAAGCCTTTTCCTAGTCTGATTCGTTTTAATGTTGCATCGTCCCGCTGGGCGCCGTCGTTACAGGGCACGAAGGCGTAACTACACAAAGCGAGACGTTGTGGGCGGATGTGAGAAGCCTAGGGGCACCTGCGTGCCGGATACTGCGAGGGTCAGAGGGCTTAAGGCGGGTCGCGTCTCCAGAGGAGATGTGGGAGGATCGGGCCTTGGGAGGGCGTTCCTTGTCCCTCCTACCTAGAGGTGTTCTTCGTGACACAGAGCTCGTGTCCTGAGTGCTGAAGGGCGATGGCGTGGTGTGTGTTAGAAACCTCTGGACAATATCAACACTGCCCCCTAAAGGAGCACTGCTTCTTCCAGAGAATGGTTGCACTAGCTCCTAGGAGGGGCTTTGGGAAGCAGCGTGGGGGCACCCTGATCAAAAGTGAGCTGCAGTGAAAGTCACTGGGGAGCCAAGAGGGTGTATCAAGCTGCATTGAAGGTCAGTAGGAAGCAGGGGGAGTACACCCTGATCAAAAGTGAGCTGTAGTGAAAGTCGTTGGGAAGAGATGGTACCTCCAGGTCAAAAGTGAGCTGCAGTGAAGGTCATTGGGAAGCTGGAATGCTGCACCTTGATCAAAGTGAGCTGCAATGAAGGTCATTGAGAAACTGGAATGCTGCACCTTGATCAAAAGTGAGCTGCAATGAAGGTCATTGGGAAACAGAGAGAGTGCACCTTGATCAAAGGTCAGCTGCACTGAAGATTTATTGGGTGACATAGATGGTGCACCTTGATCAAAAGTGAGCTTTAGTTAAGGTCTTTGGAAAGCAAAGACGGTGCACCTGATCCAAAGGGTTCTGTAGTGAACGCCATTGGGAAGCAGAAAGGGTGCCCATCTGATCAAAAGTGAGCACCAGTAAAAGTCACTTGAAAGTCGAGAGGGTGCACCCTGATCACAAATGAACTGTATTGCAAGTAATTAGGAGACCGAGAGAGGTGCCCTAATCAAAAGCGAGCTGCAATTAAAGTCATTGGGGACCAGAAAGGGTGAAGCCTGATTAAAAGTGAGATGAAATAAAGCCATTGGGAATCAGGAAGGGTGAACCCTGATCAGAACTGTAGTGCCGCAGCTCGCTTCTTGGGAAGTAACGGGGGCGCTATCCACCCGGGATTCAGCTGCAAACAAAACGGAGGGAATGTGGAGCGGGTCCCCGAGTTCTATACTAAGATGCCCCCTTAGCCGCCTGGAAGCAGGAGTGTGCCCGATATCCCACAGTGAGCTGCAGGGAAACCTGCTGGGAAGTCCAGAGACGTCTCTGCGCAGGACTGAACTCGGCGAGAGCCACTGGTAAGCAAGGAGGCTGCTGTGTGCCTAGGGACACTGGATTGCACCGAGGATTCACTCTGCCAGGACCGAGCTGCAGGAGGGTCGCTTGGACAGCGCAGTAGCTGCTGTCTGCCAGGATCGAGCTGTAGAAGGATCACTAGACAGCACATATGCTGCGCTCTGGCAGGACCAAGCTACAGGCGGGGGGGGGGAGTCACCGGACAGCGCAGAACCTGCTCTGCCTGGACCGAGCTTAAAGTAGAAACTCTGCACAGCACAGAGACTGCTCTCAGCCAGGACCGAGCTAAAGGAGGGTGACTGGACAGCACAGAGGCTGCTCTCTGTCAGGACCGAGCTGAAAGGAGAGTCAATGGAAAGCATAGACTCTGCTCTCTGCCACGACCGAGCTGCAGGAGAGTCACTGGAAAGCATAGAGGCTGCTCTCTGTCAGGACCGAGCTGAAAGGAGAGTCAATGGAAAGCATAGACTCTGCTCTCTGCCACGACCGAGCTGCAGGAGAGTCACTGGAAAGCATAGACCCTGCTCTCTGTCAGGACCGAGCTGAAAGGAGAGTCACTGGACAGCATAGAGGCTGCTCTCTGCCAGGACTGAGCTGAAAGGACAGTCACTGATTGGAAAGCACATAGGCTGCATCAATGCAGCTGAGATGCAGTAAGTCATTGGGGAGCACAGAAGCTTGCGAGTATGTTTAGAAATTAGGTGAGAAGAGAGTCATTTAGATGCGCAGATAATGCTTCCTATCTAGGACTAAGGTGCAAGGGGAGTTATTTGGAAGCATAATACCTGCACTCTGTCTAGCACTGATGTGCAAGGAGAAGTACAGGGAAACATAGACGGTGCTCTCTGGCCAGAGCTGAGATGCGGGGGAGGGCACCGAGCGTGTTCTCTGGGCAGGACTGAGGTGCACGCAGAGGTAGAGGCAAACACAGAGGTTGCTCTCTGGCGAGAGCTGAGATGCCGAGAGAGTCAAAGGAGAGCACCGAGGCTGTTCTCTGGCCAGGACTGAGGTGCAAGGAGAGTTATAAGGAAGCACAGAGGCAGCTCTCTGGCCAGAGCTGAGATGCAGGGAAGGGTCACTGAGGAGCGCCGAGGATCTTCTCTGGCCAGGACTGAGATGCGAGGAGAGTCATTGGGTATCACAGAGGGCTGTTCTCTGGGCAGGACTGAGGTGAAAGGAGAGGTGCAGGGAAGCACAGAGGCAGTTGTATGGCCAGAGCCGAGATGCGGGTAGAGTCACCGAGGAGAACTGAGGCTGTTTTCTGGCCAGGGCTGAAATGCAGGGAAGAGTCACTGAGGATCACCAAGGCTCTTCTCTGGCTTTTGGCTGAGGTGCGAGGAGAGTCATTGCGTATCATAAGGGGCTGGTCTCTGGGCAGGACTGAAGTGAAAGGAGAGGTGCAGGGAAGCACAGAGGCATCTCTCTGGCCAGGGCTGAGATGCGGGGAGAGTCAAGGAGGAGCACTGAGGCTGTTTTCTGGCCAGGGCTGAGATGCAGGGAAGAGTCATTGGGTATCATAGGGGCTGTTCTCGGGGCGGGACTGACGTGAAAGGAGAGGTGCAGGGAAGCACAGAGGCAGCTCTCTGGCCAGAGCCGAGATCCCGGGAGAGTCACAGGGGAGCACTGAGGCTGTGTGGCTAGGACGGTTCTGCAGGCTGTGCACAGGGAAGCACAGATGATGCTCTAAGGTAAACCAAACAGCAAGAAGCGTTGAAGTGTTGCAGAGAACATCTCAAAGCAAAGAAGTCTATTGTGGGCCCGATTTGCTGCTCTCCGCTTCAGTGAGGTGTAATGAAAGCTGTCGTGAGGCTGACAGGGTACCCTGGGCAGAACTGGGGTGCAAGGGAATCCTATGATAAGGAGAGAGTGGTCGCTGCCCCGGAAAGAGCTGCAATCTTGAGTGCAGAAGAGCACATGCAGGGGTAGAACAGTGTAACCACCCTTAGAAGTCGGTAGTATCTTGGAAACCACCCAGACCCCCGACACACACACACAAGGGGGAGAGGGAGGTGCGACATGGGGGTGGTAACTTGGTCAGCAAGATTTTGGGGGTGTAAGCTTCAGATTTCCCAACAATCACACTGGAACATAATGTTAAAATACATTCCACGACAAGCAGGGTGCACAAGAGGGGATTAAGGGGCAGTGAAAATGGAAAGGAAACTGGATTGGTATGGGTACTAAGCGGGAGAAAACACATTATTTTGAGAAATAACCAACATTTTCAGTCTTTTCTAACAGAGAGAGGGAGAGAATGTGTGCATTCGTGTGCGTAAAATTCCTGGTGAAATCCGACAGACATCTCATCATACCCAACTGAAAGCACCTGTACCTAACTATTTATCAAACATACATTTATTAGGCGGGGTGTTACACCCCAAAGACCTCCCCTTGAAGCTACAGCCCTGGTGGTTTACCCATGTCATTACTTACAGTCTATGGTGGCTGGCTAATAGTAAGTTACACACCACTTCTCCGGTCTGAAACTTCATTCTCACCGTGGTACAAACTAGTCGGAGGGATGGGGCTTTAATTAAAAACAAAATTTGGCATATCTAGGGGGCTTCCCCCCCTTCAACCTGCTTTAGGGTATATGGTTCCTCAGTCTGCACAGAGCTCACGGAAACATGACGCTGAGAAGCTCAGTAGTCTCTAGCTTCAAGTCGCAGCCTTTCATTTACCCAAATTGGTGCGCCCCTGAGATTGAACATAAACTTTAGAGACACAGGAGACCATTAAAAGTGCAAAAAACAAACAGAAAAAATAACGGGCAGAGAAGCATAAAATGACGCCCTTGCTTATTCTATGCGTGTACCTGTGCAAAATTAAAGAATAGTTCAGGTATATTTTATTTTTAAAAAGAAAATGCATTTTACATATTCATTTCATGTAATTATTAATGACTTAGAAACATACCTACAAATCTATTCACTTAGTTATTTGTTTAGTTTTCTACAGCACCTAATATGCCAACTTGCCAGCACCATGCTAGAACCCAAAGCCTGCACGCAGATGGCAGATTTGCGGTATCATGGGAGCATAGGGTAGGGTAGCCGCGTGCTCAATTGAAATATTCTGCTTAGTTAGCTGATTTGACGTTTTGGTCCCTATCCAGAGGAAGGTGGGCAGCAGTATGCGTAGACAAGACTTGAAAGGACCGACAGACAAACACGCTTTAATCCCCTGGGTGCCCTGGACGAGCTGGTCTCGGCCACGGTCGCTGTGTGCCGAGGACGAGACCAGCTCGTCCTGCACCCGGCCCCCATGAGCCTTCCACTCAGCCTCCCAGGGCAGGGATGGAAGGGGAATCGCTTCCCTTTCCACCACCGACCCCCCGTGACATCTGATGATGTCTGCATGCAAATCGTGTGCTGACCTCATCAGAAGTCACCTCCGATATCCCTGGAAGCTGCGCTTCCAGAGCGATCCGGAAGAGAAATGCAAAATCATTTCTCTTCAAACCAGGAGGTGGGGTGGGAGAGGCATCATAGGAAAGGAAAGGCCTTTTCTGTCCATTGATGTCTCTCTCAGCATTTTTGCTGCCCGATCGCGATCAGGCAGCAGAAATGCCCACTAGACACCGGGGAGTTAATTTTTTTTCATTGCATATGAATAAGGGGAGCAGTCCCTTGGGCAAGGGTTGCTCCCTAGGGGGGCAATTTTTTTAAGGCCTTTTCTGCCCTCCCCTTGGGGGCAGATCGGCCTACTGTAATTAGGCCGATCTGCCCCCAGAGGGTGGGGCAGAAACCATTAGACGCCAGGGATTGTTTGTTTATTTATTTTTTACAGGAGGGGAGCGACCGCTTAGGCAAGGGTTGCTCCCCTGAGGGCAAATTATTTTAGGCCATTTCTGCCCCCTTTGGGGGCAGATCGGCCTATTTTTATTAGGCTGATCTGCCGCCAAGGGGGCAGAAACCACTAGACACCAGGGATTTTTATTTTTTTGCATCAATTTCACACAAGGGGAGTGACCCCTTAGACACGGGTCGTTCCCCTGGGGATCAAATTTATTTTAGGCCATTTCTGACCCCCCTTGGGATCACATTCGCCTATGTTATTAGGCCGATCTGCCCCCAAGGGGGGGGGGGGCAGAAACCACTATGCACCAGGGATTTGTTTTGCACCAATTTCAAGAAAGGGGAGCAACCCCTTAGGCAAGGGTTGCTCCCCTGGGGAGGGGCAAATTTATTTTAGGCCCCGGGGGCAGAAACCACTTAGGCACCTGAAAATGGTGTGTGTGTGTTTTGTTTGGGGGGCAGCCCCTGGGGCAAGAGTCAATTCCCATGGGGACCCATTACTGTTGGCTATATCTGCCCCCCTTGCAGACAGATTGGCCTATTTTTTAAAGGCCCGGCAGAAAGCCCACCAGAGACCAGGGAAGATTTTTTTATTTTAAAAAGGAGGGTGGCGTTATGGCAATACCCCCACCCCCAAAAAATGGGTCCAAAAATGTTCTGCCCACCAGTGGGCAGATGGGGCAATTACCCCCGATCCACTCCCCTGGGTTGCAGAAAGCCTACCAGATGCCAGGGAATTAAGAATAATAGTGGGGTGGTGGCTACCAACCAGTATGGGCATGGTTATGCTATCACCACAACTGAACGGGGTAAAAGACTTTCACCTCTCCCCCCCGCACACTAAAACAACTTACCCCACGGGAAGCAAGAGGGCATTTGATTATTTTGGGGTTTGGTTTTAAAGTTGGGCTATAAGATCTTGTCTAACTCTCAAAACTGTCCTACTTGGAATGCTGAGGGCTGCACTTTTTGTACTGTGGGACGCTGCCATGTAGAAAAATCCACAAGACCTAAACATATCTGAAAACTAAATATCTGGGTGAGGCCAGGGTGATGTGCTTCAGATGCACCCCACACCATTTTCTTACTCACAATGCCCTGCAAACCACCAACTTTCCTGGAAATCACACATTTTTCCCACATTTTTGTGATGGAACCTTCCAGAATCTGCAGGAATCCACAAAATTCCTACCACTCAGCATAGTCACATCTATACCGATAAAAATTCTGACCCAGTTGCCAGCCTAAAATGTTTTCTTTCAAACTGCCCTTTTTGACCCGCTTTGGTTCCCCCTCAATTTTGACATGTTTTTGGCTCTTCCCTGTCACAGGCATTTGGCCCGCCTATACACGTGAGGTATCATTTTTACAGGGAGACGCAGGGACTGTTGGGTGGTAGGAAATTTGTCCTGGTGGGATGGTACCACATAGAAATGTGTTTTTTGTTTTTGTTTTTGTTTGTTTAGCTAAATTTGAGGTTTGCTGAGGATTCTGGGTAAGAAAACACTGGGGGATCCACGCTAGTCACACCTCCCTGGACTCCCTCGGGTGTCAAGTTTTCAGAAATGTTTGGACTTGGTAGGTTTTCCTATATGGCTGCTGAGCCCAGGACCAAAAATGCAGGTTTCCCCCTCCGCAAAAACAGGTTGTTTTGTATTTGATAATTTTGATGTGTCCACATAGGGTTTTGGGACATTTCCTGTCACAGGAACTAGGCCTACCCACACAAGTGAGGTACCATTTTTATCAGGAGACTTGGGGAAACGCTGGGTGGAAGGAAATTTGTGGCTCCTCTCAGATTCCAGAACTTTCTGTCACCGAACTGTGAGGAAAAAGTGTATTTTTGGCCACATTTTGAGGTTTGCAAAGGATTCTGGGAAACAGAACCTGGTGAGAGCCCCACAAGTCACCTCATCTTGGATTCCCCTAGGTGGCTAGTTTTAAAAAATGCACAGATTTGGTAGGTTTTCCTAGCTGCCGGCTGAGCTGGAGGCCAAAATCCACAGCTAGGCGCTTTGCAAAAAAAACGCTCTGTTTTCTTTGGGAAAATGTGATGTGTCCATGTTGTGTTTTGGGGAATTTCCTGTTTCGGGCACTAGGCCTACCCACACAAGTGAGGTACCATTTTTATAGAGAAACTTGGAGGAATGCTGGGTAGAAGGAAATTTGTGGCTCCTCTCAGATTCCACAACTTTCTGTCACAGAAATGTGAGGAAAAAGTGTTTATTCAGAATTTTGTCTACTTTTCAGAAATGTTTAGCTTTCCGGGATCCAGCATTGGTTTCATACCCTTTTCTGTCACCAACAGGAAGGAGGCTAAAAGCACAAAAAAATAGTAAAAATGGGGTATGTCCTAGTAAAATGCCAAAATTGTGTTGAAAAGTGTGGTTTCCTGATTCAAGTCTGCCTGTTCCTGAAAGCTGGGAAGATGGTAATTTTAGCACTGCAAACGCTTTGTTGATGCCATTTTCAGGGGGAAAAAACACAAGCCTTCTTCTGTAGCCCTTTCTTCCTGTTTAAAAAAAAAAAATTGCTGTGTTTTGCCAAATTTTTTGGTCTCCTCCAGGGGAACCCACAAACTCTGGGTACCCCTAGAATCCCTAGGATGTTTGGCAAAAAAAAGTATGCAACTTTGGCATGGGTAGCTTATGTGGACAAAAAGTTATGAGGGCCTAAGCGTGAGCTGCCCCTAATAGCCAAAAAAAGGTCTGGCAGCGAAGGGGTTAAACGAGAAGTGAGATGGAAAGTTGTACTATCCTCATGGCTGACACCAGACAGAGGCTGGGAAATCTGAGTCTGGACAGGCCCATATCAACCAGCGTAACTGCTGGTTGGGCCATGAGTGGTGCTTCGGGTAAGGGAGGGTGGGATTGAAAGGGAGGGTTGAGGGAGATAAACAGATGTGAGGGCATAGTACTGATGTATGGGTGTACGAACTGATGGATGAGAGGAACCAAGGCTCATGAATCGGTTAATGGATGTGAGGTTCCAGTGATGATGGATGGATGGACTGACAGATGGCTGGCTGTGAAGTTGCAGGATGTATGGTTGACTTAACAGGAGATTCCAGGGCTCTTGGATGAATGGGTGTAAGGACGGAATGATTTGGATGAGGGATGGATGGAAGTGAAATTCTAGGAGTGACTCGATGATGGAGAGACTGATGGATGTGGATGTATGAGTATGAACGGACGTGGATGGATGGGCGTCCCAAGCGGATGGATGGACAGAGAGGGCTGAATAGATGGAGGTTCTAACAGATGGATAAAAGTGGGGTTCCAAGAGAGATGGTGGATTGAAGGATGGCTGGATGGGCGGGCGAGCAGGTGGATGGGTCTACCCAGGCTGATGAATGGATGTAGATGTCAGGACTGATAGGCAGACCTGAAGAGAGATGGATGAATAGAAGTATGGAGGTCCCAAGCAGATGTATGGATAGAAAGATGGACGCACAGAAGTGGAGGGATGTGCAGATGCAGATCCAAGGTGGAAGGCTGGAAGATTGGATGGATAGATGGAAGGGGGAGGGATGGATAGATGTAGAGTCCAGGACTGACCAATTAATCGATGGGTCGACGGACGGATGTGTGAGTGTGCTGGGTACACGAATCATTAACTAATTGTTTCGCTGCCCCACTTTCGCTCGTTTAAATGTTCATTAGTGGAAGGGGCTAAACTGGATTTGGACCAAGTAATCTTGGAGTTCACACACGTTTCGCTCCGGCATCACGAGCTCGCTTTGCTTTAGGACGTGACGATTCACTTTAGACACAAAACGCCCATCTTACCCAGGCCTCCATTTGCAGTTATCCTTGCATACGACCCGTGCACTACACTTGCTGCTTCGTCCTCTCTGGGATCCCATGGTCCCTAAATTTTGAGTTTAAAAGAATTCTTTGATGTCCTACTCGCAGTAATGTCTCATTGTTACCGCCGTTGCATTCTCTCTAGGAGTACGTGCGCCAGGTGGCAGCGCGAGATCACATGTATTTAACTGCAGACCGAAGGGAGGGGTGGGGGTTGGGGCACGGCCCATGAGTGAGAGAGATGCCAGTCACGAAGCAACTGCCTCCCACATCCGTGACAATTTACCATGATATTAAACGGCCTAGTGATGCCTGCATTATGGATGTCACAGTGCTCTAAACAGCACGATAGGGCTATCGGGGGATTTACTGCAGCGCTTTGTGTAACGCTATAAATACCTGTGGTTCAAGGACAGCGAGCAGTATTTAATATTTAGACAGACAGGCAGTGAGTCGGGCGGGAGACGGCAATTAAACAGGTTACATAAATATGTGTACACACACACATAAGTAGTTCAGTTGGTCTACAGATGGATGAATGCTTGGATCATGTACAGAGATATTGCTTGTGTAGACAGGTTTGCATTTAGAAAAATAAACATGCCTACACCTATAGATACTAAGATAGATAGGCACTCTTCTAAACCAAAGCTCAAAGACAGTCAGGGCGTTGGACACAAAGATAAGTGGACACAGATACATGGGCAGAGGGACATAGATACAGCAGTCGATGATCAGATAGGACAGAAAGATGGGTTTACAATATATTTTGATAAATATACTTTCAAGATCAGAATAGTGCAAAGGTATTCCTAACTATGACAGCCACTGCAGAATTTACTCAAAATAGCATAAATGGTAAATACATGGAAGTTATATGCACAGTCACTGGATATTAACATTTTGGAAGGATTCTTGCCTCCGCATTGAGCAGTTCAGAATTCAGTTGTGAGAGTATTTTAGCCGAACATTCTTCCAATTATGGGCTTATTGTCGATCATAATCCCCCTTCCCCTACACCTAGGGAATCCTGTTGGGACTCATGGCATTTTCAACACATTCTAAAGAACCAAACAGACTTTTGTATTATGTGCAAGATATTTTCCTCTAATGTTGGGTACAAATTAGCACTTCCAGGTCAGCTTTCCCAGATAGTCTTTATGTGCTTGTAAATTTTTTAACACAAGGTGCAAAATCTGTTGGTACTGGTGAGTGTAAAATGCCCATTCTACCCACACTTTCTATAACGTAGGCTACTTTAACGAATAATGTGTAAAACAAAGCTCTTTTAAAGGTAAGCAAGTAGGCACATTCATTTTTTCTAAATGTCAGCTTTCCCTGAGTCCTCAGACAGTGATTGCTACTGTTATATGCATCAATCTAAATAATGCCTTCTGTGCATGTTGGTGATACGTCACAAAGCATAATGCATCCAATGTCTGTAATGGGCCTAGTTGTTTATCAACACATTGCGAACATTTTCTATAGAAACTGTTTATCAGCAAATACCATGATGTGAGTTTCCTAAATAGCCACTAGAGTGATATTTTGCACTTGAGAATATCTCATTAATTCAAAATCTTTTCATATATATTATCCCCGCCCAATTGACTTTTTTCCTGCTACTTCGCACATTACTTAATTGCACCATTAAGAATTACTACTTGAGCTGAAGGGCCCAATCTTACTCACTTTACTAAAATATGGCACCCTACAGAATTCAAAACTTTGGAGTGATGCCATATGCATTTTCCTAAGTAAACACTAAGCTTACGGTTAAAGCTGGACAAAAGTCATGTTTTCATTCTTCCAAAAAGTTTATTCTGGAGAATACAGCGATATTCCTGTCTACTGGAGTGAAAGTTGTCACCTATTTAACTTATGCTTAGAAACTCTCATTCTGCCCCGATTCTTCTTTGAGACAGACCTTTTCTTCAAACTGTAGCTTAGATGTGTGATGTAATGTAACGGAAATGAAAGTGGAGGCCAGAGCTGCTGACTTTGGGACTGGAGAACCAGGTTCGAGTTCTGGTATGAGCTTAATATCCTATGATTCTAGGTAAATTTCAATCAGCAAATTGACTGTGAAAGCTCAGCCAGTATATGTTAGACTGTGTAGGATTTTGCAAAGTTAAGCTCGAATGAAACGATTTCCAGGCTCTGAAGGGTTAAGGATATATTACTATGCATCCTGAAACCAAGACGTATGGTTTTTTCTGTACAGTTTTATTGGCATTTTAGTGATAGATATAGCAATACAAATGTACAACAATAAAAATAAATTTATGGGTCAATAATACGTCCAGTTAACTAGAAAGAGTGGGAACCTAATGGTTACAGACACATTTATAAAGAAAGATAAACATATCTAAGCATACCACATAGAATTACCACTCCTCTATCGCATGCAGGTCCGAGGTAAGCCATCCATGGCTCAAATTGTCTGATATTCCTGCGGCCATTATTGAGTTTCATACATTGGCGCTCTAGTGCTCTTCATCGAACAATCCCAACCAATCATATATCGAGATTTTGGGCCGTGGCAGCTTACCAGTTTGGGGCAATATCCTTCTCAGGTTTGACTTCCCCTACACAACCAAGGCTTATATGTATCTATTGCTGTTATGGTCATCAAGGATGTCTAACAATACAATCTTGAGGGTAGAGAAAATATGTTGTCCCAGTGCCTCTGAGAAAGCCTTGGCTACTCTATCTGAACATTTTTGTACAACCCTGCAGCTCCAGACCGCATGGAAGATGGCTTCCCCTACCACTTGGCACACAGTTTTGACTGCAGTAAGACAATAACCTACTTCATGACACCAGAAGATCATAGTCCAGAGTTCTTCACTGCCACCACTGATATCGATCTATCTCCATTTCAGACCCACATGTGTGGACTAGCTTTTTCTGCTTCGTGGTGGTGCTTTTCAACAGGCAGGGCCACAACGATAATTATTCTATCCTATTGTTGTCGCCAAATGGCAGCAAAAATGAAAAGCAGTCCCAGAGGAATTTAAAACACAAATTAAGTTATTCATAATGACATAAAAAGTACAATGTCCAACATGATACATGTCCCCAAAAACAAAAAATATATATCTATATATCAAAGTTGTTAGACATGGTGTCCTTGGCATGGTCTCTCCTAACTTTTTGCCTCTGCGTCCCAGGTTGTTGCTGTGTGCTGGACTCTGTCTTTGATGTTTTTTTTTTTGTTGCTCTGGGCACTTTACCACTGCTGACAAGTGCTAAAGTACAAGTACTCCCTATGTGAAATTGTATGTGTAATTGGCTTTTCCATACTGGCATGTTTGATTTATTAGTAAGTCCCTAGAAAAGTGCACTAGAGGTGCATAGGGCCTGTAAATCAAATGCTACAAGTGGGTCTGCAGCACAGCTTGTGCTACCCACATAAGTAGCCCTGTAAACATGGCTCAGACCTGCCACTGCAGTGTCTGTGTGTGCAGTTTTAAACTGCCAGTTCGACCTGGCATGTGTACCCACCTTCCCATTTTTATACATGTAAGGCACCCCTAAGGTACGCTGTAGTTATCCCCATGTGCAGAGTGCAGCGTATGTTAAAGGTGGGACATGTACTGATGTGTTTTTACATGTCCTAACAGTGAAAAACTGCCAAATTCAGTTTTCACTGTTGCAAGACCTATCTCTCTCATAGGTTAACATGGGGGCTGCCTTTAAATATTCTTAAAGTGAAGTTTGGTGTTGAGAGCAGATGGAAATGTTGAGTTTGGTGTCTCTGAACTCACAATATAAAAATACATCTTTTAGTGAATTTGGTTTTTAGATTGTTAGTTTGAAAATTCCACTTTTGGAAAGTAGGCATGTTCTTGCTTTAGCCATTCTGTGACTCTACCTATTTGTGGATTCCCTGTCTGGGTGAGACTGACAGTTGGGCTGTTTGTGACAGTGACACAAAGGGAGCTGGGGTGCAGCCTGCATATCCTGATGAGCCATCTGGGCTAGAGTGGAGGGAGGTGTTGTCACTTACATCTGAATGGGTTGTGCCTGCCCTCACACAATGCAGTCTCCAATCCCCTGGTGCATGTCTGGGGACTGACCTGGGCAAGGCAGGATCATATAAACAACAGAGACTTTCCTTTGAAGTTTGCCTACTTCAAAGGTAGAAAGAGGTATGAGTAGTGGACACAAAACTCCATACTTTAGATTTCTTCAAGATCACCTTTGGATTCAAAAGGAACCCCTGCCAAGGAGAAGAGCTGAAGAGCTGAGGAGAAGTGCTGCCCCTGCCTGTGACTGTGCTTTACTAGGCTATCATGCAGTTGCTGCTTCTAGCTGTGAAAGGGGAGAAAGACTGGACTTTGTTGTGGATTTCTGCTTGAGAAGAATCTCCAAGGACTTGAACTGAGCTTGTCTCCTGTTTTGAAGTCTCATGGCCATCAAAGACTTCAGCTGCCAGCACCTGGACTCTCTGCTGAAACTCCTGCCAAGTGGTGTCCTATCCAGTCCCTGGGCCCTTGAAAGGTACAGTTGAGAGAACAAGAGCTGAAATCCATGCACAGAAAGCGTGCGGGGACATTTTTGATGAACCATCTTCAACACTGCTGATAAACGACACGCCAACAGCTTTGCAGCTGCTGATAAATACGCAAACCCTACGCAGTGCGGTTTTCTAACACCGTGCAACCGGATTGCCCATGCATCGTCCCTGGGTGTCAGTCATCCCGAACCTGCTCGGGTACGAGGTGCCCCATCTGGAAATTGGCGCACCGCTTCCTTGTGAGGGAGAAAAATGACGCATCGCGACCTGACCAGAAAGGAATGACATACAGCCTCACTTGCTAGTAAGGAATCAATGTATTGCGGACTTTTCTGATGCACACTCGCCCGTGCGGCTTTATTTTTGACGCAAACAAGGTATTTTGTGTAAACTCAATGTTTCCGTTGTTTTCTATGGAGAAAGACTCTTATTCTTTTGAAAACTCATATCTTGACTTCTGTATGTTGGATTTTTGTCATTTTGCTCTTGTTTGATTTAGATAAATATTACCTATTTGTCTAAACTGGTGTGATGTCCATTTTGTAGTGTTTTCACTGTATTACTGTGTTGGTACAAATACTTTACACATTGCTTCTGAGTTAGGCATGCCTGCTCATGCCATGCTACAAAGGGATTGAGTGGGAGTTAACCAGGTGTGATTCTCCTTTTCCCTGACTAGAGGGAGGGTCCTTGTGTGGACAGGAGGGTAACCTGACTGCTACCCAAAGACCCCATTTCTAACAACCATCATTTTTTTTAAACCAGTCTATAAGAATTTGGCGCCCCATGACATTTTGCTCAAACAGCACAACATTGTCTGCAAAAAGCAGAACCGGGATAAGTCCTTAATCCTGGGTAGACTTTTACCTGCACCATGATGTGATTCCTCCAGACCATTTACTTATATTAAAAACAACAAAGGGGCCATCACGCAGCCTTGGTGCACACCGATCCTGGACCTAATCTGTGGGCAGAGTTCCCCATTAATCCCATATTGGATTTTCAGCATAGTTTCTGAATGCATCCTGTTGAGAAAATGTATCAGCAGTTTGTCGAACCTTTGTGTATTCATGATGGGCCACATGATAGGGTGGTTAACTATGTTAAACGTGCTGTAGGGGTCCATAAAGGCAAGGTGAATGGACTTCCCATTTGCACAGACAATATTTTCCCAGGATGAGCTGTAAATTTAGGCACTTTTTTGGAACCCATATTGTGCACTAGAAAGTAGCTGTTGTTTCTCAATCCAAGCCTCCAATTTGAATACAATGACTCTACCCAAGGTTTTACATGAACTGTCCAGAAGAGATATTGTATGCGTAACAGTTAGACAGATTTTTGTTCCTTTTCCTAAAACTAGGTACCACCACTGCCTCCTTTTAGAATGGAATTAGGTGGCCTGAAACAGCAACCCTATTAATTTTCATTAGAATAGGCACTCACAGCGTACTATTAGATTTCTAAAGTCCATTTGAACCCCATCCATTCCTGGTGTTTTCCTAGAATGACTCTTAATATTTTCTGATAAGTCCTTACCCTGGATTGACTGACTGAGTAGAAAAATGTATTTCTGACTAGGCTGTGTATCCTCCTTGATTGCGAATGGGGAAGTACCCTTATAACAGCTAAATATGGAAGAAAAATATTCTACCGAGGAGTGGACAGTGATGTTCGTACTGATGCTAGGTTTATTATACCCTGAAAAGAAAGGTTTATTCACTGTCTTCCAGAAAATGTAATTTGTCTTAAAATGTTTGCCTGTTCTAAATCCTCCTAGGCTTCCTTCCTGATCCCTTCTTTCCTTCGGTCATTGGCCCTCTTGTAAGCGCTCCTGCATAGCTTAATTTCTTCCTAGGTTTTTTTGCTAGGGCCATTTTAAGTCCCTTATGGGCTAGGGTACAAGAGTGATTGAACTAGATGTTCAGATGTTTATTACTCAAAACTTTATTAGATAATATCTTAGAAGACATGGATAAACATACTTCACCAAAGTCCTCTACAACTCTCATAGGGGGATCTTCACAGGAAGTTATGACTGAAAAAGCACCTTGATTCTCCTTGATGATGCCCTCCAAAAATGTGTTGTTATCAATCATTTCCCATTTGTGTCTTATACCCCCATTGCACAAAAACTCAATTGGATGGACAGTATCATTTTACCCCTCCTTGGCACGATCTAGAGTGAGGGAAACAGTGGGTTGTGGACGCTGCTACATCTGGCCACTACCTTGAACTTTTGCAGCAAAGGAAATACATTATTAGAGACGATGAATTGATCTATATTATTACCAGTTCAAACATGTACCTTATGGGGACGCAGTTAATGGAGTCCTCTTTTCTAGGAACATGAGCTTTGCCAGAGACTACAGAAGCTCAAGTGGACTTCTTCCACCTATGCTTGGTGGCACTAATATATTAAATGATAGCCTGGGACTGAAAACCTCTGTTTGAGGTGGAGTGAATTGGTAACCTTATGCACTGATTTGTTAAAGTGGTATGATCCCAGGTTGTCTCTTACCAACCCAGACCACTCCTCCTCATCCCACGTGATTTGTGGATATTATACCTAAAGTAATGTAGCTTTGTTTAAGATGTTACCTTTGTCTGAGGTTGTTAGCGATCATTTATCTACAGTAATGTAAATTGAAAAGTAAATGAAAGGCAGTTCATGCGCATACTGTTGAGTCAAAGTCTTTCTCAAACAAATGGACAAAACTAATGCCAAAGTATAAAAGAATAAAATACCAAAAGAAACACAAATAACTCATTTGAAAACCCACATGGTTAAAAGAAATATAACATGTAAGACAAGCATTAGAGATACTAAGGGCCTGTTTACGACTCACGGTGGAGGTTGGACTGCTGCAGCTGTTGCAGTCCAACCGCCACATTATGAGTTTGGCAGGCAGACCCAGCAGTAGGCCGCCGTCTTCACCAGGATCCAAGATCTTGATGGGCTGACTGCAGTCCTTAGTTGTAATAAGCTAGGGTGGCGCTGAACTCAGCTGCTGATTACAACCTTGTTCGCCACCAGCATTTTCATGGTGGTTTCCCCACCATGAAAAGTCTGTCAGAGAACAAGTGCTGGGAGCCACAGGAGGGCCCTGAACTGTCCATGCATGGGCAGTTCAGGGGGTTACACTGCTCAGCACTCTCGGAATGCGCACTGTCTGCTTTGCAGAAAGTGCGCATTCCAAATGTGCTGGTTGGCCCCCTCCGTGCTACAAGTTAGCACTCGGCTCCTTTAAGGGAGCAGTGTTATCTCGTAGCACTGCTCCCGCCGATCGGACCGTCGGGAGTGCTCTATTTCAAGGTTTCCGCTGGTCAGCCAGGTTAGACCGGCGGTAAATCTTGGAATAGGGCGGGGGGATGCCACTGTCATGGCAGTGGCATCTTCCCTGTGAGTTTGGTGGCCCCACGTTGAATCAAAATTGGCAAAATGAAACACGAATACGAAGCAGGCAAATGAGGTGAAGTAAACCTGAACAGTGGTAAGCAATGGGCAGACTGAAAACACCTTTAAGTTCTTGGAAACAATACAATATGCTTTTAGCAACCAGACAGGTTGAGCTGTCAGGTAGGTTCAACTTAATCTGACATTATTTTTAGGTCGAGCACGCAATCGCTTTGACCTGTTGTAAGTATTGTGGGCTTTTAACCATGCCCACCGTATGCCCATCACTTTCACTCATTTGTGGACTTGCCTTTCAAAAATCCTTCATTATTATTGGTAAGTGCTCCCTCCTTTGGGCGGTTTTGTTACCGCCTTGCAGGCTGCCCCTGTTACATGGATAATTGCGAGATTGCCGATAAGTTTGACTGCGAGCGAACTTTTTTTCTTTTTGTTTCTCTCCTTCCTGCTCTTGCTCATGCTCTTGGGGGTGCGTTGAACCTGTTTGCTTATGTCAACTGTTATACTTCATTTTCAATTTATGTGGCAAGAAAAGTCCAGTTAGGAATTTACAACACTAATAGCTCTAACTCGAGCAAATGCGAAACCCATTGTTTTGCAAACGCTTGTTGTATCTTATTCTCCAACTGAATTTAAAGAACGTGTTTTGGGATTCAGTACCTCTGACAGCGCCCTTTGAACACAGATATGAAATACTTCTCTTTTCTTTATAATTTTACGTCATTCCTTTAAAAAAAAAAAAAAGTGAACTATTTAGAGGTAAATAAATCAACCAACATATTCACTTAAACTATAATTAAACTGACACCACATAATTGCAGATATATCTAATCAGAATCCACGACGTTTGCATTGGAGTCCAGTTTCAGTAAATTCCTTAAAAAACACAGAGTCGGAAAGAAAAGTCAGCCTCGTGCCACGAAACCTCTGGAATTCCTTTCTTTTCCCTCAAGTGCGAGGGAGTTCTTTGAATGAGGGTTATTTGTACGGCTGCCAGCGGAGGGATATCCGAGCAGCAGAAAGGGAGGCAGCTGCAAGAGTAGGAAGCACCACTGCGGGCTTAATTAGGTGTGTTCGCATCCCTGTGGATTTCTGTTCCAGCAGAGCGGCTTCACCTTCATTAAGATGTATCTGTAGGAGCCGCGCGCTCCCTTTCATGTCTGTGAGGATTTCTTTCCAGAGGGCCAGATACAGCACTCTTATACCTTATGCAAGCACAATGGCACACAACGCGATATGCACGAGCGTGGGCTGATATATTAATGAGAAGCTAAAATGGAAGCCGGATTTTTCTCTCTTGCTTTCTTTCTGTCATGTGGAGGAATTTAGAGAAAATATCTCCTGTCTCTGGAGCTGCGTATTAGTTGATAATCGTTATTATTAGTGCAGAGCTATCCTTATAGTGTCATTTTGTAGTCCTACTTCTATGTCTGTAACCTGTCCCTGTGTCTGATTTTGAAAATGTGGTCTACCTATGTACATGGGTCTTAAGCCCTAAAATGTTAGATTGCTGTCTGTACTCCGGTCCCTGCCATCAGGAACACCCGTTGGTCAGACATGATGACAAAGGAAATGGTGATGGATGATCTTGCAAAGATAGGACTGTATGTGGGACGACATAGCCGAAGGGGCCCCTTCACTACAGGACAGAACTCTTTCCTATGTCTCAAAAGGCTCAGGGAGAAACTCCCTTTTCATTATGGACACTTGCGCAAGACACTTACATGTATACTTAAGCGCTTAGTGTCACGCAAACCTCTGGCTCAGTAATAAACCATCATTTGTGGGTTTCTCGCTCTGTAACACGCTACACAATGTGTGTTGTTTCTAACGCCAACACTGCTGGCTGCCCTCCATGTATTATGGCTTAATATGTTTTCACATCAACATTGTTGTGTAAATTGCCAGTGCCACCGCCAATAGTCCCACAAATACCTCCACCAAAAAGATAATACCTACACCACTATGAAAACAAACAATACCACCATCACCAGTTCCACCACCGAAACAAGAAGACAATCAAGGCCACTATCTATACCACCACAAAATCAACAGTAATCCCTCCATCAATAGTGCAAGCACCAATGACACCACTATCGCCATCACCACCAATCCCATCAGTGGCATCCCATCAAGAGTACTATCACTACCAAAACCACCATCACTGCCAATACCACACTGACAGCACTAACAATGCTTGCAATAACAATGCCACAAATGCCACCGACAATAGCACCAAGACCACCACCAATACCAATCACTGGTAAAGCCAATAGGTCTGACTTTAATATGCTATTGCATGGAAATATATGTTCTGCGTGTGTTGTCAGATTATTGCCAGGCCTATTGGTTTTGCCAGTCCTTGTTTTCCACGTTTCGTAAATCAGATGAACGTTTACTGAGGCTGCACACTCAAATTATCGCGCCTTGAATCTGTTGTAATATGATCGATATTAAAGCACACTGATCTCTGTTTTATTCGTGTTACTTTAGTTCTCACGGACATCGATAATTGCCTATGAACACACGGCCAGTCTTTAAAATAGACGTCACGTTGCATCAAGAGAGATGAGTCCAGGTTTCCCGGCGCACGCCCGAGTGCTGGTGCCAGTAGCGCAGCTGCCTGTGTGAAGAAGGCTCCCTTCGGCGTACACTAGGGGGCGGTCCGCCCACGTCTGTGCACAGGGAGCTCATTAGAACGCGAAAGAGCCACACTTGGCGCAGTCACGGCCCGAAACAATTCAATCATCAGCTTCTGTAAAGTGGGAAATAGGAAGCGCGTTTTTATTTACGTACCGCATGTGTGTTTGCACATCCGCTTCTCTAATGCTCATCTCTGCAATAGTCTGGAGCCCCCATTAAATAAAAAAAAAAAATAGAAAAACATGCATTCTCATTGTACTTGTGCGGAAAATCCTCCTCGGAAGCATACATCTCGATTTCCTTGTGTTCCAGCCTTGATTTAATTCAGATTAACACCCCTCCCTCTCCTCGTCTATAACAAAGCTTGCCCTGGTTTCAATGACACCTGCTTTTCAGTGAATGCATTTTCTAAGCTTGTTCTATTTCGTGCATTTCTGCCTCTTCCGTTCTAACACATCTCCACTCTGTTCAGAATGTTCCCTGCGCAATCTGCATATCTTGTCACCTGCTTTTTTGTGTGACCTACTTAGGTTCCCAGTTTTACATGGTTTCTACAGATAAAGAAGGGGGCTTCAATACTGCACCAAACTTATACCAGTGACAGGAAGGCTTCCTCGGAGCCTGGGATCACTGACAAAGGAACCCAACAGACAAAATTCATGGTTACACGACTTTAATGGCACATACGAACTATAATCGGTTCAAAGGAAAAGGTAGAGCATTTGTCATTGACTAAGATTAGTTCGCCCCTTCCATACATTACTTTTTTTTGTTATCTAACTTTAACCAGTCTCTGACAGGTCTCCCTCCCGAAGGCTGGGACCATGGGCAAAAGTACCCTCTTGGAACACCTTAAGTTTATATATGGAATAGCACAAATGAGCTAAAACGACAGAATGGAATGCCATTCGAAGGAATTAAAGTGTATGAGATTAATTTAAGCAGCCAGTCAATCATATGCTGTCTCTCTGACTTCTACCAGTGATAGGTTTCCCTGAGGCTGGAACTATCAGCAAAGGCACCCATCAGGAGTGAACAGACGGATTTCACTCTAATTTAGTATGACTGACCAGAGGCACAATTAAGAGACGCCTGGTTATTTGTTAAAGAGAAATTATATGATTAGTAACCCGCAGCATTATATGGCAAAAACAACAAACGCCTCCATTTTATGTTCATGACAAACCATGACTACCCACACATGACCATTGTTTGACTCTATTTCAGTGTAGAGTCGACCAAGGTCTGCTCCGGAAAATCTCAGCTTAGGTCTCTCTTACGACTGCGAGGACGCTGGGAGGTCACTATGTGACCTCTCAAAAAGTGGAACAACGGAGCATTTTATTTTCCTAATGTGCCTTCTATCCGCGACCCCATCTAATCTTAATAACTAAATGAACTGTTGTTGCCTAGTACGTTGAATGGGAGTCGTAAAACCTAGAACAAAATTTATGTAAACAAAGGATGGCAACATTAAACACAGTTAAATGTGCAACTTCTTCACACATAAACTAACCACTCGTCATTTGTATCAGCAAGAAGACTGAAGGGAGCTTAAGTGACCTGCGTCTCACAGGTACCCTTAGCAGTAACAGCCAGAGAAAGTAATTGGCAGCCCTGTCACCCCAACCATGTAGAGTCGGTGAGTAAAAAGTAACGCTTCCAGGGTTGCTTCTCCAGCCCCTCCATTTGCTATTGCAGATGTGAGTTTTCGTGCCTTCCTCTGCGGACTTCACAAAGGGTTGGTTATATGGCTAGAGGGTGGCAGTTTTTTGTGAACCCAAGATAATCGCCTAGCCCTGCTTTCCCTTACTTCGTTTTTTGCTGTTTCTGTTTTGACCGCCTGTCTCCTCTGTCACTTTTTGTACCGCTTAGTCATTTTATTTGGCTCCTCTCAGCAACAGATGCAGTCATTCACTCGGCACAAGAACCAGTGCTTAATTTGTAAATGAAAAGGTGCCGGTGCCCAAAGCTCTCCTCCGAAACACTCCTCTGCTGCAATTAAATGTGTGAGCACTGAATGCTGAGGCAGCCTAATCCTAAAGCCATCAAGGTCCTCTTTAATTCATTCACAGCCACTCCTTGCCCAGTCAACTCACTCTTGTAGCTTTCTGCTTTCTTCCTTTGTGAATCGTTTTCGTTTTTCTCTTCCTCCCTCTTTCCTACAGATGTATTTTGCTCTCAGTAAATGCCTGATGCAAAAAACCTAAGGGCCTGCCTTCAAAAATTAGTGCCAGTGCCCTGCTCCGGAAACCACCGGCTCAAATTAAGCACTACAAAAAGCAAACTAAATAGCTGTTTGTGAAAAGAGGTTGTTTTCAACTCGAAGGGCAAGCTGATATCAGCGTATATGGAAAGATGTGGTCTTAGGCACAGACGTCCTGTCATCTTTTTATTGTTCCCTTGTAGAGAATGCTGAAGGCATCATTTGTGCATAGGGTTACATACGGGTATCTGGCAACGCTAACCCGAAGAGCAGAGATAGATGGCATTATGAAGAAGCAAAGGTGTAGTTCTTCACTATCATGTCCAATTTATGCCTTCATTGGTTCCCCTTTGCTTCCTTGGTCGTCTTGGTCTCACTTGGTCACTACTCTGACCACCTGCTGAAGCTGGGGTGCAGTGGGAGTAGCATCCAGGGTAAGAGTTGAAGCAGAACAAGGGTAGAACAGAAATGCTCAGTTTACTTAGCTGATGGTTTTTACACAATGCTGCGTCAATACATCTTGAGGAGAAATACAATACATTTCTCTTGAAGGCTTGCCACTGCTTCACCCAACTTTTCGAATCCCTTGTTTCACACATGCAGGGAAGCCACAGTCTAGGTGCATACCTTACCACAGGACCTGCCTTGTTATATAGGTAGCACACCACAAGATTCAGATTCAGGATTGTACTGCCCTATAGCGCAATCTGACTGTGCTAGATGTGCAGTCTCAGGCCAGTGTGTGGGCCGGTATTGTGGCTGTTTTTGGGCCAATTTTGTGGTGTGGTGGGTAGGACTGAGGCTGTGTGGTGAACATCGATATATATAGACTAGGATGCTGCTGCAGTGCAGACAATTGTGTCAGAATTTCATGTGCAGAAATATACCGTACATTTATTTATGCTGTGTCTTAAATATTTTTTAAAAAAATATTGTCCCAGATTTTCTTTTATTAACTCAAATGGAGCAATATATTTGTATATCATATACAGGACATGATATTTCTGTTAGATTATATTCCAACAACAATCTTCTGGTACCACCCTATAAGATGCAGTACTATGCAGACGATGGTGAGTTACACAGCGTGCACAGAGTAGTATGCGAGTGTCTCGCATGGTATGGAGGGAGCTGCATCATTTCATATTGGATGTAGAATGGCAGGCATTAAAGTAACCATAAATCAAATTTAAACTAAATCAGTTGCGACTTGAGCCACGTGTCTGCGTAATGTTTACCCCTCGCCAACTATTTACTGCTAGTAGTCACAGACACTCAATGCGCCAATGAATGCCCATTGTCATGTCCCATCTGAAATGCCAGCAGCAGCTAATAGGCAAGATGTGAATGGGTGGAGCCTGTAGGCAAGCAGGCTGTTGTCACTTGCCTTTGCAGCAAGAAATCTGCAACAGTCGGGAGGGATGCTAACTGCCCTGTAGGTTCTATAATGCTGCGCATAGAAGGATGCCTAACAAATGCGTGGAGGAGCTGTTGAGCCAGGCAGACACACAATATATGTTTTATAGGCATTTTCTTTCTTTGGAATCCTAAATGTTTAAATACTTTGAAAAAATACTTCCCTCTATTTAGTGAAAAAAAGATTCCCCACCTATTTATGAACCTTTGCTTTACAATTACAATAGTTTCTACTTTGTATTCCCTCCAGAATCAAAAACCAACTCCGAAGAGTCCAGAATCATTCTCCACGTATCATGTTCAAAGGGACCCAATGTGACCACATTATGCATGTACTAAAGGTCTTCCATATTCTCCCCGTAGCGGAAAGAGGACATCTAAAGTCTTCCTTGGCTTAGTCCGAATTATCTGTCAATTTGTTGCTCCCTATCTTCCCACCAGATTTCTAATGACTTCCAATCTTAATTCACCGCTCATTCCTCCAACTAGTTTTCAGAAATTTAAAGGAGTGATCATTGATGTTAGGGTTCATCCATGTGGATCTCTCTACCTGCCTCTACCCATGGAACCTGACTTTCTCAGATTTAGAAAAGCTAATTTCATCAGACTTCTGGCTAGCTCTACCGCTGCCTGCCGTCTCCGCTCTTTTCCTCTGGATCGCTGATCAGATGCCTAAACCGGTTTCTGCCTCTTCATATTACAGACCCCTCCCTAACGCTTTTTTGCATTCCTATTAGAATACACCATAGATGGATTCTTTCAGTTGATAACTGAATCTCTCTTGAAGAGTTATTATTATCTAGAATTTAACACATTTTTAATGAGTGATATATCTAATCTGGGGCTACCAAAACGTTTTTAAAATGATATACAAAACAAAATAAGTAAGAAGCAGCTAAACAAAACAACATTCTACCACTGATGCAAATCAAATAAGACATATGTTGAGCGAGCAATGGTTCCGGTCACCCAGGCAAACAGTTAATTTTAACTTAAATAATCAAGCAAAATATACTATGAAACAAAGGAAAACAGTAATGCACTCATAATCTACAAACAGCATACTAGCCAAAATCTGTACGTTTATTACTAACAATGTTTAAGCGCAATAGATACAGTAAAGTGCTCGGTGCTCAAATGTGATTCTGAAATTTATATTATTTGCAAGCGTGAAAAAATAGCAAAAGAAAACTTATGACAATGTATGGGTTTTTTAAGCTAGCAGAACAATTTTCTGATTATAAACTTATAATGAATAAACAATTTGCATGGTACATATGTTGTGATGTCAGTGACGGTTTGACTGCGAAGGACAGGTTTGTCATTATAAGGACAGAGAATAGTGAAGACACGAGACAGATGCTGGGAATGTGTGATGAAGGAAAATTAGGTAATTAGGCAGAGTTTGGCCACATCAAGTGGGCCAGCCACGATCTGGGACAGTCTAACGTACATAGTGAAGAGGAGCTGGAGTCCTAACTCCTGACACAATAGGGAAGAAGGGACCAGTATTGAGTCAGGGCAATTTAACTTACATAGTGAAAGGGTCAAAGTTCCCAAATCATGAAAAATTAAGGATGAGTACTATAATAGATGATGCCAGTGGACATACGTGAAAGAGTGAGATTAATAGTTACACACAGTTTCCTACCTAAGCTGAAGGAAGAGATTCAAAATAGGGTTATAGCACTAACAGCCACCTGAGGTCATATTTCACCCAAAATGCGGAATACATGGCTCATCATGTGCTGATGCTCAGCTGCTGCTGATGCATGTAGAGTGCATGCATCTGATTATTCTGAAGACTCGCAAGGAGGTAGGTGCAGTGAGTTAAAGCCGCACTAGTGGAAATCCATGCAAGTTTAAAAGGTGACCACATTCAGAACCCAGACAGAAGAGACCAGAGTCAGGCAAAATATCTAATAGGGGAACAATTCCAATCTACTGCAGCAGAGGTTGTGGTGCAATTCGCCACAATTGATTTGGCTGCAATCTCCCTCTATCATACATGGGTCGAAGTAGTGTTTTTCATTTAAAAAAGCAGCTGATGTTCCAGGAAATGATCCCCATGTAAGAGTGTGAATGTTTCTGTGAACATTGGAGACAAAGCGTACCACTTTTTCTGGAAACCTATCCTAACTGCAGCCTTGAGAAAAGCACAGAGCGAAAGATATGTCTTGTTTAAGAATGTAGTGCTTACCTAGGTGAAGAACAGCTAGAAAGAGAAAATAAAACAAGACCGCAAATGTGGCTAATGTTAAAATAATATAACAAAGCTGAATAAAATATATCTAGGTTAAAGTGCACAGCAGCAGGCCTAGTTTGCTAAAATAACATGCATACAATTATAGCTAAAATGGCTACAAAACACTCTCCACTTGCCGGTTCAAAGGTGGTTCAAAGCTTATTTTATATATATATATATATATATATATATATATATATATATATATATATATATATATATGCTACTAAAATTCATACTAAGGCATATATATATGGGAATGTCAATAATGACAAGTTAGAAGACACTTGAGCATGTATTAAAAGGACAATTTAAATTGTTGACTGTGGTGTCAGCAAAAGATGAATTTCAAAAGGCAGAGTCATTTTTAAAATTTCCAATTGAATCCAGGACAATTGAAAACAGGAAATCTTCCACTTCAATAGGTTGTAAAGTAGGAAGTTCATCGCCAAAGAACACCAAGGAGCATTCTTGTTCCAAAGTCTGAGCTCCAGCAAAGGCAGCAGCATTCCGTGGTGTGCCCAACAGTGAGTTCAGAGCTGCATGATCCACAAAGGGCAACTCATAAACAGCTTCCCGTAGCAAATGCACCCTCAAAACGCATGTCTGGTAATGAGCCCTCAGCGAGAACATCAACAGATCAGCGTCAAATGAAAGCAAGCGCTGCGTCGAATGACAAACTGTCAGTGCACATTCAAAAGGGCACCCGGCTGCACACAATGCAAAGCCGCTCTGAATGACAGAGACCAGTCGCACTCCAATTGCTCCAGGAGTGATGCTCCAAAGTACTTCATCATGCGTTCATGACACAACTGTGCTGGAGGAAGCACTATCAGTCCTCCTTGTTGCAGTGAGACAGCCATTGTACAGAAAAAGTAGCAATAGCAAAATGCCACCTGTTATAGCCAAAGTTATCGGAAATCCCCCGAAAATACTGGAGAATATTGAGTGGATGGCTGAAGGTATTAAGCCAAATACAGAGGAGAATGTGTGAATGAAACCAGAACCAACAGCTTAAAGAGATTTGTGATTCCAGTAATACTGGACACATAAAATATCCATCCCACGAGTTCACCAAAGTGTCTTGGAAAGTTAGTACTTAAAAGGGACTGTATCTCTGCAGATGACCTCGCAACCTGAAGTGCATAGGTCTTGCGTGCATATGTAAGCGCCACATGTTTTTGAAACAATAAAGCCTTCAGTCTGCTCAACTTGCCAAAATTCACATTTGAAGTACTTCCCTCTGTCGTGTAGGAGGAAAAAGTACATTCCCGCAGTATGTAATAATTTTAGAGACTGAAACATCATAAACTATTCTGGATCACATCCCACAACAGCTCTCACTATTGAGGAGAGCATAGCTGCCATTTGAGAGCACCTGGAGTGCAGGTCTAATCAAGAGGACTGGAACTCCCTTCAGATAACAAGCCAAGTTCGCTGCCTAAGCGATACCCGCCCCATGCAAGGACAGCTGTTTACAAACCATTGAATGGCTGACAGAAGTCTTGCATTCACTACCGCTAAGAAAGACCTCTTTCATGCCACTGAGACATTTGTACGAGAAAGGTAGCTCCCACACCTCATGGATGTAACTATCTCCTAGCATTTCATATCTGCCCACTGGAATGTGTTTGAAGCAGGATGTGAACTGAAGTGTTGAAATAGGCAGATTAATGACCCTGAGTATTAGCCACTCAGCAGATGGCTTTTTCTCAATATTTAACATGACATAAGTCGCTTTTTTCTTAGCCATTATTTGTTGTTGTCACGTTAAATTAAATGTAGAAAATATGTCCCTTGCACTAACGTGTTGCCAGGGAACGCGACCTGCCTTCATTGTTTGTAGTTTTCAACCTAACTGCGTAATGGACCTTAGTTGATTCTGTCCATGGTGTAAAGAGGACATGTCACTTTGTATTATGTCTATTGCAGAAGAAACTGTGTTGTTTAAAGTGTCTATTCGGTCGGACAGGGTATTAATCCCATTATCTACAACAGATAATGCCTTCTGTAAGTTTTCCTGATCTATTTCCCTTAACCAAGCAGCAGTTTCTTGTTGAGAAAGCTTCTAAATTTCATTATAGACTGCATATAAAAAGCACTGTCTGCGATGTTTTCTGGGGCCTAACAGGAAATCGTGTAAGTCAGTGTTATTAAACAGGAGACTGAGGTTTTCTCTAACAGCATCTAATGAGGAACTCTTCCACCATTGCTGGCATAGTTTACCTACACTGTATGTTGTTACTATACACACATGTTCAGATGACACATAGCGAGGGTCAAGCCTACTTGTTCTAAAACCCCCTGTTGAGTTTACAAAACGTTTATGATGCCCACAGGTATCTATTGTCCACAATAACCACCCACCAGGACATGAAAGTGAAGTATTAAACATGTCATTTTGTTCCCATTCATCGAGCTGATCTTCAATTGCATTTATATACTTTTGCCATTTGTAAAATTTTGCAGGGGCAGGAATACTGGGCACATTCAAATCCTTAATTTTTGCTAAGCCTAAACAACTTGTCTGTTGTGCAGTTTCATTTAAGAATATAATTTAAATTAAATAGGTATCATGGATGCCCTGAACAAAGTTTCCTTCCCCCTTATTTGCCAATTTTTTGTTCCCCACACGCTTTTTAATTCAATCGACTTCAACCAATATTTATAGCCTTTTATAGCCAACCGGGAAACAAAGGAATCTGAAGAAATACATTTTGTATCTTTCAATAATATATGTACATTTTCCATAAATGGTAATTTAACATAATATGACTCCGCATTTTTAACACTGTTCCCAGAAAAATATGCACATTTTTCAGAATATATTTTTGAACTCCCTTGTGGTGGAGTCGGACATTGTTCCCTTTTGTGTAATTAAAGATAGTCTTTGGGGTACTTGCTCTGTGAATGAAATGGTGTCCATAATAATTATAGCAAAACATGTCACCATAATTTTCTTTGGATTGATAAACATCCTCACTTTCAAATACAGTAAAATACTGCAATTCAGTCATCATAGAATCAACTGTTTTCACATCCCAGTCATCAGAAACAACTCCGGGTATTATTACATCATTCATAGAAAGCTTAAACACATGTGGTATTTGAATGACCTCCATCGGGCCGTATATAGCAAATGTGATTTTATATTAATCAATCCCATCTGGAATTAGTATACCGGAAATGTTCACGAAAGACAAGTCACTGCGGACCTTGTGAGAAGAAAAATGGGGTTTTAGGACCTCATCCACCAATTCAACTGTTGATCGTTCAGGAAGGTAATGACCATGTGTCAGTAGAAAGATAGTAATAACAAAGCCAATCCAAAGGAGGACATCTAATATAGTCAAGGAAAGCCACAGATAGTTCCATGGAAAAGTAAAGTAATTTGTTTTCAGCTTAGGTGTTTTTGGCAGTTCGGGTGTAGAAGAGGCAAATAAGTCCAAAAAGTTGTCATTAATGTCAACAAAGTATCCAGAAGCAGTTCGTACAAAAACTGGAGCCGTATTTGAAGGTGGAGAACTGGTAGGGGTCTCCCGTGGTGGTTCACTGTAAATCACGCCATCCGTTTGTGTAGAAGTTGAGTCAAGGGAACTACTGGTTGTTCCTCTTGGTCTGCTTTGCAGGATCGGCCACATGGTGTAACTTGACATTGTCGATTGAGACAAAGTGGTTTTCTTTAGAACAAGACAGCGGTGGTAGAATGACAGTTCTGATACCATGTATTCCCAGGACTGGGACCGGTGCACTATAGGAAGGACCAAACTCCTTTTTCACAGCAATTTTTTCAAGTACTAGATCCCCAACCTTCGGAATCCAGCCGGTAGACGATATTGGTACATCCTTAATTCCTACAGCAGCAGCACTCGCAGAAGCGTTGTCATCACAGAACTGTTGTAATTCCTGTAAGACAGTGACACGTTCATTTATGTCAACAGGTGTTTCTGCTGCCTCCATGCCAGGACCATCAAGATCTAGAATATACATTTGAGTTCCAAACAGGCACTCGTATGAAATACAACCTCACAGGGACCTTCTAGGCAGATTTATAAATGCTCTCTGGACTCTCTATAGGTGATTAAGCCAACAATGACCCGTACCTAATACTCTGGCTGTTAAGGATTGCTTTAAATCTCGGTTTCGGCGCTCCACAATACTATTTCCCTCAGGATGAAATGAAGACAAGTAATGGAGTTGGACCGCTAACGAATCGATGGCATCCCTGAATGCCCTTGAGGCGAAAGCAGGGCCCTGGACCAAGTAGAAAACCGCAACTGCATATGTGCTGATAAAGACTTGTAAATCTTTAATAACAGTCTGAGCATCACCCGAGCATTGTGGCCAGACCAATAGAAATCTGGAGCAGGAGTCAACAGCGACTAAGATGTATTTGTATGCACTATCAGGTGTCAGGGGACCACAATGGTCCAAGTACACACATTACAATGGTTTATTTTAAATTAGTGGGTGTGTCTACGGTGGGCGTTTGACGGTGGATCCCTTAATTTGTTGGCAGATATCACAACAAAGGACATACTGCTTGGCCTGTTTGTAAAGACCTGGCCACCAATAATGAGCCTGCAATAATCATATTGTAGCTACCACACCAGCCTGGGCAGAGGCAACCTCCTCATACGCTGCTTTGATTAACTCTGGTCTTAGGTTTTTATTGGAAATTACTCGAACTCCTACGCCTGGTATTTTTACTTCTGCATCTAAGAAGCCTGGAATATTTAGCAGGAAATGCTTTTGGTAAAGGTGTGCCTTCAGCCTCGGCTTTCACGGCAGCCCATATGTCATCATCCAGTTTCATTCTAGAATGAGTTACTGCAGCAAGAGAAGCAGTAGCTACTGCTGATTTGGCTGCTTCATCAGCCAGCGTATTCTCAGCAACGTGTATTCCAATGCGCTGGTGTCCAAGTGTATGTACAACATAGACATTTGGTAGCATTTTCTTCAGATCCGTTACTTTCCCCCACAGAAGTCTGTGTTTGATGGTGTTACCTTTAGAATCTCTGAACCCTTTCTTGTTCCAGTAATGCAGATATTCATTGAAGGACTGGACACAATAGTAAGAATCAAAGACAATGGGTGCTGGCTGTGCAGGCTCCGTATGTTCTAGTGCCATCACCAGAGCCTTTAGCTCTGTTAGGTGTGCTGTGCAATCCTCTACAGTTTGCGTGAAAGTATGCCGTGGATAGAATTTACTACCCTCCATATAGCCACTAATGATTGCTCAAGCAGTGGAGTATTGCCTATTGAAGGTTGTGCTGAGCCATCGGTGTACATGACTCTTTGATATTGATCAATAGGCAATGTGTTTGCCAGAACTGGGTATTCTAGTTCATATTGCAAAAATTCCTGAGTTTGTAACTTTGGATCAAAAATATAGTCCATATCAGTGGCTGTCAGAGATGTTGCCCATTGGATCCAACATGGATGTAATGCTTTAGCGTTTGGAACGCTGGCTTTGATAACCGCCTCAAAGGCTGGGATTGGAGATACAAAAATAATGTGTTTTGCCCTGGGCTAGTTGTCTTTCTTTAAAGACAGCCATCTAAACAGCAGTGAGAATGTTCTCAGTGGGAGCAAAACGCTGTCGAATAGAGATGTGATTTGTATGCAATCGGGACTGTCTCACTTTCATTGAATGTTACATAGGTGAAACCAAAGGCACCAGCACTTACTCTGAAGACCAGATGTTTTTTGTTGTCCCTTGTGTGTATGTGTTGTGCTGTAACCATATCTTGTTGCAAATGCTCTGAGAATGATTGTGTGTTCGACTGTCTAGAATTTACTTGAAAAGTCAAGACGTATTATGGTTTTATGCGTGATGCATAATCTGGAATGTAAAATCTGCCAAAATTTAGGAAACCCAATAGGGATTGGAGTTTTTTAATGGTATTTGGAGGTTGTAACTGTGTGCATTTTTCCAGGAATTGTGGTGCTAGGCTCTTTCCTTCACTTGATAATTCATATCACAGAAACAGGATGCTAAGGAAGGCTATTTTTGTTTTTTTGAAGTTGAATTTATTGCTGAATTCGGCAAATCCCACAACAATGCGGGCAACCCGTCTTAGATGTTGCAGTAGTTCGTCATCTGTAAGGTATATATCATCTACATAGGACAATGCCTCAGGGTCAATGACAGTCCTGGGTTGTTCTTATATCCCTGTGGTAAACAACAGAATTTTTCTGGGACCTAGTGCGCTGAAACTTGTTAGGTCTCCACCCAGGTGCTATATTTTGGCAGAAGAAACCATTTGAAATATCCAATGTTGTTTTCTATTTTTTGCGCACTATGTTGTTCATAAGTGCTGTGCTATGAGGGTTTTGTATGGCATACGTGTGTGTATGACTGTTTAAGTGTCTGTGATCTAAGACTTCTATATGAATGGCCCGGTTTAGCTACAGGGAATAGAGGATTACTCATTGGTGAGACACAGGGTTCGATTACACCCTGGTACTCGAGTTGTGTGAGGATTTCCCTCACAGGTGCTTTAGCATCATGTTTTATTGGGTATTGGGGTCGGGTTGATTCTTAATTGGAGTTAAGTGAAGGAGGGAATCTTAATTCCACCCTACGTGGTTGTGATATAACGTGGGTGCCTGCGCCAATGCCCAATCAATAGCGTAGGACTCTGCAAACTCATCGGGAACAAGAGGCGAGAAAGAAGGTTTGATAACCTCTTCCCTGTATGTGCAGGTAAGGACAAATTCAGGTGACCAATCCTTTCGGCCAGTAGAATATCATGTATGTTTATGATGCAGTCCCAAAAGATTGGTTTAATGTCTCCTTCTAACTGTAACGTTACTTTGTACACCCCATCAGCCGTGGAAACACGCATGTCCGCAGCTTCTACTTGTAAGAAGTCATCAGTTGCTTTCACCTCCAGATGCTCTTGAAGATTCCAGCAAACTATTGTGACCTCTGCTGCGCTGTCTAGCTGAGCTAGTGCCCACTTATTGTTCTTCAATAGAGTCCTCTTCTTGAGTAGCACGAAAAATCACAACTGCTGCCACTTTTTCCTTTTCAAATTGTGTTTGGTGTTGGGGAAGTTTTTCTTCTTTTTAAACAGAAACCTCTGTAGAGCATTGTGATTCCTGTCTCGGTTTCACGTACTCAGTTCTTCGTCTGGACTGCCCACTTCTCTCACTGTGTTTTTCTGGTGAGTCCTGAAAGGAACGAGATTGGCATGTTTCAGTATATTGATATCTGTCAGGTGTTTTAATATTATCTTTATTTCTGAGATTATATCAATTCCGTGGGGTCTCCGTATGTGGAGATTCTCCCCTTTCTTTTGTAGTTTTTTTTATTTTTTTTATCCCAGCATTTTTTAGAACCCTCAGAAGCTTGCTTGGTAGTATCTTTATTAGATTTACCCTGAAACTGTGGTTTTGTGGGTCTGGCCCCCAGACTGTCTCGACCAATATTAGAGTAGATCTCGATGATAATCTTTGGCAGCTCACATTCTTGATCCTGTAGAGAAACGTCCCAGAGCCTCATGCGCACTGCTAGTACAACTGCTTCCCCTTTTAAGGTTACTTAATATAATTGATGATACAGTGGCAAAATTGCCCATGAGTTGCTTCCCCAGGGCCGGGGCACCCCCGTATTATTCTTGAATTTGTTTTAACACTTCTGGAAAATTGGCAAGTGTTGGTGTACCATGTGCAGTAGTATAGAGCGTGGTAAATACCGTGCCCCAAGTATTGGAGTTATCTACTGTGGGAACCATCCCAAATGGCAAGCACATAGTTTATATTCTATGCTTATCCTGAGGTCCCGTATGGGAAAATACTGCTTCCAGTGCATTTATTTTTTGAGCTAACCAAAACAGAATCTCTTCTCGTTCGGTAGGTGCTTTACCTATGATCGAATGTACAGTCGCAGGATTAATACCTGACGTTACTGCATGTGGTTGCACCGGTGCAGCAAGTGCTTGGTTTGTATTTAATGTTTGCATTACAAACTGTACTAACCATCTATATATTTCCGTAAGCTCAGCATACAAGCAGCAGACTTCAGCTACCATCAAGATTGCTGCATCAGGGTGCGGTGTATATGTAGCCAATAAAGGCCAGGTAGGTCCATCTTCACTTAGAGGACCTAACCTAACATGTAGGATTGCATGTGGTAGGGCGCCATCAATCCAATTATTATGTTCTTGATAAGATAAAGGTATTTCTAGATATGCATATGCTCTATATTGTGCAGGTATGTTTGCAGGTGTATAGTGATGAAATTTGTTGTGTTCCCATCAGCTGCTGGAAATCTGACTGAAGAATAGAAAATGTCTGTTCTATAGGCTGGATGAACCTCAGCAACAAATGTAACAGGACCCCCCTGGGCAGTTTGGCCATGTGCCAATAAATGTGCTTGTACTGCGGGGGACTGAGTCTGAAATCAAACCAGGTGACACTTGTCGGCCTAATCCCGATTTGTTCTGGCTAACTAGCAGTGCCTTATCTCTACCCAAGAGCAGGGATGATTGGCCCCCGGGCACATGACACAAATGACTCCTCAGTGAAGAAGGAGTCACTCAGATCTCATCCGTTTCTCTCAGTTACATTAGTCTCACATATGCAAGGACAATCGGAGGCAGAGTATAGTTCAATAAGGTTTATTGAAGTAACCGCATCTTAGATAATAAAGCATGTACTGCAATAACTAGGACAATGAAGCACAACAAAATTAAAATAGTGACAAGGAGAGTGAAACATAATAATAACCCTACCATATTGTCACTAAGATCGTTAGGAGTAGTTCCTACTTACGCTAAGTTAGAGCACAACATGTTACGCTCTAATGCTGCCTTTAAGGTTCCCCCTGGGAAGACATCATCCCTCATACCTGAGCAAGAGGACTGTAGTCTACATAAGCAGCTGCAGCAAAGCAGTAAGTAACCAACATACAGTCATGGTCATCTGGCTGGAATCTCCCTCTAACATATATGGGTCAAAGTAGTGTTTTTATTAAAAAAAAAAAAAACTGCTGATGTTCCAAGAAAACATCCCACCGTAAGAGTGTGTATGTTTCTGTGAATATTGGAGACAAAGAGTACCACTTTTGCCGGAAACCTATCTTAACTCCAGCCTTGAGAAAGGCACAGAGTGAAAGAAATGGCTTGTTGAAGAATGTAGAGCTGACCGAGGCAAAGAACAGCTAGATAGACAAAATAAAACAAGACCGCAGATGTGGCTATTATTAAAATAATATAACAAAGCTGAATAAAATATATCTAGGCTAAAGTGAACAGTGGCAGGCCTAGTTTGCTAAAATAACGTGTATAAAATTATAGCTAAAATGGCTACACAACAAGAGTGTGCTGGTCCTCCATACCTTTAAGAGCAATGTACAGTGAATCACAGCACAGTATCCATAAACCTTTTTTTGGGAGGCTAGTTTTGTGCAGTCACCACTATTTATTGGCTTATGTACATTCTCTTTGACTTGCCATCTTAGGTCGAAATCTGATTGGTTCAGATCTATGAAATGTGAAACCCAGGGGGCATTCAGAACCTTCCTGATTCTACTGATGTTGTCCAATTCTCTTTATTTATTTATTACCATTGTTGTATAGCTATTTTAGCCATGTTTGGGACACATTATTTTAGCAAACTAAGCCTGCCGTTGTGCACTTTAGTCCAGTTACATTTTAGTCAGCATCGCTTTGTTTTTCTATCAGTAGCCACATTTGTGGTCTTGTTTTATTTTCTCTCTCTGGTTGTTCTTTCACTTAGGAAAGCACTACATTGTTAGTTTAACAATCATTTCACTTTGTGCTTTCCTCAAGGCAGTATCCAAATAGGGTTGCCGGCAAAAGTGGTATGCTGTGTCTCCAACATTCATAGAAACATACATATCCTTACGTGAGGACCTTTTCTCAAAACATCTGCTGTTTTATTTTAAACATTTCTCTGTCCCATACACGTTAGAGAGATATTCCAGCCAGATGAACATGACTGCATGCTGACCGCTGAGTGTCTTCCCTACAGCTGCTCCCTTAGACTGCCGAATCCCTGTCCTACATGGGGATGGTGTCTTCTTAGACAACGAGCTTCCTTGCTTCAGGTATGAGGATGTCTTCTGAGGGGAGGAAACCTGAAGGGCGGATTAGGGCTTATCACGCTGTGCTCTAACATAGCTTAGGTAGGACATATATATACCAGTATGGTGGTACTGTGTTTGTGTTTAACTCTTCATGTCACTATTTTGCACAATCAACTACCAGCTTCATCGTCCCATAAGCTCTCATTGGCCCACTGGTGATATTCTATCATGATATGTGGGGGGAGTGGCAATAAATAAAATCCCAATTTGTTTCTTCATGTGTGTAAATACACACAAGTGCCTTTCCATAAGGTTGATGCTGTGGGGATAGAAGCAGCATTAGAGAGCTGATACAGAACCGGTCTATGAAAATTACAATAGTAGGAGCAAAGAAAAAAGTTGAAGAATACAACAGGTCCAAAGTGTTTTAGCAGTCAGGAAAATTGGCACACTATGGGGGACTGCAGCCATCATTTTTTTTTTTTCAAACGTATATGCATCTGTTGATAATGTGATGAAGGTGAGACCGATAACTAATGCTGACTTTATCCATTTTATCCAAAGGATTTACAGTAGGACTGAAACAGTGGGAGAAAGTTTCAGCTTATGTCCTAACAGTGATTTTGGGATCTTGGATCAAATGGCCACTGCAAAAGACCCTTTTCAGACTTCCACAACTAAATGGATCAACGCAATATTTATCAATTAAGTCCTACAATAAAAATAAAAAAATTACAACATTTGTTAATACAGATGAAGCCTCTATGGTGAGGAAGAGATGCCATTATAGGGAAAATGCAGGTAAAAACAAGTAATTCTTTGAGTAAAGGTCTTTATTTATACACAATAGAAGAACTGTTAATGTGGCGGTGGGGAGGGAGATTAGTACATAGTGTAGGAGGCTGGCCTGGTTTGTAGTGGGTACCGAAGGTACTTACACCTTATACCAGGTCCAGTTATCCCTTTTTTTTTTTTATAAATCTCTTTATTAAATTTTACAGTTAGCAGCTCTTACATTGATTTAATAAACAGTGTATTTTTTTATGCAATTGTGAGTTTCATTTTTTTTTTTTTTCCATTATTTTGCTTCTGATCATTTTATACATCTTCTACTTATTTTGCAGTTGGATTATTTATTGCATTTGGTTCAAAGAGCATTGTAAAAGTAATGAGAAAACTGGAAAGAGAGAAACAAAAGATAAAGAAGCCAGAATGGGGCTTTGAAGACAAGGTTATATATATGTAATGGGTTGGGGGGAGGTGAGAAAGATGCTAATGATGAAGATGCGTTGGTGGGGGCGTTGACGGTTTCTTTGTGGATGTTTTGTTAGGCTGGTGAGCTCTGTGTGGGGTTTGGGAGGTTCTATTTTACTGTCTTGCGTGTTTCTTTTAGAGGAGTATTGCGAGTACTTGTATATGGTTTGTGGTTATAGTGTCTTGTTGCTGCTGTCATTTGCCGTTATCGTGCAACATTTTCCTAAGGTGGGCGGGTATCATCCTTTTCGAGTAACTGCTCTAGGAAGGTGTCCCATGTCTCTGCATTTTTTACTACAATCCCTATATCTTTTAATGAGTCCAATACATGTTTTTCTGCGTTGGTCCAGTGTATTAGGTCTTTATGCCATCTGTTTATATCCGGAGTGCCAGGAGATTTCCATTGTGTTGCGATGAGGCGTTTAAAGATAATAGACGCTAGGTCTGCGCATCTATGTTTTTGCCTATCTTTATTGCGTCTGTGTCGTATGCCCAATATGCAGGATTCGGGTGTAGGATTCAGCTTTTGTCCTGTCCATTTATTTGTCTGTTGTGTGACAGTGTGCCATGTACGAAGTAGTGGTGGGCAGCTCCAGGTCATGTGATAAAAATCTGCTTCCATGGTTCCGCAACGTGGACATTCAGATGTTGCTTGTGGGAACATGCGTTTTATGCGAAGTGGGGTTAAATATGTGTGGCGTAAATAATTTAGTTGGGTGTATCTGAAGCGGGCGTTGCGAGAAATTTCTTGCGTGGTCGTTAGGGCCAGGGTCCATTGTTTCTCTGTGAGAGGTGTTTGCAGAGCCTTATCCCAGTGTGATTTGGCTTGTGTTTGTGTTTTTGCAGGGTAAGTTTGTAGTATGTGGTATATTTGAGATATACTTGGTGGCGTGTTAATATCTGCTAGTAGTTTGTGTAGGGCGGGGGCTGTTGGTGGTTCTGAGTTGTCTTGGCCCCATACTTGGCGTATCAGTCCTTTGATTGCCCCGTATGTTATAAATTCCCCTGGTCCTAAGTTGTATGTCTCTGCCAATTTTGTATATGTTATGTATTGCTCGTCTACATATAGGTCGCTGACCTGCTGTATATCTTTTGTTATCCACGACTCTAAATGTTTTGTGCAATTTATTTATTCCTGGTATGACTAATAGGGGAATCTTTGGTGAGTATTGTGGTGCGCCGGTTCCCTTAGATATATATCGATTCCAGGTGCGTACGGCAACTGTCATTAGTGCGTTTTTGTGATGTGAGGTGTGTGTCCCTCCTATGAGCCAATCTAGTATCTTTATTCTCCCTAATTGTGTTAACACTTTATGTCCCTCCGGACTTTGGGGATCTTGTAGCCAGGTCATAATCCAATGTAACTATGCTGCTGCATAGTAATGCTCGAGGTGCGGTACCCCCATTCCTCCCTTTTCCATTGGGAGGTAGAGTTTATCAATAGCTACCCTTCGCCCATATCAGTTCAATCAATAGTTTGGTTAATTGTGTGAAGAGTGTTTTTGGTAATATTAGTGGTAGTGCTGTGAAGTAATAGAGTAGTCGAGGTAGTACTATCATTTTGGCCAGAGCCACTCTTCCCATAGGTGAGAGGGGTAGTGAGCACCAGAAGGGTATTGAGCTTTTAATTGATCTAATGGCTCTGTCCAGGTTGCCTTCCTTTAGGTCTGTAGCGCTATGATAGATGTGGACTCCTAAGTATTTAAAAGTGGTGTGTTCTCATTTTAATGTATCATCATCATCAGTTGACGTTTCGGCGTGTGGTGTTAGGGACGGGCACATAGGGAATATGCATGATTTGGACTAGTTGACACGCAGACCAGATAAGTCTCCGAACGTGTTAAGTAGTTGTAATATGTGGTAGAGATTCTGTATGGTTGAGTAAATATATTAGTGCACCGTCTGCGTATAGTGATATTATGTGGAATTCTTCTCCATCTGGGATACCCCATTGTACTGTTTAATTGCGTAGTCTTGACGCGAGTGGTTCTATTGCGAATGCAAATAGTAGTGGTGATAGCGGGCAGCCTTGTCGCGTTCCTCTTCCTATGTCGAATTTCTCTGAGATGATTGCGCCGGTTTTAATCCGTGCTTTGGGGTTAGTATATATTATGGATATCCAGCGTGTAAAGCCAGCACCAAATCTCATTTTTTGTAACGTTGTCATCAGAAATGGCCAGCCCAGAGTGTCGAAGGCTTTTTCCACATCTAGTGACACCGCCACGCTAGATTGATCCTGTTCCTGAGTCATGGACATAATGCGTACTAAGTTTCTTATATTAATAGCGGTATTTCGCCCTGGTATAAAGCCAGATTAATCTGGGTGTATTAGGGTTGTCATTAGCGGCAGGAGGCGATTGGCTAGGATTTTCCCCAGAATTTTATAATCCGAACTTAATAAAGATAAGGGTCTGTAGGAGCGGACGTTTAAAGGGTCACGACCTTTTTTGTGTAGGACTACAATTGTCGCTTCCCTTTGCATTTCTGTGAGTTGTCCTCTTTCATATGCTTCTTGTGGCATATTTTGGAGTGATGTAATTATCTGTGGTGTGAAAGTTTGGTAGTATTCAATGGGGAGACCATCTGTTCCTAGAATCTTATTGTGTGCCAACTGTTTAAATGCCTGTAGTATCTCTTCCCTTTCGATTGGTCTATCAAGGTTGGTTATTTTTTCGGCATTTAGTCTTTTCATTGGGGCTTGTTGAAAGAACTTTGCCAGTTGTGTCGGATGTGGGGGAGGTTCTGCTGTGTACAGTGTGCTATAGTATTGTTTGAATGTGTTGTTAATCTCTTGTTGTGTGTTTATCATTGTGCCTGTGTCTTGGCGTATAGCGTTTATGGGAGTGACTTTCTGTGTCCCTTTTGCTAGCCACGCTAACAATCTGCTAGAGCGGTCGCCTTCAGCGTGTAGACGTGCTATGTAGTGTTTTTGATCGAATTTACGCAATCGTGTCTCGGTTGCGTTCCATTGATTTTTGAGGTTAGCTAGCTCGTTACTATTGCCTCTCCCCAAAGCCATTTCACATTCTGTGTTGCAAATTTTGCTTTCTGTTTCTTGTAGTTCTGCACTTAATGCTCGGCGGACCCCTCCTGCTGTTGCTATGCACATGCCCCTTATAAATACCTTGTGACCGTCCCATTCTACAGCACGTGATGTTGTTGTCCTTGTATTAATTGCAAAGTATGTTTCTATTTCTTCTGCTATTTTAGTGCGGAAAGGGGGATCTCGTAATTGGGTGGGTTGTAGGCGCCATGTTGGTATGAATGTTGGTTGTCTGCCCCATTTTAATGTTACTAGTAGCGGGCAATGGTCTGATAGGGTTTTGGCGAGGTATGTTGCGTTATTAATCATGTGTGCAAGCCCGTTAGTGCATAATAATAAATCAATTCTCGTATGGAGGTGGTGTACTGGTGAGTAAAAAGAGTATTCTCTATCTGTGGGGTGTAAGCGTTGCCATATGTCTTGTAGTTCTCTTTCTTGTATCCATTTATTGAATGCACAGGACAGTGTCTTGCATTGGGTGTCTCTCATTGGGGGGTGTGATCTGTCTAGTGACATCTCAATTACACTATTAAAGTCACCTCCCCAAATAGTGGGTATGGTCGGGTCATATGGGATTTGCGTGGTAATAGTTCGGAGGAATTCTCCCTGTCCCATGTTGGGTGCATATAGTCCGATTATCGTTAGTTGCTTTCCGTCTAACTCTCCATCTAGATTAGTGTATCTTCCATTGTTGTCTGTATGTACATTTTTGATTGTATACGGTACACCCGGAGCTATCCATATTCATACTCCCTTCGCATATGTCGAGGTTTTGGTTCCGTGTGTTATTCCCAACCATTTTTGGTCTATTTCACGCAGTTTGTGTGCTGTGGCATGCGTCTCTTGTAGGATAGCTATATGTATTTTGTGTTGTTTAAGGTATGAGTGTATCTTATGTCTTTTAGTCATATTTGCTAGTCCCCTAACATTCCAGGTTACTATATTATATATCGTCATTTTGTGTGGTTTGCTTAATATAGTGTGTTTCACGTGTCCCGGTTCCCAGGCCGTTACACCCGCCACGCCCCAAATCTCCTTTGTGTGAGATATTAAGCATCTTGTGGGAAAGAATAAAAGTAAAAGAGAGAGTAGGACTTACATTGGTAAATCTTACTGGGGGCTGTAAGGCACAACTGGTGCAACTTTTTACATTTGCTACTGCAAGGTCCTTTCGGTTACCCATTGGGTTGGGGGGAGGGGTGTTGTTCTTTTTCCCAGAGTGTCTCCGATTTCCAGCCCGGTTGTTTGTACTTGCATCCCCTCACGTGTTCTATTTGTGTCAAGTTTGGTTGTTGCTCCAGGCTTACTTGATTTTTGGAGGAAAAGTTTCTGCGATATTTTCATTGTTCTGCTTTTGTTCCTTGAGTTCTCGATTGTGCACTAAGGAAGTCTCACTATTACAGAGTTAAAGGTCGTCCGCCGAGCGTGGAGTAATCGTTGGTCCTGCGGTTAGTCCTTGTTGACTATTCGTTGAGTCTGAATCTGAATTGTTTGTGTCTTGGCTGGATCGTGGTTGAATGGATGAAAACCTGTTCGCCAGTTTTAAGACTTGGAGTTGTTCCGCCTCTACTTGTGATTTCATTGGACCCAATTCTGTCTTACGTGTTGATTTTCTTTTGCGCCGCGGTTGTGGAGTCAGCCACTCTTTTTGTTTTCGGGTCTTAGCTGTAGGGTCTATCAGTCCTTTCCAGTGTATCCAAGTCCATGCATCTTCCGATGTTGGAAATATATGTGACCTTTCACCGTCCACTACTCGCAGTTTAGCTGGGTACATCAATGAGTATGAATAGTTTTTATCTCTCAATATTTGTTTTGCTGTGTTGAAGGTAGTGCGTTTGTGTTGGACTTCAGCTGTGTAGTCTGGGTAGGCCGTGATTTTTGTATTCTCTATTTCAATTGGGCCTGTTGAGCGGAAGTTTCTTAGTATCTGGTCCCTGTCTCTGTAGTTGAGAAGTCTCGCGATTAGTGGTCTCGGTGGGGCTCCCGGACGGGGAGGTCCCCCTGGAACTCGGTGTGCACGTTCCACTATTAATAGTGGTGGGGGGTCATTTGTAAATATGTTTTCACTAAGCCAGCGCTCCAGGAATAGTTCTGCGTTTGGGAGTTCGATCTTCTCCGGGAAACCGAGGAATCTTACATTATTGCGGCGAGAGCGTCCTTCCGCTTCGTCGGCCCGCTTGTTTAGGCGTAGTATTTCAGTTTCCTGTTGTTGAAGCCGTTGTTTTAGGTCTGTTATGTCTGGTTGCGTCGATTTAAGGGCTATTTCAGTTGTTGCGACCCTTTCTGTGAGTTTTCGTTGTTCCATTCGAAGCGTGTTGACTTCAGCCGCTACAGTGTCTATTTTTCCTTCTAACGATATTTTGGTGTCAAGTATTGCTTGGAGTACCTTTTCCATTTGCACGGAGTGGGCGGCTAGAGTCTCTGTTACTCTGTGTAGGACATTTGTGTGAGGTTCTATGTCCATTTCTGAGGCTGATGAGGGTCCAGTTTCAGTTTGTGTTTTTTGTGCTTTCGGTTTCACCATTTTTATATTAACCTTAAGTTCAAGTGTATCAGATTTTAAATTTATGCGGATTGTCCTCCGTGGTAGCAACCCGTCTCAGGACTGTTGATTAACAACGTCGCTCTATCCGGTGGTCTTTATTTTATAGTTGTGACTGCTCGTGTGCTTGGTGCTATGTCCCGATTTTGGGGTTAGATGAGGTAGAGATCCCCGCCACTCCGCACGTACATGCAGTGATCGCTCCGACATCCAGCTCCCCTCTCAGCCGTGTCTATCCTGTGGCATCCGGCCCGTGCCTCTCAACAACTTCCAAACTAGTGAGCCTCTCCGTGTCGGCTGTAGAAGAACTGCAGAAATGCGCAACTATAGTGTAGCGGCGCCGCGCCGTGTGCCTCATCCGATTTATCAGGTTGATTTAAGCGTTGGTGCTTATTGCGCACAACCACCGATGTCGGTGTCGTCTACGGGTTTCAACACATACAGCGGCCGGGGCACGATCTCACCTCCATCGTTTCTTTAGGCCCTTTTCTCCGTATCACCCCGCCGATCACGTCCAAGTCTAAGCGTTTTTGAGCCCTCGTCGCTAGGTGTTTCCGTTCGCCCAGGGCCTAGCTCCACAAGTGGTCTCGGCGTTGGTAGTGGCGTTAGCAGCGGCGCGAGTCAGGGCCTCGGGGTTGTGCGCTCCTCACCTCCATCTCGTCCAGTTCCAGCGGGCGGATTTCTCCCGATTCGAGTAGGCGCGTGTGTGCGCACCGCCTCGGCTCCTTTGCGGGTCGTCCAGTCTGTGCTCACTGTGTCGTGGGTTTCCGTTGTACGGTCTTACTTATTGTGTTTTCCATATTGCACTCATTTTCAGCAGTTTTCATGTGCAATATCTGGGATTTCGTTGCTTTATCAGGATCTTTTGCCGGCTGAGGACGGAGCTCTCTTTAGAGCGTCCTTTCACATCGCCATCTTATCCACGCCCCCCAGGTCCAGTTATCCCTTATTAGCGAAATGTAGTCAGTGTCTAGAAGCCAGGCTGTCTAGGGGTAGCTGAAGTTGAGCATCCAAGGCTTATCTAGGAGACATGCAAAGCTCATGCAATACCACTGTAGTCACAGAGTACTAACACACATGAAAGAAAATACTCAGTGTTAGAAAAATAAAGGTACTTTATTTTGGTGACACAAATGCCAAAAAGATTATACTCCCATAGGAGGTAAGTCATATACACAGTATATAAACTATAATGCAGAAATGGCTGTAAAAACTGTTAGAAAACATTGCAAATACTGAAAACCACAATAGGTTGCAATGGGCTTAGGGGAAACACAAACCATATACTAAAATAGTGGAATGCGAAAGTCGGTTTCCCACCTAGACAAGTGTAATGTGTAGAGGGGTGCTGTGAGTGTAAGAAAACACCAAAAGTAAGTAATAGAACCCACCACAGAGCCCAGGAAAACAGGAGTAAGTCACGGTAAGCTTCCTAGAACACACAAGAAGTTGTGATAGAAGATTATGCAAGAACCAGAAGAGCCTGCAAGACACCAAAGATGGATTCCTGGACCTGAAGACTTGTGGAAGAAGTGGACCAAGTGCAAGAAGCACTGAACAGTCCAGGGAGAACTGGGGCCCCTGCTAACCCAGATGATGGTGCAAAAGAAAAACCACCAGTGAAGAAGAACAGTCAGTACTGCACCCAATAAGATGGATGCGGGTTGTAGATGATGTCCCATGCCGGATGGAAGATTGAAGTCTGTTGCATTGCTGGATTCTGCTGACAAGCCTTGGCACACGCAAAGCTTGTGGTTAGCGGAAAATGGCACTGCCCAGGACCAGGAGGGACCTGGTGGCCTCTACTCAGGAGGGGCAGGCAGGGGGAGGGAGCTCTCAGCAACTCAGAGAGCCCTCAGAGACCAGGCAGCACACACAGAGTTCCACAGCACAGGGACAACGAAGGTGCAAATGGAGGCCCATGCAGCATGACACAAACGGATCCCACACCGCCGGCGAACCACTCAGGAAGCTGTGCATCGCAGGAGGGAGTGCTGGGGTCCGGAGCTGTGCTGTGCACAAAGAACTTCATGGAAGGTCACACACAAGCCTGGGAAACTGCACACACACTGTGCATGGGGGTAATGTCTTGTGTGGGGAGGCAAGCTCTTACTTCCACCAAAGTTGGACAGCTGGACCTTAGGACCGTCGGGACAACTTCAGTCCACCACCCGTGTTGCTGGATCCAAGCACTTTGTCAGGAGAGGGGACCCATGTCACCAGTCATCACTGAAGAGGGGTGCCTCCTGAAGCAGGGAAGTGACTCCTTCACTTCAAAGGAGATTCCTTCCTTCTTCTGGTTCAGGCTGAAGACAGGCAGTCCTTGGAGGATGTACGACCTGGAAACAGTTGCAGTTGCTGACAGAAACTGAAGATACATTGTTGCAGAAGTCATCTCTGCTTCTTTGTTGCAGTTTGTAGATTTCCTGGAGGGTCCAGATACAGTTTTGTTGGTAGAAGGTGAAGTAAAGGATGCAAAGGAATCCTGCCTGAGTCTTGCAATCCGAATCTGAGGAAACACCCACGAGAGAGACCCTAATTAGCCCTGAAAGCGGGATTGGTCAGCCACACAGGTAAGCACCCATCAGGGGAGGGCTCTGACGTCACCTGCTGGCACTGGCCACTCAGGTGCTCCCAGAGTGTCCCACAACCTTGGAATCCAAGATGGAAAACCCCAGTGACACTTTGAAAGAGCTATGGGCACCACCCTTGGGGTGGTGAGGTACAGGGGAGTGGTCACTTCCCTTTCCTTTGTCTAGTTTTGTGCCAGAGCAGGGACTGTGGGGGGTCCTTGAACCGTTGTAGACTGGATTATGCAAGGAGGGCACCATCTGTGCCCTTCAAAGCATTTCCAGAGGCTCTGGGAGGCTACCCCTCCTATGCCTGTAACACCTATTTCCAAAGGGAGAGGGTGTAATACCCCTCTCCCAAAGGAAACGCTTTGTTCTGCCTCCCTGGGCTTGAGCTGTTCAAGCAACAGGAGGGCTGAAATCTGTCTGTGAGGTGGCAGCGGCTGGAGCTGCCTGGAAAACCTCAGAAGGCTGGTATAGCAGTAGTGTGGGTCCTCTGTGGAGCCCCCAGAGTGCATTAAATTGTGCAACCAATACTAGAATTAGTATTGGGGTACAATTCCCAGTTGTTAGACACCTCACATAGCCATATTTGGAGTTACCATTATGCAGCTGGACATAGGTATTGACCTATGTCCAGTATACACGTAAAATGGCATCCCGCACTCACGAAGTCTGTGAAAATGGCCCTGGATGACGTGGGGGCACCTTTGCTAGTGCAGGGGTGCCATCACACACAGGTACTTTGCACCTAGCCTTCAGGGATGGAAGGTCTGACAGATAGGTGACTTATAAGTGACCTGGTGCAGTGTAAATAGCTGTGAAATGGTGTATGCACCATTTCACACAGGCTGCAATGACGGTCCTGCAGAAGCATTCACATGGGCTCCCTATGGGTGGCAAAAGTAATGCTGCAGCCCATAGGGATCCCCTGGAACCCCAAAGCCCTGGGTACCTAAGTATCATAAACTAGGGACTTATAAGGGGTGACCAATACGCCAATTTAGGATGAAATACTGGGTTAACAGTATGCAGTGACAAATTTAAGAGGAGAGAGAGCATAAGCACTGGGGTCCTGGTTAGCATAATCCCAGTGACACAGTCAAACACACTGACATCAGGCAGAAATTGGGAGTAAAATGCTAAAAAGAGGGTTCTTTCCTACACATAGAAAGAAAAGCTTCCCTCGATTCGTTGGGAAGACAAAAACTACAACAGAGTGAACAAAGTAGTTAGACAATCATAGTGAATAAACAAGGACTAGGCATTGTTCCAATTCCCCGTCCTACCCAAACCGGCATCATCTTTGAAACCTTCGCTTTTATTCAAGATAGTAACTCAAAAATACAAAATGGCCGTTACTTTTTCTTTTTTGCTTACAAGGACCTCCCTCACTTTTCCCATATTCAAATATTATTTTTCATTTTCAACTTTGGCTGTAATGAATTTGTGTTTGTGACACACTAAAATGCTCTTTCCGGGTGAAAAGCACATTTTGTTACTCCTTTTTCCCTCATGTAAAGAGAAACTTTTCACCCCTCGACACCTGCCTGCTCCCCTTTAGTACTCAATGTTCTGTTACATTATTTCCACAATTCTGGTCACATTTTTCCCAAAAATAACAATTGAAACCTTTCTTCACCAAACTACATCCCTGAAAAGCACAAATGTCAATGACAGATATGTCAGTTTTGAAGTCCTCATTGCAACCAACATGATATCTGTATATTTGGCTACCCATTATATTAGATGTGCATTTTGGGGAAGTTCGTTTCAAAATATTTTTTATTAAAACTATTTCATAAATAAAACAGTTAGTTCAAAGCTGACTACAGTGGTATCTGTAAAAAAAAAAACAGACTATAAAATCAATTATATAGTTAAGAATGTAGATGTTTAGAAAATATACCATTCGTTTTGTTAAAACACTTTGACGGTAAAAGAGAGAGAGAGAGCGATACTTGAAGCTGTTGTTTTCTAATAATGACACTGATTGGGCTTGGAATGTTCAGGCTTTGTTCTCATTCATGAATATAGCCTTAGAACCCGCCGTAGCGGGCTCTACCGGCTATTAAAGGCCCGCTCCCTGCGTTAAATGCCCGAGCCGAAGGTGAAATGGAACTCGTAATACGGCTGGTGGTATATCTGTCACTTTACCGTCACTTTTGGGACGGATTAACACTTCCTCCAAAGTCGTAATAACCCCCTTAATGTGGTGCTCCTGAGATTTTTACTACCAGTTATTAAGATTGAAAGTTTTGCAGTCCCTCCCATGGATAAATAATCTTCACGTTTAAATCCTTCCGGCCATTCAGGGGTTTATTGTTACATATATCTTATGCAATTTATAGATATTTTCTAAAGTTTCCGAAATTCATATTCGGAAAAAAATAACAAGCTAGCGTTTCCCATGAGGAATGTGGAAACTACAGCAGGGCAATTGGAGGAAGAGCCAATCTGTTTCCTAATTCACAAGAGGCTGTACTTTGACAGCAGAAAGTATGCCTTTTGCTTGTTAGAAGGACAGGGCAAAATAGAAGTGCTGGAGAAATCATAACACCATTGCAGGAGACGCCCTTGCAGTTTTAAACTGGAAGGCACACGGTTTTCCCTGTTCTCATTCTTGCCTGCAAATATATTTACAGCAGCAGTGGTGCGAAAACAAGAGTGTGGCACGTGAAAAAGGTGTAAGTGTTGGGAATTGAGTAGATCAAAAATATATCCGCTGCACGCATCTAGGGCATACCGTATTAAGTGGGTGTTTGCTATTTCTCACGGCTATGTAGGATCCGAAACATTTAACTAAATAAACTTTGCACTGGTTCAATTATCAGTGGAAAAACGTTTTGGGCTATTTTGCTATTTGTTTTATACAGGATTGCTTAAACACGTTCTGCCCAGTCCCTTTCACAAAATTGTCGTACCTCCTAGGGTCAAAATGAGAATATAGATTGTAGAACGATTGTTGAACATGATCTTAGCAAAGCACACTTTATCAACCCTTCCAAAATGAGCATACTGCTTTTTATATTTATTTTATTAGTTAGTTAATGATTAGTTAACTAAAATCTTAGACCTGTTATGAGTGCGGTATACCAAAAAGGTGCCCTTGCACGTAAAACTACTTTCTTGAGTGTGGAGTTGGTGGGCAGTGGTTAAGTTTGTATATATTAAGTAGATAATGGATTTATGCCATGTGAAATGACAGTGTGTGTGCTCTTTGGTATGATTACGTTCTCCATGAAGGGGGGAAATAAGTGCCTTTTTAACAATGAGGCATATAATCAAACGGAAATGTATGTGGGAGAGATGTGTATTTAAAAAACTTTTTTGCATGGAACAGGTGTGTGGTAGATTAAACATTTGAGTAGCGCAATAAGTAGCTGTCATTTGATCCAATTGCTGCGTGTTATATGCATGTTGAATGTCGTGGATGAAATGTGTGCGCTATCTGTGTGCTATGTGAAGGTGACTGTAGTACCTGAAATGGATCTGCAGTATTGTAAATAGGAGAATATAATGTTAAGCAGTGTTGTATGAGTGATGAATGGTTGGAATGAAAAATAGTTGTAACTTATGTAAAATATGGAGTGCGTGGTATTTTGAAGTGAACTTGTGGTATTAGAAACTGAGATAAAATCTTTAAAATGGGTGATTACAAAAAATATGTGTCATTTGTAAATTGAAAGTACAAAGTCCGGTGTGTAAGATTTGAGAAGTGTAAAAAGGTGCTGAAATATGTTTATGAATATGTTTAAAACAGGTGTAGAAAATCTGAGGTGTATGTAAGTATGTGGTATATGAAAGTGGTAGGTGGAATTGGTGTTTAGATGTAATAGCTGTGTAATGACAACAATACGTTAATTTGCCCTGTGAGAAATGGGCGCACATGCTATATAGATTTAATATGGTATGAAGGTCTGGCCTTTGGGGTAAAAAAGATTTTTTGTATGAGCTGTGTACAATGTAGATAGATATGTAAAGGCTTTATTGTGTGCAAGATTTTTTTTAGGGACTGAAATTGTTCTGTTAGCGGTACATGGTAGGAAAACTTCTGCTTTTAGAAGGGAGTCTGGTATGTGGTATGTGAATTGGCATGTATAAGTCGTACGGTAAATGGGCAGTGGTGTTGTGAAACTAAATGGGTTGCGATGTGTTAAGTGTACGAGGTATCATATGAGATTGATGTTTCTGATGTCCTGTATAAGGTTAGTACATTTTCTATTGGACACTTAACCTGCAATGATTGCACAATTGTACATTTGTCAGGGAGGCGATCCCAGGAACTGTGTGGCATGCTTGAGTTCTTCCCAATGGAATGTTCACGGGCATCCTGTGCCTCAAAGTGAGGAGTGGTTGGTCTCATTAGGGCAGTGGTTAATTTGTAAATAAAAACGTGCCGGTGCTTAAAGCCCTCCTCTTATAAACCCGTCTGCTGCAATTAAATGTGGGAACACGGAGTACTGAGGCAGCGTAAACCTGGAGCCATCTCGGGCCTCTTTAATCCTTTTAAAGCCACTCCCATACCCTTCAGCTCACTCTCGCAGCTTTCTGCTTTCTCCCATTGTGACGCTTTTCGTTTTTCTCTTCCTCCGTCTTTACATATGTGTCTTTTGCTCGCAGCAAATGCTTGAGGCAGAAGCATAAGCTCCGGCCCTCAAAATAACAACAACAAGCACACATTAAGCACTGCATTAGGGTTATTTAAAGAGTGGACGGCCTATCTGTAGGATTCGGTTTCAGATTCTTCCTAAATATTAACAAGCCGTGGAGAGCTCTGTGTTTTTGGCCGAGAGGATCCACGAGTTGCAACATTGTTCCATGCCGTTTTTTTCCCATATTAAGTGTTCCTTTTTGACATAATGTTGGCGGACTACAGTTTGTTTATATTTTTAGTTTTATTTTATTTCCATCCTTTGTGTGATATATCCCATTTTTCTGTGTGAACATTCTTTGGAGATGAACTTTGACTGCAAGGATTATATATGTTTCTTTCATTTTCTGATATCATATTTATATACTTGCTGCTGTACTGCCCCTGTTTTTATTGTATGTATATGGTATTGTTGTAGCACAAACGTAGTCAAAAAGCAACGTAGCGCTGTAGGGGGTTATGAAAAATCGTGTCAGAGGATTCCCAGGCAACCATGTTACTGTGTTGCAACTGTAACAACCGAGGTCTTTCCTTTGCTAGTGTTCTGGGGCTCCTGCCCCACCCTAGTCTCAACTTGTGGCTAAATTACACGTTTTAGGACTTAACAGACCAGACCAAGGCACAGTTAGGGATGTGCTGTGGGCTATACACTCAGAACTCAACAACAGAACAAATGACCACAATGTCTATCAGTGCTATTTATTTTAAAAAGGAAAAGTGCCCTAAAAACACACACAGCTACATAGTATGCACAACATTTCACATATGTACAAAATGGCAGGTGGAAAAACGTCTGGCAGCATCCTCTAAATTACTTCACAAACTACAGAGCGGTATGGGAAAGAACAACTGGCGCTCTCTAGATATTGTGAATAATCTTCTTTATTGATAAAGAGTAACAGGGTTCTTCCAAGTAGGTAAAACTGTTCCACAAGTTGAAGATGCTATATGTGGTTGACAAGGCTGCAACCACCTAGAAATTAATGAGAAACTTCACAAAATATGGCCCTCATAATGTGCATCTGTAATTTTCTACAGGCGATGGCCCTTGTACGCAAACAATTTCTTCAGGACATAGAGACTCCCAGCCTGGAGAAAACAAATATGGCTTAAACCTGGCAGCCCATGATGACGATCTACACACGGCAACGTGTGATAAAATGGCTAAAGTCAGCTCTGGCCAGGTCAGGATTAATCAGAATGAAGGCAGGATCGTCACAGCTTTCCTGGAGGCACAGGCATAGCAGACAGTGAAATCGGCTCATGTACCTGCCCAGGATCAGCGGTGAAGTTGAAGGCAGTCTGGTTGTGCAACAGTCCAGCAATGCGAAGCATCAGAGCAGGAGTCGATCCTCTCCTCTTCCTCATTGCCAGAATGGGAAAGAAGATATTATGCTGTCCAGCTATACTGAAAATCTTCTTTATTGATGAAGAACAACCGAGATCTTAAAAGTATGTAAAAATGTTCCACAAATTAAAGACTCTAGCACAGCCATATAACCAGGGGATTAAAGAAAAGTAACAGTATTCACCAGTCCCCTGAATGCCTGTAGGTCTGAGCTACCTTTTACAGTTAGCCCTTTAACAGACCCTAACTTCTAAAGCCACAGTACACACATATAAGCCTTTTGAAGCTCATAGGGTACACAGTAATAGAATGTCAGAACTACTGGTTTTGTATTATTTATTTATTTGGATTTTTTAAAACAGCTTGAGGGAAGATTGGTTTACACAATACATTATATGCATGAGCGCCTGAGGAGAACAGAAATATCACAAAGTATCCAAGCTAATGGGAAACGTCAGACGTGTATTGTTGCTATCATCCTTCCTCTTTTACTAAGTACTTCTGAGAGATACTTTCTAATGTAAAAGATCTTTGTCTGGCCAATAAGGTAAGTTGCTCCACTGGGACTAGATCCTAGCCCTTCTTCAAGCTTTTCTTATTAAAATGATTTCCATCAACATTCCAGAATCTTTCTTGAACCCCAACAGTCTTTCTCAGCCCACATCATACCTCTGTGTTTGCATCATTTTTTTAAATTAAAATTTTCATGCAGAAGAACATACAGGTTAAAAAAATACAAATGCAGAAAAGCATATACATACAGCAATAGTGCTTGTCATCGAGGGGTGCTGGGAGGAGAACATGGTGGACTGCACGGAGGAGGGTTGCTAGAGCATTGAGAGTTGGGTGTCTGGTTGGTGTTATCGGTGAAGCTGGAAATTACAAATGTGGCGGCCTAACTGCTGTGGTTTGGAGGAAAGCGGCAACAGGCTTGGAGGAGCTGCTGGTTAGTTGTGTGTCGCTGTGGAGCTGCGGAGAAGCCGCTTGGCTGTTGCGCGTCTCCCCCTTCAAGGAAGCCGCTGCAGTGGCTGCGTCAGCACAAGCAGCATAGGTGGCGTGGTGGATGAGCTAGGAGGGACTGCAGTGGTGAAGGAAGACGTCATTTGCGAACACAGTCGAAGATTGAAGCCTCACGTTTGCAGGGTACAGAGGGAAAGAAGCGAAGAGGAAATAGACGCTCTGGGGGCAGGATTACAGAGTGTTCTGCAGTAGCGGTAGGCACCGCTGAAGGTAAGAGCAGTCATCAGAGGAGCCCGGGAGGGAGAAGTGATAAAATCTCCCCTGGGTTGGTTGGTCAAGGGGGCAAATAACGGTTCAAATGGATGATGACATCCAACAACTATCTGGGTGGAGGGCAGTCAATTATAAAACTAAGATGGGGGAAGCAGAAAAATCAATTAAAAAGACCCCTGTCTCCAGGAGAATAACTCCCTCACTGAGGTCGTATTTTAGAGTACTTCCCTTGGAGGGGTGCCCCATTGAACCCTCTAGGTCAGGTAACTTCATGGATGGGTAATCAACCAAGGAAGCCCTCCCTCTTGTTACAAGGGAAGCAAAGTCCGGTATAATGGAGCATGGCGGAGAGGGAGAGTGGTGAGAGAAGCCAAAAAGAGTATTGTACTAGTAACACACTTGGCAAATTTCCAGACAGCCAATTGATGAATGACGAGGTAGTCTCACAAACTGGGGACTTTACATGGAGAGTTGAGACCCAGAAGGAAAGTGAGGCACGGGAGCAAAGGAAGGTCTCGTTGAGGGGGGAAACTCAGCCAATTCACTCAAATACCCTATAAAGGCAATGGTTATTTCACTGTCCGAGGAGATTAAAAAGGCTTCACAGTATCCAAAGCAAACCTAGTAAGTATTAGAGAAGCCTGTGAAACATTGGAAAAACAAAATTGATGCGCTGGCCAAGAGAACCCAGGTGCTAGAATAGTCAGTAGAAGGACTAAAGGAAGATATAAGCAAGAAAATGGGCAGCTTAAAGTTAATGAGCAAGAAATTATGAATAAGCTAGAACGATTAGAGAATGCTTCAAGGAGGAATAACCTAAGAATCTTGAATGTTCCCGAGGGGGTGGAAGGCGATGATATTATTACATTTATAGCCACTCCTATAAAAGGTGTATTGAAGGTGGAAGAAAGTGACGAGGCTATTGTGGCGAATATCCAGAGGATTCATAGAGATCCTTTTAATAGAGATCCTAGTAAAAAGAAGCTGTGCAAAATCTTAAACTTTCAGACTTAAGCTCTAAAGGAGAGAATTCTGCTGGAAGCTCTAAAAATAAAATCATTAAAAGAGAAAGGCTTCTCTTTTGAAGTTAGGTCGGACCTTGCTAAGAGCACTTTGAATAGACAGTGGGAATTAGGGAAACGTTTGGAGGTCTTTAAGAGTCAAGGTATCCCAAGACAGCTTACATTTCCAGCCTTCCTGCGTGTGATGTACAATAACAAAATGTATAATTTGAGGGATCAAAATCAGCAGATGAGTTAATAGAGTCTATCAGGAATAGGAATCAACAGGTTTAAAAGTTGAGTGTATCTTTATCGACCGGGTACCACCCCCGCAGAGGTGCTTTAAAATTTGGGCATACCATCTGGCCCACAAGGAGATAGGGATGGGTTCTCCATGGGTACATGTTGGAGGGTCACATGCGGGAGAGGGAGTGGTAGGAGAGCACACGGTGGGGAGAATTAGGGAGTAAAAGAAAAAAAATCCTCTTTCATCTTACATACAATAGATGGTATAGTTACAGAGAAATAAATGGGGACATTTGATATAAACCAAGGGGCAGATAGAAATTTGATTTCGATCATGACTTGGGACGTGAATGGGTTGAGAACTAAGGGCAGAAGGGGAAGAATTTTGCAATATTTGAAGGATTCCCAGCACATATTATGATTCTGCAAGAAACACATTTGACAGGAAGGGAATTCACAGAATTGTTCAAGTCACAAAAATGGGTTCAATCATTTATATGCATGGACCATAATTTTAATACCAAGGGGGTGGCCATTGTGATTAAGCAACCGATCAGAGTAGCTGTACTGGGGGTAGCCTCCGATAATTCAGGTAGGTGGGTTATAGTTAAGCTTCAACTGTATGACACTGTGTTTACCCTAGTAGAGTTCTACGGCCTAAATTGTGATGATATCGACCCAATGAGGAGGATGTTCTCTTGCCTTTTGGATTTCTCTGATCCAGTCATAATGGTAGAGGACTTTAATGTGATTATAGATAATGACCTGGAAAAGTAATCGAAAGCTAGGTTAACAGCTATGCCAAAATCATAGTCTTATCTTAAGAACAGGTAGGTGGGTTATAGTTAAGCTTCAACTGTATGACACTGTGTTTACCCTAGGAAGGAATTTGGTCTGTGTGATCTCTGGAGATTAAGAGTAGGGGGACAGCAGGTTTTTTCATTTAGAAATTAATAGTGTGGCCATGCTTCCCGAATAGACTACTTTCTTATAGATCAAGTGTTAGCGGAGGTGGTTGATAAAATAGTATATGTTCCGGCACATCTATCAGATCACTCAGTGGTGATACTGACAGTGAAACTAGAATTAAAAAATGAGGTGAGAAGATGGACATTAGACCGTTCTCTGCTATTTGAGGAGGATGTGGTGACACAGCTACGTATGGATACAGAAGAGTTTTTCAGAATTAATTTGGGATCTACCCTAATATATGTGGTGTTGGACGCATGTAAGGCCTTCATAAGAGGTAAAATAATAAGCCTTTCTAGTTTCAGTAATAAGAAGTACAGAGAGGAAAAAAATAGGTTGGAGGAGGAGATGGCTGAATGTGAGCATTCAATAAAAGATGGGGCAGATCCTTTAGACAAAATGGCAGGTAGGATGAAGCAGTTGAAATTACAATTATAGGAAGTATTGCAGGGGAGACTAAGGAAAAAATGGGAAGTCAGTAAATTAATCCACTTCGATTAAGGTGAGAGTGCGGGGAAGCTGCTAGCATGGAAAGCTAGAACTGAACAAACTAAAAATACTATAAGAGATTAGATGTGATCAAACGGGGGAAAGATGGTCAAGTAGTACGGATATAGGCAAGGCCTTTCAGGGTTTTTTCTCAGAACTCTATAAGACGGTAATGAGGGAAGAGGTGAGAAATTGGATGAGTGTAGATGAGATACCCAGATAAACAGCAAAGGAGCAGATATTCATGAGTAAAACATTTCACAAGGGGAAATTAGGGCAGCACTTAAAGTAGGTAAGGTAGAGCTGCTGGGCCGGATGCTATTCCAATAGAGCTATATAAGGAATTGGGGGAATCTGTAGTCCCAGTTATGTCAGTCTTGTTTGGAGAGATTTTTTTTTCAGAAGGGGCTGGCACTACCAGCATCGTGGAACAATGCCGTAATAACTTTGGTTTTAAAACCAGGTACAAATATGATAAGATGTGAGTCATATAGGCCGATGTCTCTTTTGAACAGTGACTATAAGTTGGTTGCTAAACTGCTAGCAGATAGAATGAACGGTGTGGTGGCTCAACTCCTACAAAAGGATCAGAAAGGAGTTCTTAAAGGGAGGCAAATCTACAGATTAACATCCAACTTAATAGGTGCTATTGACTTGGCAACAACTTACAGTTCCCCTTTCGCAATAATCACCGTGGACGCTATGAAGGCATTTGATAGAGTTAACTGGTCTTATCTAATCTCTATTCTAAGTGATTATGGATTTGGTGACAACTTCTGTAGGACGGTGGGTCTTCTCTATCAGGCTCCTTCAGCTAGGGTTCTGGTTAATGGGAGTCTAACGCCTTCTTTTGAAATAACTAGAGGATAGGGTTGCCCAATATCTCCACTATTGTTTAACCTATGTATTGAGTCCTTTGCTAGGAGATTAAGACAGGGCAAGCATTTCTCCATTTCTATGCTGTGGATGAGAGAAAAAGGTCTCACTGTATTCAGATGATTTGACAATTTATACTTCGGATCTACAAACAACTTTTCCAGCAGTTTTGGAGATTTCTGCTGATTTTGGGACGGTGTCTGGATATCATGTTAATGCGGAGAAGACAGAGATCATGGTGTGGAATCAGAAGAGGGAAAGTTTGATAATAAAAACTGAAATAAGATATTTGGGCTTAAAGATTGTACTGGACATTAAGTTGATATCAATGGTCAAGTTAAGAAAAGTGCAGTCAGAATGTAATAACCTGATGAGGAACGGATACACCTACCCTTGTCACTTCTAGGAAGGGCCAGTCTGCTTAAAATGGTGATTTTGCCAAAAGGTAGCTATTTGTTTAACATAATTCCTCTGCAAATGGACAAGAAGATTCTAGCTAAAATCCAGCAGGATATTAACTCATTTACATGGGCACAGAAAGGAGTTAGAATAGCATGGAAGACGTTGTGTAGAAGAAGGGAGAAGGGGGGCCTTGCACTGCCTGACCTTCAGTATTATGCTTGGGCCTTCCAGCTTAAGAATGCAAGGGTGCTTTTCTTCTCACCTGACTTGACAGACTTTGGCTGTATGTTTAAAGCTATGTTAGGTGGTGTGAAGGGAGCAGCAAATTACTTTCTGTTTATGTATGGTGATCCTAAATATTTCAAGAAAATAAGCCAAAAAGAGCTGCAAGATATGGCACAGTATACGGAGAACAATTAAAGGAGAATATTATAGCTACCGGGAACCCATTTGGGACTCTCAAGGTACCCCGGAATGTTTGGAGGATATACTGGCCAGTCCAATTAAGAATGCAGGATTTATGTTTTGGGGGATCTCTTTAAGGAAGCCAAGTTACTCCAGTGGGATGAAATCTCTATGAAAATGGGAGTAAAGTATCCAGATTAAAGTATATACAGATTAACGGGTGGGCACAGAAGGGTCAAATGATTATAGGTCAGAAGAATCAGTTGGAGGAGAAGATAATGCAGAGATTACCCCCAAAAAGAAGTGGCTACATGGCATTGGGAAATTATGGAGTTGGCGGATGGAGAATTCAGGCTGGCTGAGGACTTGTGGGGGAGTAGTATGCAGGTGTACAATTGCAAGAAATATGGCAAACTTCTATGTGTGTTTTATTCGCGGTGGTTAAACCAGACACTTATGAAAGAAATCATCTGTTCTCAATACACAGGGCTTATATGTCTCCCTATAAATTGTCAAAAATGAGGAAAGGAGAAGAGGCCAAATGAGGAAAGTGTGGCCTAGCAAAAGCTACGGAAGTATATATATGTTCATGAAATTCCCAGTATTACACTTTGTGGAGAGAAGTAATGAAAACCATCTTGGAAGTTATTGGGTTGAGTGTCAATAGAAGTCTCCCCTTAGTAATTTTTGGAGTTATGGATGGAGGAGGAGTAGTAAAGAGAAATGTGCAGAAGTTGCTATTCTGTTCTATGCTGTTGGCTAGGAGAGAGTTATGTAAGAAATGGGTAGGTAACACATCCCCTTCCTATACAGACTGGTTGGATGAGCTGGAGTACACGTCAAGAATGGAAATCTCAAGAGGGATCACAATAGCTAAGAAATTATGGTTGCCCTTTGTTGAATGGTTAAGGAGGAACAGAGCAAAGGTCCGTGGTCGATGATTTGTCTAATGATTATACCTTTTCCATGCTCTTGAAGCTGAGTGGGAGTATAATTTCCCTCCCTCCATATATTTGGGGCATGGTGTGAGAGAGATGAATGGCCCCCTTGGAAAAGGTCTGAATTTGGAAATGTGAGGGTGTGAAATACATCGGCTCAAAGAAGACCTGAGGCCTAAGGTGAATGAGGACAAAGAAAAGGAAAAAAAAACATAATAATAATGCTTGTCATCTGAGATAATCATAGCCCTCCTTCCCGAGTCAGTTAGATGCATAGTATGATAAGGGAACATGACAAGTTGCAGTCCTATAGCGGCGTAGGCCAGCCAACGAAAGGAGTAGGTCAGTGTCTTGGAAGACTGTGTCAGTGGAGGGAGGGGGGCAAAGAATGAATGGTATGAGGTTACTGTGGCCTTAAAGATGCTTGATGGCATGAGAAACGTTGATTCATTTTCAAGTGACAATTAGGGACAATCCTGCATGCATGGTAGAGTGAACAGTATCTCTTTATCGCCGGTGCGAGGGAGTTGATATTGGAGGGGGTCCATGCGGGCAATCATGTATAGAAGCCTAGAGATGTGATGTCATCATGCAGTAGCACAGGAGCTGAGACTATGGAGGCAAGTAGCTGTTCTGGAATGTAGCCGACAGACCTATTGGCTTTGCCATACAAAGCTCACCAGAGCTAATAGAAACAGGGGTCACATAATATGCTTTAATGGAACCTGGGTTAATGAGTATATTGAAAATAATGGTTCACTAAGTGTTAGAAATTGGGTCTTTGGATTGGTAGTCAGGTTAAACCATGTCCAAGTAAGAACCCTCACTCTAGTCAGGGTAAAGGAAAATCACACTCAGTTACCCCTGGTGACCCCCTTGATAGCATGGCACGAGCAATCAGGTTTAATTCCGAAGCAATGTGTAAAGTATTTGTACCAACACACACAGTAATACAGTGAAAACCCTACAAAATGGACACCACACCAGTTTAGAACAATAGGTAATATTTATCTAAATCAAACAAGACCAAAACAACAAAAATTCAACATACACAAGTCAAGATATGAATTTTCAAAAGGATATAGTCTTAATCCATAGAAAACAGTGAGAATGTTGGTTTTGCACAAAGTACCTGGTTAGCGTAAAAAATAAAGCTGCACAGTTGAGCGTGCATCAAAAAAGGTCAGCGATGCGTCGATTCCTTGCTCGCAAGGAAGGCCAAGCGTTGTTTCTTTTCCGGTCAGGTCAGCAATGTGTTGTTTCTTCTTCCTCTCAAGAAAGTGATGCGTTGATTTCCAGAGATGGCACCTTGGATCCATGCAGAGTCGGGTTGACTTTGACGCCCAGAGACGACACAAGGAAAATCCTGTCGCACAGTATTAGAAAACTGCATGGGGTTTGTGTCGTTATCAGCAGCCACAAGCGGGTGTTGTGCATCGTTTCTCCAGCTGCGATGCGTTGATCTCCCAGCCGCGATGCAGGTGGAGCGCTGATTTTAGCCGCGAGGCCAGCAGCACATAGTTTATCAGCCGTGTTACAGATGGTGCATCGAAAATTTCCCCTCACGGCGTTCTGTGCGCGGATTTCAGTTCTTGTCTGCCAACTTCCTTTCAAGTGCCCAGGGACTGGATAGGACAGCACTTAGCAGTTCAGGAGTCTCAGCAGAGAGTCCACATGTTAGCAGAGTAAGTCTTTGATGGCCCTGAGACTTTGAAACAGAAGGCAAGCTCAGTTCAAGCCCTTGGAGATTCTTCACAAGCAGGAATATACTACAAAGTCCAGTCTTTGTCCCATTTCACAGGCAGAAGCAGCAACTGCAGAATAGCCCATTCACAGATAGGGTCAGCACTTCTCTTCACCCTGGCAGAGGTTCCTCTTGAATCCAGAAGTGATCTAATTTTCAGGGGTTTTGGGTCCAATACCTATACCCCTTTCTGCCTTTGAAGTAAGCCTACTTCAAAGGAAAGTCTCTGTTGTTCACAAGATCATACCTTGCCCAGGCCAGGCCTCAGACACACACCAGGGGGCTAAAGACTTCATTGTGAGAGGGCAGGCACAGCCCGTTCAGGTGTGAGTGACCACTCCTCCCTCCCCTCCTAGCACAGATGGCTCATCAGGATATGCAGGCTACACCCCAGCTCCCTTCTTGTCACTGTATGGAGGAGAGGTGCAAACAGCCCAACTGTCAAACTGACCCAGACAGGCAGAGTCACAGATTGGTTTAAGCAAGAAAATGCTTACTTTCTAAAAGTGGCATTTTCAAACTAACAATCTAAAAACCAACTTCACTAAAAGATGTATTTTTAAATGGTGAGTTCAGAGATCCTAAACTCCATATTTCTATCTGATCTCAAAGGGAATCTGAACTTTAAAGTTATTTAATGGCAGCCCCCACGTTAACCTATGAGAGAGATAGGCCTTGTAACAGTGAAGACTGAATTTATCAGTATTTCACTGTTAGGGCATGTAACACACATCAGTACATGTCCCACCCTTAACATATACTGCACCCTGCCCAGGGACTACCTGGGGCCTACGTTAGGGGTACCTTACATGTATAAAAAGGGAAGGGTTAGGCCTGGCAAGTGGGTACACTTGCCAAGTCGAATTGGCAGTTTAAAACTGCACAGACACTGCAGTGGCAGGTCTAACCCATGTTTACAGGGCTACTTATGCGGCTGGCACTACCAGTGCTGCAGGCCCATTAGTAACATTTGATTTACAGGCCTTAGGCACCTCTAGTTCACTTTACTAGGGACTGACTTGTAAATCAAATAGGACAATCATGAATAAGCCAATTTTCATATACATTTGACATAGGAGCACTTTTACCTTAGCACTGGTTAGCAGTGGTAAAGTGCCCAGAGTTTAAAAAAAGACAAAAAGAAAGTCCAGCACACATCAACAACCTGGGAAGCAGAGACAAAAAGTTAGGGGAGACCACACCAAGGATTCCAAGTCTAACACTAAGCACTCGATTTGAGGCATACAGTGACATTTCACATAATTACAAATGCAATAAATGCCACAGAAAGAGCTAGTCAGTTAACAAAATTGTTTTTAAAAAAACAAAAAAGACTCATTTCAAAAGAATTATGAATGGAGTGCTCAGTGCACCCCAAGTGATCACACAGTGAAGAAACTAGAATGGTGGCTGATGGTGTATATAAATGCAAAGCAAAGAACTGGGGTCCAAATGTGGTTCCTGGGTTCAAAAGTATAAATCCACAGTACAGCCTCTTAATTATTGGGAGGGAAACTAGTCTGTTTGCTGAAGTGCCTACAATGTTTCAAACTATTCATTTTTTATAAGGTCATCATCAGGACAAAGGAAAAATAGGAATGTACTGAAGTACTTGTGTCATAACTCCTCTGTGACTGATGGGAAAAAGTAGGCAGTGGCTCTTTACAAATTGCCAGTTAGTCAGGTAAGGGCAACAAATCTCCTATAGGAGGGGAGAACTGTCAATTAATTAAGACAGTCACATACTGGCAGCCGTGATTAGATCCAGAGATCTGCCTGCTCTGCCTCGGTTCCATGTTGGAACATTCTCCCAGAACGTTCCTATGCCAGGATAAAGCTAACTTCTTAACATGGGCCTAATGTTCCAGGGTACGCTTTGAACTGTGAGCTGGTAAACATAACAATTAAGTAGGTCAGCAGGGTAACTCAAACCAGGAATTCCATTAAAGCTGGTTCAGGGAAATGTGCCCAATTTTATAGGTACAGAGGCAAGCTCATATTACTTAAATCTGTCTCTTAAGTTGACAGGAAAAAACTTATCAGCGTTTTTCCTATTTTATGCCAGTCAAAAGATCATTTTAGTAATGTTTCAACCAAAGTGTAAAAACAGTTCAAACACTATAGGTCAAAAAGAAGAGGAGCATTTTTTGGATCCCCAATGAGTTGCAAGGTCATAACACTTCACACACAACCTGCTTTGAGCCCTTTACCTCCGCTATTGCAGCAGCTGACCTTATTTTAAAAGTTAGACACACACAGTTGCAGGTCATACTCGATTTTAACAGAAGCTTAACCTGGGTTATGCTCCAGCAGGGAGACTTAGTCACATCAACAGTTTAAAAACAGTGGACTAAAAGCAAAAACTAGGAGATGGTCATTGGGCAGAATTTGCTTTTCCTTCTGCATTCACGGCATTGATACAGTTGTCGTAGGACTCTTACCATGGAGAACACTTCTGGTTTTGGATGGCAGCACCACTGCTTGTGGGTGACTGAGTCAATCCCACGCTGTCTGGCAGCTGTCTGCCTAATCCTTTTGGCTAGCTAGGAGCACCTCACCCAAACCTAGAAAGGAAAGGTGATTTGTGGCAGCCTGACACATGACACTCTGACTCCTCAGAGACGTTGTGGTAGAACAGGTCTTAACCCTTTCTGTCATTTGCACCTGGTCTCATATATGGGAGACAGCCAGAGAAATGCCAGACAGTTTTCAATATATTTTATTGAAGCTACTGCATTCTATATAAAAAGCATGAGCTGCGATTATTAGGAAAATGAAACACAATGCAAATATTATTATGACAAGAGTGTGAAACAAATAAAAAGCCCCAGAACCCTTTCACACTAGTGATTCTAAATCCCTACCAACACTTCTAGCTTCTACATGAAAGCATATAGCTGTGCTAGTCCTTCTCTGCTCGTACTAGTCTCTGAAAGGAAGCCCCGGCCCCAAATCTGAATAAAAAGCAGGGTTTTTTTTGCCTGTGGTCTGCTGGCAGTCCTCCCAAGTGGCTGGAGCGATGGCCCAAGTTCAGCAGTGCTGCAACAACATGGTACAGCATAAAATGGATGGCTGGAACATCCCCTCTGACCTAATTGTGCCAGTATGATGTTTTTAAAATAAATAGTGTTGTTTTTTAAGAACTAGCCTGAAGTGATAATTAATCTTTTCTGTGCAGGGTGGACTTTGTACTCATGGACAGGCAAGACTATACCTGTTAAATTTTCATATACAGCCTTGAGCAGAGCACAAGATGATAATGTTGTGCAAAAGGAACTAATGACAATTGCTGCATGAAAAAACAACTGATAAAAAAGCAATAAAACATCACAGCTGAAAAGAAGCCATGGTAAAATAATAAAAAGGAATAAATGAGAATGATCAGGGGAACAGGGCACAGGCCATTTCCAAAGATCCAGGACTATGTGTGGCACAACTTCACAGAGCAGACTCTCGATGGCAGAGTCCAGGTGCAGAAGAAGGATGGTTGGAAGTCTTTTATGTCCCTGAGACATCAGATAAGGAGGCCAGCTAACTAGTCCTTCAAGTCACTCTGGGTTCTGGGTTGGAGTGATGCAGGTCCATTCCTTCTTACTCCCAGACAAGAGGGTAGCAGGCACAGGTCAGCAAAGCATGAGACCATCAAGACAGCAGTCAAGCAGAGTGGCACCCCTTCAGCAACTCTGCGGTCCATCTACCTGGCAGAGTATCCACGGGTCCAGAAGTATACTTAAGTGATGGTGTCTAAGGCCCAGTTCTTAGACTAACTGGTGCCTTTGAGGTGAGGGAGACTTCAAAGGCTTGCCTTTATAGTGCACATATGTCCTGCTCCTCCTGCTCTGGCTCCAGACTCACTACAGCGGGGTATGCAGCTACTTGTGTATGGACAGAACACAGCCTATTCAGGTGTAAGTGTGGTTGTGTCCAGCTCCTCCCTCCCACCCTGCCCAAGATGGCCCATCAAGGCCCATCAAGTAACTCCTAAGCTCCTAACGGGTATGGCTGTCTAAGGGGAATAAACAAAGCCCAGCTGTCACCCACTACAGACAAGTGATTAGAGACAGGCTGCAGGCACCAAATGGCTAAGGCAAGAAAATGCCAACTTTCTAACTGCCATTTTCAGAATTGCGATTTAAAATCCGACTTCACCATAAGTTATGATTTTAAATTGTGATTCCGGAGACACCAAACTTGGGGAGTTATATCATCCCATTTGTAAAGTACACTTATAGGGCGTAATAAGGCAACTATGTAACTCCAATGTTATCCTATGGGAGGGATAGGCCTTGCATCAGTGAAAATTAGTTTAGGAGTTCACTACTATGACATTTAAAACTAAAACAAAGTACATGTGTAACTTTTTTAATACACTGCACCTTGCCTTTCTGACTGTCTAGTGCCTACCTTAGTGGTGATTTATATGTATTAAAAAGGAAGGTTTTGGTTTGGCAAAATGTTTACTTTGCCTGGTCGACATGCCAGTCTAAAAATGCACATATAGGCTCTTTAGTGGCATGCCTGAGACATGTTTAAAGGGCTACTTAAGTGGGTGGCACACTCAGTGCTGCAGGTCAAATGCTAGAATTTCATTTACAGACCCTCAATCTCCTAGGTAGTGCACTTTACTAGGAACTTATATGTATATTAAATATGCCAATTGGCTAGATGCCAATGTTACCATGGTTTAGGGAAAGAGCAAAAGCACTTTAGCACTGGTTAACAGTGGCAAAGAGTGCAGATTCCTAAGGCCAGCAATAACAATGTCAGAAAAAAACAGGAGGTCGGAAAGCAAAAGGTTAGTAGAAACTATGCCAAGGTTGCCAGGTCTAACATGTTCTTAATAATGAAATACTTAAGAAAGGGTGTTTTCCCTTATGTTGATTTTCTGCACTTTATGACCTGTACCTTAGAAATCGGCTGCTTGACTTGAAATTATTTTACCAGCACCTCTATTTGCTTTAGTGCAGTGGTTCCCAAACTATGGTCCAGTAACTCCTGGGGGTCTGCGAAGCCTTCTTAGGGAGTCCGTGACTGCTTAGAAAATTTAATAATATTAACAGATTAGGTCCCAAGCTTTCATTAATGACTCATTAAGGGGATCCTCAGATTCCAATAATAATTCAGTTGGGGTCCCCGGGTTCCAGTACTGATAAAGTAGGGGTCCATCAAAGTCAAAAGGTTGGGAACCCCTTCTTTAGTGTATTCAATCGTTCATACTTCTATGAATAAGTTATCACTTTTTAACTTGTTACAATATTACTTTTGTATTCAAATAAGTAAAAGAATATGAATTCAGAAGAAATGAATGTGCACTTTATATGTTCCTAAACTCAAATCACAAGTTGACATTAACAACCAGTCATCAGCCACCTTGATATTTCTTTGAGCAGGAGTAAGGCTTTCAATATTGAGAATACCTTTTTCAGCATAAGTGTCCAAGACTATCTAATGTAAGAAAAAGAAGCCTAAACTACACTTCAGCAAATAACTATACATTTCACTGTAATTGAGACCACTCCCATGACTCCTGTTGTGTGCTCAAGCTCTTACAGGATCACTATGACACTGGTCTATTTTTTCACTCTAGGACTTTAGTTAATCGTTTATACACTGATTTAGACTGTATGCATTAAATTCTTTGCAACAACTTGGAGGCTTTAAAAACAACATAAATGTATACACTGCACTATTAGCTATTTCTGTCCAGGTCTGATATTACTACTGCTTCTCAAATGTAACAGCGTTTTACATTTCAATACTGATGTCACAGTGCTTGTGGCTAGAGCCAGCACATAGTTAAATGCAACACGCTAGACATAAATGCCCTTTAAAAACTTAATTGGTAATTTGATTTTAGAATACCTTCATGTTATTTCCTTTTCATGTCCACTATGTGCCACAGAAATATTTATCACCCTCTGTGTATTTTGCACACTGCCTGAAACAAGGGCTGGAAGGGAGGAATATATCCGTATATTGCAATATGTTCATTGATGTTCACCCTAGCTCATGCTAACTGATTAAAAATGTTTCTTTTGAGTGAATTTCTAGAATACATTATAGTTTCCTGTATTTGAGCATGTTTGCAATGGTCACTTAAGGAACGTGTGTGACAGGTCACAGCTGTGTGCCCATTTGTGTGCGCTTGCACGGTCTAAAGAGCTTACCTTTCATTTGGAATTTCGTTTGGTTACTGTCTGGGATGCAGACAGAAAAATTCAGAATAGTTGCCAGTGGTTGCCCTTCTATGTATACAGTTTTTAAATTGAATCTGATCATGCAATTCAGTATGGTTTTTCTTTTTTTCTCCTTTGTCAATTAATCTTTTTTGTACAAAAGGTGTAATGTACACTTTAGTGCATATACATGCTAATGGTGTAAATATGATGTCCAATTTGCAAAATGTTCTTGCAGCTTTGTTTTTTTGTGATCAAGCTATGGTTTTATGCAAAGTGCTTAAGTTGATGGCATTCTAAAAGTGATGCTCTTTCAGATGGGCATTGTTGGAACATCGTTCTGCAGCATCTGCTTTATAAAACTTTGGGAACCATTTCTGTTGTATATTACCCATGTGCCCCAAATTAATAGAGTAGCTTTGTACTATTTGTATAAATAAAGAGGTATAGTGTATCCCATTCTGAGAGTCCTGATGGGTGTAAAGAAGTAGTGATTATCATAGACAGTTAAAGATGTTAGAGTTTAGAGTTTAGTATTAACAATATTTTGTGATTTTTATATCCACATATTGGTTTCAGGTTGACTATACCTTGGGTAGCTTTTTCCTCCAGAAATTTCCCTTAATCACCTTCTCATATCATTTAATTTCCTCCTCTTCCTGTCTACACTTTTAATTCATTCCCACACAGTACAAATATACTTTAATGTTGTCAGAATCATGACAGCTAGTCCAATGCAAATTATCTCTCAATGTCAATAGCTTTCCTAATTACATTAAAAGGAAAAAATCCTATTTAGCCTCCAAATAAACTGATATTGCTCTAATTCTTGAGGCACATCTATCCAGTATAGAATCAGAAAAATTAAAACAACATTGGGCAACCCAGATTATTTACATCTGCAAATTCTCACACATCAGGAAACCCTGTATCCTAAACTACTACTAGAAAAAGTGGTATAGCCATTCTGATACGAAAAACACTGAAATGTCAAATATTATTATAGTCATCGTCAAATGAGGATGGCCAGTTTGTTTTAGCCAAGTTTAAAGTGGCTGATAACATATTTGGAGTGGGTTCCAGTTATGCCCTTGTTGGGACCACTGCACTATTTTCATTCATCTAAACAGAATTCTAATGGAAATGGGAATTTCCAAAATAGTTCTGGGTGGGGCGATTAGAATCTCACCGGAGATGAGATCTTAGACAGAACGGGACCCCTTGACATGACAGATGGCAGAGATAGAGCAATACTGCGAGATACCCAAGAAGATCATAGTTTGAGAGATACCTGGCATTTACTACACCCATCAGATAAAGGGTTTACATATCACTCAGCAGTGCATGATACCCATTCTAGAATAGACTGTTTCCTTCTTTCACATTCTATTTTACTAGATTGTGACAGTTTAGAAATTGCAGTCTCAGATTATGTTGTTATCAGTCTCCAGCTTGCAAGAGGTCTGAAACGAGATTGTAGGTAACCAAGGCATTAAACATATCTTGATACAAACTACTCGCAGAAAATTGAAATCACATTTGATTACCTATATGAATGACAACAAAGGCTCAGTTTCTTCTCCACAGATTTTATGGGCACCTGCAATAGCCACCAGTAGGGGGAAATTATGAGAGATTCTGCCTTAGCCAAAAAACTGAGAACAGAACAACAGACCATTTTAGAAAATGATTTCAAAACCCTGGCACATGCTCATTTTAGCAATCAAACTGAAACTTCCATGTGTAAACTGGAGAAGGCTGTGATAGAGCTTAATACCCTATATTCTTCAAAAGCAGAATACATGTTACATAGACTTAAGACTTGTAATTACGAACAAAAAGAAAAAAAAGCTGGACATTTACTAGAAGCACAATTACAACAGAGAGAAGGTGTTAGACTTTTCATCCTTGGCGTGGTCTCCCTTAACTTTTTGCCTCTGTTCCCCAGGTTGTTGATGTGTGCTGGACTCTGATTTTATTGTGTTTGTTACTCTGGGCACTTTACCACTGCTAACCAGTGCTAAAGTGCAAGTGCTCCTGTTTAAAATGTGTACGGAATTGGTTCTCCATGATTGGCATATTTGTTTTACTGTTAAGTCCCTAGTAAAGTGCACTAGAGGTGCCCAGGGCCTGTAAATCAAATGCTACTAGTGGGCCTGCAGCACTGGTTGTGCCACCCACATAAGTAGCTCTGTAATCATGTCTCAGACCTGCCACTGCAGTGTCTGTGTGTGTATTTTTACACTGTAAATTCGACTTGGCAAGTGTACCCACTTGCCAGGCCTAAACCTTCCCTTTTCTTACATGTAAGGCACCCCTAAGGTAGGCCCTAGGCAGCCCCAAGGGCAGGGTGCAGTGTATGGATAAGGTAGGACATATAGTAATGTGGTTTATATGTCCTGACAGTGAAATACTGCTAAATTCGTTTTTCACTGTTGCAAGGACAATCTCTCATAGGATAATATGGGGGCTACCTTTAAATATGATTAAAGCGTAGATTCCCCTAGAGAGTAGATGGACATGTGGAGTTTGGGGTCCCTGAACTCACAATTTAAAAATACATCTTTTAGTAAAGTTGATTTTAAGATTGTGCGTTTGAAAATGCCACTTTTAGAAAGTGAGCATTTTCTTGCTTAAACCATTCTGTGACTCTGCCTTGTTTGTGGATTCCCTGTCTGGGTCAGTTTGACAGTTGGGTTGTTTTTCACCTCACCCCAGACAGTGACACAAAGGGAGCTGGGGTGTAACCTGCATTTCCCGATTAGCCATCTCTGCTAGGAGGGAGGGGTGGAGTGGTCACTCTCATCTGAAAGGACCGTGCCTGCCTCTAACAATGCCGGCTCCAACCCCCTGGTGTGTGTCTGAGGCCTTGCCTGGGCAAGGCAGGATTTCACAAGTAGGTGTGAGTCCCCTTTGAAGAAAGGTGACTTCAAAGGCTAAAATCGGTATAAGAAGGGCACCCAAATCTACAGACTTCAGAAACACTTCTGGAATCAAGAGGAACCTCTGCCTGGAGAAGAGCTGTTAGCTGAGGAGGAAGTGCTGCCCTGCCTGTGACTGTGCTTTGTGGAGCTTTCCTGCAGTGCTGCTTCTGCCAGAGTAAGAGGGCAAAGACTGGACTTTGTGTGCCTTCCATCTTGAGAAGAAATCTCCAAGGGCTTGATCTAGAGCTTGCCTCCTGTTGTTTGAAGTCTCAGGGACAGCAAAGACTTCTCTCTGCCAGCACCTGGAGTCTCTGGAGAGACTCCTACTCTGCCCTGTGGTGCCCATCCAGTTCCTGGGACCCTAAAAGGAGAAGCTGGCAGCCTAAAGACAAGAAAATCCACGCACAGAGCGCCATGCGGGGAAAAGATCGACGCGAATCCGATCTGCGGCTGAAAAACGACGCGCCGCCCGCTCCGCAGCTGAGAAACGCCGCTCGCAGGAAACGCGACCGAAGAATCGACGTACGGAGCAGGAGAAACGACGCGCAGCATCGCTGACGGAGGCTGGGAGATCGCAACCTGCGCGGCTGGACCTTCGACTCATTGTGCGGCTGGATTTTTGACTCGAGTACCGCCGTGCGGAGTTATTTTCGACGCACGCCCGCCCGTGCGGGGTTATTTTTGACGCACACCAGGTACATTTTCACTCTAGCAGCGCTAGTGTGTTTTTAAAACTACTTAGAGACTCTTTTTGATTTCTAATTAATAACTTGACTTGTGTATGGTGGATTTTTGTCGTTTTGGTCTTGTTTTGTTTAGATAAATATTTCCTATTTCTCTAAACCTGTGTTGTGTCATTTTGTAGTGTTTTCATTGAGTTACTGTGTGTGTTGGTACAAATACTTTACGCCTAGCACTCTGAGGTTAAGCCTACTGCTCTGCCAAGCTACCAAGGGGGTAAGCAGGGGTTAGCTGAGGGTGATTCTCTTTTACCCTGACTAGAGTGAGGGTCTTTGCTTGAACAGGGGGTAACCTGACTGTCAACCAAGGACCCCATTTATAACATTGGTGATCAGCGGTCGGGATTTGGACTTGTATTTGTGCTTGACATACAGTAATTAAGTGTACACTACTGTTTGAGTTCAGACCACTACGTGACCACTTACTACTAGTCTTGTGATTTTTGTTTTTTTCTATTTGGACTGTTTTTGCTCTGCATTCAGTTTCTTTTTTTCGCTGATCCGGTGATTGACTTTTCTGGAACTTCATTTGAGAACTTGCTTTTCTGCATTTGGAACGTTGTACTCTTTTAACCTTTTATCATGTCTCTACTTGGAGATGCACCAGTTGAAGCTGTTTTTGACCTGAAGCAATTGGATAGTTATAACAAGGCTCAGCTAAAGCAGTTTTGTAAAAATTTGGTTGTCCCATTAAGAGCTCTTCCAAGAAGGATGAGCTGAAAAAGGCGCTGAGGGCCTGGGTGACAACCAGAAGCACTGGAGGGCACACTGAGGATGAGGAGGATGAGGATGAGGAGAGAGAGCAATCAGTACAGAATGGTATATTGGGGGGGCCTGTTATTCCCAGGGAAGGAGTCTCTAGGGCAAGTAGCAGTGTATCCTCCAAGGGTCTGACACCTGAAGAGTTACAGGACAGACAGGCAGAGAGGGAGTACCAATTGGAGTTGAAAAAGCTCAGTCTAGAGATGGAACAGAGAAAGCTGGCCATTGAGGAAAGGAAGTTAGCCATGGCTCATGAGCTCAGTTTAAAAGAGATAGATCAGAGGAGTCAGTCCAGTAGAGATGGTGGCAGCAATCCTACAGTGCAGCCTGAGAGAAGGGTACACATCCCAAAAGACCTTGTGAGGGATTATAAGAGGGATGATGATATCTGCTTGTGGTTCAAGGGTTATGAGTCAGCTCTCCACATGAACCTGGTCCCTGAAGCTCATTGGGGGGCAGCGCTGTGGAAGCATTTTGAGGCAGAGGGGAGGGACACACTGACAGCCTTAGGGGATGCTCAGGATCTCACCTACCCTGTCATGAAGGAGGCCTTACTTACCAGGTATGGTCTCACCCCTGAGCAGTACAAGGAGAAGTTTAGATCCTACAAGAGAAAGGAATCCCAAACATGGTTTGAATGTGTTGATTCTTTTTGCAGGTCACTGGATGGTTGGGTGAAGGGCAGTAAGGTAAACACGTATGAGGGGCTTTACAATTTAATTGCTTGGGAGCACTTGTACAGTTTATGTTTTCCAGAGCTGCACCAGCACCTCATTGACAGCAAGCTGACTGACCCCAGGAAGCTTGCACAGGAAGCGGACCGCTGGGAGAGCACCAGGGTCCAAAAGAGGTATGGGGGAGACCACGCCAAGGGTGGGCAGGGTCCCTCTCAGAAGAAAGGGGGGGGTAAGGGCAAACAGGGGGAGTTCTCTAAAGGGCCCCAAACTGATTCCCAGGGTAAGGATTCCCAACCCCCCAGTGAAAAGAAGCCATGGTTGTCTAAAGGGAAGCCAGTGGCAGGTGGTCCCCCACGTAAGTGCTATGCATGTGACCAGGTGGGTCATGTGAGGGGGGACCCCAAATGCCCCAGAAGTACACCGGCACCCACTGGTGCACCGTCCCAGGGTTTGGCCAGTGTAGCGCTTGGGGAGGAGTTGGTTTCAGGTGGGTGGGAACCAGCAGAAATGACCCTTGTCTCACTAGGGGACAGTGAGATGGTCCAGAGAAACCTAGTGCCTGATAACACTAAGAAGTACAGGCAATGGGTGACCATCAATGGACAGAGGGTAGAGGCTCTGAGAGACACAGGAGCCAGTGTGACTACAGTGAGGAGTCACCTGGTGTCTGAAGAGCAGATTGATCCCCGGGTACTTCACCAAGTAGTTGCGGTAGACAACTCTGAGCGCCTCTGCAGAGTGGCGCAGGTTCCCTTTGAATGGGGGGGGTCTCAGGTTCCTGGAAAGTAGCTGTGAGTCCAACCATGCCTGTTGATTGTTTGCTAGGTAACGACCTGGAGGATTCCCCTTGGAAGGAGGTGGAACACAGGTCTCACTTGGAGATGTTGGGTCTGCCTGGGTGGGTATGCGTATCCACCCGGTCTATGGCAGCCAATCAGGGTAGTCAAGAGCCCCTGGAGCCTGAAACAGTGGCCCAGGGGACCGCCAAGAAGAAGAAGGGCAGGGGGCGCGGGAAACCGGCCCCAGAAGTTCCCACGGTCCGGGAGGAGGCAGAGCCTGAGGGTGATGCCCCGGAGCCTACAGGGGAACAGGTGGCTGAACTGGGGGAGGTCCCTGAGCTGTCACAGTGGCAGCAGGAAGGGGGACCCACCAGGGAAGCATTCTGCACAGCGCAGAAGGAGTGCCCTACTCTTGAGGGGCTGCGGCAGCAGGCTGCAGCCCAGGCGGCTGGCGAGGCGCCAGGTACTCACCTGATTTACTGGGAGGATGGCCTCCTGTATAGTGAGCCTAAGGTTCCTGAGCCTGGGTCAGCTCGTATGCTGGTGGTACCCCAGTGCTTCAGGGCCTTCCTACTGGGTTTGGCTCATGATGTGCCTTTGGCAGGACATCTAGGGCAGGACAAGACCTATAAGAGGCTTGTCTCCCACTTTTACTGGCCCTTGATGCACAAGCAGTCAGCTGCTTATTGTAGGTCTTGTCAGACTTGTCAGGCAAGTGGCAAGAGTGGGGGGAAATGCAAAGCTCCCCTCCAACCTTTACCTGTAGTCAGTACTCCCTTTGAAAGGGTAGGAATTGACATTGTGGGGCCTCTGGATCCCAAGACAGCCATGGGCAACAGGTTCATCCTGGTCTTGGTGGACCATGCCACGCGGTACCCAGAAGCCATTCCTCTAAGGACGGTCACTGCCCCCGTGGTGGGACGTGCCTTGATGGGGGTTTTTACCCCCATGGGGTTCCCCAAGGAGGTGGTATCTGATAGAGGTACAAACTTCATATCCACTTATATGAAGTCTCTGTGGAAGGTGTGTGGGGTAACCTACAAGTTCACCACCCCTTACCAAACCCAAAGTAATGGTCTGGTTGAGAGATTCAACCGCACCTTGAAAGGCATGATTCAGGGCCTGTCGGAGCCCTTGAGGCGTAAGTGGGACGTCCTCTTGCCATGCCTTCTGTTTGCTTACAGGGAGGTGCCTCAAAAGGGACTTGGCTTTAGCCCCTTTGAGCTCATCTATGGCCACCCTGTGAGGGGACCGCTCAGTCTGGTGAAGGAGGCTTTGGAGAAAGCTCCTAGTAAACCACCCCAGGATGTATTTAGCTACATGCTGGCACTAAGAAACCAGACTGCTCGCTTCAGGAGTCTCGCTCAGGAGAACCTGGAAGCAAGCCAGGAGGATATGAAACGGTGGTACGACCAGAATGCCACTCTGGTTGAGTTTCAGCCTGGACAAAAAGTGTGGGTCATGGCACCAGTGGAGCCTAGGGCTCTCCAAGATAAGTGGACTGGGCCTTTTGAGGTGGTGGAAAGAAAGAGCGAGGTCACCTATCTGGTAGACTTACAATCCCCCAGGAACCCTTTGAGGGTCCTACATGTCAACCGCCTCAAACCACACTTTGAGCGAACTGAGCTATCCATGCTCCTAGCGACAGATGATGGGGTGGAGGAAGAGAGTGAGCCTCTTCCTGACCTCCTGTCTGCAGGAGAGAAAGATGGGTCTGTGGAGGGAGTGATCCTCTCCCCCTCCCTGACTGAGGAACAGCAGAGGGACTGTCGCCACGTGCTGGGACAGTTCGCCTCGCTGTTTTCCCTGATCCCAGGAGTCACACACCTGTGCACACATGATGTGGACACTGGGGACAGTACACCTGTTAAACATAAGGTTTACAGGGTGACTGACAGGGTCAGGGCTTGCATTAAGGAGGAAGTCTCCAAAATGTTAACCCTAGGGGTTATTGAGCGCTCCAGCAGTCCTTGGGCCAGCCCAGTGGTCTTGGTCCCAAGGGCTGCTGTCCTGGTGCCACTCCAGAACTTAGGTTCTGTGTGGACTACCGGGGTTTCAATGCGGTCAGCAAGACTGACGCACACCCCATCCCCCGAGCTGATGAGCTCATTGATTGGTTAGGAGCTGCCAAGTACCTCAGTACGTTTGATTTAACATCTGGGTACTGGCAGATTGCCTTAACTGAGGGGGCAAAGGAGAGGTCAGCATTCTCTACCCCAGATGGGCACTTCCACTTCAATGTGATGCCCTTTGGGATGAAGAACGCTCCTGCCACCTTTCAGAGGTTGGTCAACCAGGTGTTGGCAGGACTGGATGAGTTCAGTGCCGCTTACCTGGATGACATTGCTGTGTTTAGTTCCACATGGGAGGAACACCTGCAACACCTCTGGAGAGTGTTAGAGGCCCTGCAGAAGGCAGGCCTCACTATTAAGGCGAGCAAGTGCCAAATAGGGCAGGGTTCTGTGGTGTACTTAGGACACCAGGTGGGGAGTGGCCAGGTGGCACCCCTACAGCCTAAGATTTATACAATTCTGGCTTGGGAGCCTCCCAAGACCCAGACTGAAGTGAGAGCCTTTTTAGGTCTCACAGGATATTACCGGAGGTTTGTTAAGGGATATGGTACCATTGTTACCCCCTTAACTGAGTTGACTTCCAAGAAGCAACCCAAGAAAGTGATCTGGACAGAGGCTTGCCAGAACGCTTTTGATGCTCTGAAGGCTGCCATGTGCACAGCACCTGTGCGGCAGGCACCTGACTACTCCAAGGAGTTTGTTGTGCAAACAGACGCCTCAGAGCATGGTATTGGAGCAGTACTCTCACAGCTTAATGAAGAGGGCCTAGATCAACCCGTAGCCTTCATTAGCAGGAGGTTACTACCCAGGGAACGTAGGTGGAGTGCCATAGAACGCGAAGCGTTTGCTGTGGTCTGGGCACTGAAGAAGCTAAGACCCTACTTGTTTGGGACTCACTTCCGAGTTCAGACCGACCACAGGCCCCTCAGATGGTTAATGCAGATGAGGGGTGAGAATCCAAAACTGTTGAGGTGGTCCATTTCCCTACAGGGGATGGACTTTACGGTGGAACATCGTCCTGGTACAGAGCACGCCAATGCTGATGGTCTGTCCAGGTTCTTCCGCCTTAGTGATGAGAACTCCCATGAGGTTGGGTAGTTGCTCCCCACTTTTAGCTGGGGGGGACACGTGTTAGACTTTTCATCCTTGGCGTGGTCTCCCTTAACTTTTTGCCTCTGTTCCCCAGGTTGTTGATGTGTGCTGGACTCTGATTTTATTGTGTTTGTTACTCTGGGCACTTTACCACTGCTAACCAGTGCTAAAGTGCAAGTGCTCCTGTTTAAAATGTGTACGGAATTGGTTCTCCATGATTGGCATATTTGTTTTACTGTTAAGTCCCTAGTAAAATGCACTAGAGGTGCCCAGGGCCTGTAAATCAAATGCTACTAGTGGGCCTGCAGCACTGGTTGTGCCACCCACATAAGTAGCTCTGTAATCATGTCTCAGACCTGCCACTGCAGTGTCTGTGTGTGTATTTTTACACTGTAAATTCGACTTGGCAAGTGTACCCACTTGCCAGGCCTAAACCTTCCCTTTTCTTACATGTAAGGCACCGCTAAGGTAGGCCCTAGGTAGCCCCAAGGGCAGGGTGCAGTGTATGGATAAGGTAGGACATATAGTAATGTGGTTTATATGTCCTGACAGTGAAATACTGCTAAATTCGTTTTTCACTGTTGCAAGGACTGTCTCTCTCATAGGATAATATGGGGGCTACCTTTAAATATGATTAAAGCGTAGATTCCCCTAGAGAGTAGATGGACATGTGGAGTTTGGGGTCCCTCAACTCACAATTTAAAAATACATCTTTTAGTAAAGTTGATTTTAAGATTGTGCGTTTGAAAATGCCACTTTTAGAAAGTGAGCATTTTCTTGCTTAAACCATTCTGTGACTCTGCCTTGTTTGTGGATTCCCTGTCTGGGTCAGTTTGACAGTTGGGTTGTTTTTCACCTCACCCCAGACAGTGACACAAAGGGAGCTGGGGTGTAACCTGCATTTCCCGATTAGCCATCTCTGCTAGGAGGGAGGGGTGGAGTGGTCACTCTCATCTGAAAGGACCGTGCCTGCCTCTAACAATGCCGGCTCCAACCCCCTGGTGTGTGTCTGAGGCCTTGCCTGGGCAAGGCAGGATTTCACAAGTAGGTGTGAGTCCCGTTTGAAGAAAGGTGACTTCAAAGACTAAAATGGGTATAAGAAGGGCACCCAAATCTACAGACTTCAGAAACACTTCTGGAATCAAGAGGAACCTCTGCCTGGAGAAGAGCTGTTAGCTGAGGAGGAAGTGCTGCCCTGCCTGTGACTGTGCTTTGTGGAGCTTTCCTGCAGTGCTGCTTCTGCCAGAGTAAGAGGGCAAAGACTGGACTTTGTGTGCCTTCCATCTTGAGAAGAAATCTCCAAGGGCTTGATCTAGAGCTTGCCTCCTGTTGTTTGAAGTCTCAGGGACAGCAAAGACTTCTCTCTGCCAGCACCTGGAGTCTCTGGAGAGACTCCTACTCTGCCCTGTGGTGCCCATCCAGTTCCTGGGACCCTGAAAGGAGAAGCTGGCAGCCTAAAGACAAGAAAATCCACGCACAGAGCGCCGTGCGGGGAAAAGATCAACGCGAATCCGATCTGCGGCTGAAAAACGACGCGCCGCCCGCTCCGCAGCTGAGAAACGCCGCTCGCAGGAAATGCGACCGAAGAATCGACGCACGGAGCAGGAGAAACGACGCGCAGCATCGCTGACAGAGGCTGGGAGATCGCAACCTGCGCGGCTGGACCTTCGAGTCATTGTGCGGCTGGATTTTTGACTCGAGTACCGCCGTGCAGAGTTATTTTCGACGCATGCCCGCCCGTGCGGGGTTATTTTTGACGCACACCAGGTACATTTTCACTCTAGCAGCACTAGTGTGTTTTTAAAACTACTTAAAGACTCTTTTTGATTTTTAATTAATAACTTGACTTGTGTATGGTGGATTTTTGTCGTTTTGGTCTTGTTTTGTTTAGATAAATATTTCCTATTTCTCTAAACCTGTGTTGTGTCATTTTGTAGTGTTTTCATTGAGTTACTGTGTGTGTTGGTACAAATACTTTACGCCTAGCACTCTGAGGTTAAGCCTACTGCTCTGCCAAGCTACCAAGGGGGTAAGCAGGGGTTAGCTGAGGGTGATTCTCTTTTACCCTGACTAGAGTGAGGGTCTTTGCTTGAACAGGGGGTAACCTGACTGTCAACCAAGGACCCCATTTCTAACAGAAGGTATGACAGCTATTCTACCTTTATGCAACTCTGAAGGTAAGCTAATAACTGAGACTCAGGCAATAGCTAATACATTTGCAGATTATTATACAAAGTTATATAGCTCAGAGGTTAATGATGACCACCTCAAAGAACAGGAATTCTTTAATAAAGTAACACTCCCCTGCCACAATGAACAGGACCAGCTCATACTGGTGGAAGAAATAACAACGGACGAAATTGGCTAAGCAGTCTTCAATCTCCCATACAATAAAGAACTGGGAGAAGATGGTTTTCCTGGGGAATTTAACTGTTTAGTAAAACCAGAAGCAATAGATGCCCATTATGAGGCCTATAAAGAAGCAGAGGAAACTGATAATCTCTCCTCACTCTTAAAAAAAAAGCTATCATAACAGTCCTTTATAAACCCGAGAAAGATCCATTTTACTGCAGTAACTATCATGCAATTTCCCTATTGAATACAGATTCTAAGACGTTAGCCACCATTCTCGTGAAAAGACTCAAACAAGTTTTGTTGAAAGTCCTAATTAATTCTCAAGTTGGATTCATGCCAGGCAGAAACTTTGGCAGCCATCTCTGCATTTTGGCTCACATACTTTGGCTTTCCAAAGTAGCACTCCAAAATAAAAAAAACAAAAGTAGTCACGTCTCCGTAAACGACAATGAAGTAGTAGTCCAATCAGAAATAGTCATACCTCACTAGAAGTGTGGGTTGTAAAGTTGTGTCAACACTGTAGGTGATCATGGCTAAAACAGTATGCGATAGTCAAGTCATCCAGGAAGCCATGCGTCAGAAAACAGGAGGAAATGTGATTCGGTTCTTACCTAGATGACCACAAAGGAAAAAATGACGGTCCCGAAATAAGAACATAAGCTGGTGGAGACATTAATAAGCTCCTTATAGCGTGAGTTCTCAAAGTAGCCTAGGGGCGTCCTAGACACTTATAGTGAGGTATGACACTTTCTGATTGGACTAGTACATCATGTTGGTTTATGAAGATGTGACTGATTTTGGGGGTTTTATTTTGGAGTTCTACGGCGAAATGGTATTACCTCCTACAGCGCTCTTTCTCATTCCATCGCCATATTCGGGTTCTACCAGTATTGGGAAATTCACATTGACATCCTTGTTCTACCCAGAACTTAGCCTTGAAAAGGTCATCTTGTGATGAAACACGTTGCTGTTATCGAATATTGTGAAGATTGCAGAAATAATTCTCAATAAATCAATGAAGTGAAACATCCATACAAATCCTTACTTCATGGACTTCTACATTTGCCTGGACTTTGTATTGAGTGCTAGGGTATCTTTTCTTTTGCTTGTCACACAGTGGATCTTGTGATTCAGTGTAAACTCACACCCATGGTATTAGGGTGTCTTGATACTCATTAAGCACCTTTATAAAAAACCTTTAGTACTCTATGTTTTACATTTTATACACATATATATATATATATATATATATATATATATATATATATATATATATATATATATATGTATACCTAAGAGGTGCAAGTGTATCCCACTACTACTAATCTGTATGATATTTAGTTCTTCTATTATATCTGCTGCACTATTGTCATAAATGAAGGACTAACTTGTGCAATACAAATTTTAGTTCTAATATGTCTAGCAAGATAAAGGGTGGTGAATGGGGGTAGCATTGCAGCAGAGGAGTAGGAGGGAGAGGTGTGCTGCTGGCTCTGATGTTCATGGTTGTCAAAGAGTTGTAAAATTATTTTTTTAAAGAAGGACAAATTATTTTTTTACACCCCCCCCAAAACAAATATGAAAAATATTGGCACGCCTCCAAACCCAAATCTTTTAAAACTTGAGTGATTTGGGGTTTGGAATATAAGACTTCACTGTCACTAAATGGAAGATGGTGTTGCGTTATCTAAATAAACAAAAAGAGAGCTTACCCTGGGTACCCAGGAACACAGGACAGAGGTGAAGCAACAGGATTCACGTCTCCTCCTTTGGGAGGCAAGGCCCGAGACCGGATGCACCTCAAGTTAGATTCTTTGTATACAAAGAAATATGGTTTCAAGTCGCAAAAGGATACTCTGTTGGTTGTGTTTGTTTGTTGACTCCAGTTTAGACACGAGGCCTGGTATGACAATTATGGACTGGTTGGTGTACCCCCTATTTTTAAGTGCCAACTCTATCTACCAAAGTTTTACAAACCACATGTCTGCTAACATCTCTTCTTCTCCTGTTGGTTAATGGAAAGCATGCCTGAAAACAGATGTGTAGGTACCTTGCACTGCCTGGTACTTTTTTTATTTATTCTTAAATTGGGCTGAGTTTCTAATACAGGAACTCTTCACACATTTTTATTTGAAGCATTATTGAGGAGGCATGGCAATCACGCTGCATAATACAGTAATCTGCAATCCCAAAGCTCACACCAGTCTGAGAAGATAAATCACCCAATGTAATATAATTTATATTCTTCCTGAAATCTTCAAGCACATTGCGGTTTTTTATATGCTCTCTACCCACGCACATTTGTTACATAGAAAAAAAAGAAAAAAATATCAAATGCTACTGATTCTTTACATAATTAATTGCGATACTGAGATGAAGGCTCTGTGAATCTGACTCCACAGAAGTATTACAGATACTCGTTAACTAGGGAAGCTCAACAGGAAAGGTTTTGAGTGAGATGCTGGCTAATCATGTAATCTTTTTGTTCTAAAGGCTGTGCACATATTCTAATATTCTGCTCACTACTTTTTTTTTACTGAATACATTATTTTCTTGTTTGGGTTTTCATAGTCTACTGCTGCAACATTGAACATTTCCTGTTTCTAGACCTGCATATGCAGCTGCTAGAAGCAAATAAACACTGCAATGGTCTCTGTGCAGTGATTAATTCATAATAGAATAAGTTCCAGGACCAAAGGTTTTCCTCAAAAGCCTGCCACCTGTGCCACCAAAGGTTGAGGTTACCTAACCAAGGCTGCCTAGTGTTGATTCTGCCTAAGCCTTTCTCCTTTATCTTACGGTTACAGGTTCTTTTGTAGCCCTTCTTTATCCATGTGTCACTGTTTTGTCCTTTTTCTCTGCCCCTTCATTCTCTCTTTTCTGCCCTTCTCACTCTCATTCTTGATTAAAGTATGGTGATAAGGAATATGTCTTGGTCACTAAAAGTGTGTGCTGTGGGCCCCACCTGCACCCACCAACTCAAAATAAACACCGTGGCCCTCATTATGACTGCAGCCGTCTTTTCCCAAGACTGCTGGAGCCACGGCCACTGTAAGACCGCCAGTGCTGGTGGTCTTCTGACTGCCATATTAGGACTGCCGGATATCCTCACCGCCGACAGTTGGATATTCGGTGGCATTCACTACGGCAGTTGGCGGCGCTTAGGCGGTTCCACTGCAGACTCTGCTGTGCCAGAAAAACACCGCCCACAGAATTACAACCAGTAATTCTGTGTGGCAGTCTTTTTCTGGGGTGGTGGTGCCAGTGGTGGGAGCGCCGGGTCCTGTACCCTCACGGAGGAGCACCTCATTGGATGAGATAAGTGTCGTCCACAACAGGGGTGTGTGAATGTCTGTATACGTGTCATGAATGTGTGGGGGAGGGAGGGAGAATGATTGTGTGTGCTTGTGTGTCTGTATGTAAATGTGGTGATGTGTGTGTGTGTATGCATGTGGACAGGGGGCGGGGGTGTGTGCATGGATGAATTTGTAAGAGGTAAGGGGGCATGAGTGCGTGCATGCAGATGCGTGTATGTTTGTGTAAATGGTGTGTGTGCATGCAGTGAGGTATGATGTGGGGGTTGTCTATGTATGTAGTTGAATGGAGGGGGTTGGGGATGGGGGGTGTATGCATGCACGTGTGATGTGTATGGGTATGTATACGTGTCTATGGGGTGAATGTTGTGAGTGGGGGGGTGTCTGTATGTGATTTTGTGTGTGTGGGTGCATGTGTGCATGAGTCCGAAGGTGTTTGGGGGATAGCCCGGCAACAGAAGCACAAGTTCCTGTATCCGGGATACCTTTCCGCCAACATTTTGTGGCAGTGAGACCGCCAGGAAAATGCTGGCGGTGTCCCTAGTCAGAATAACCTTGGCAGTTATCTGACTCCTGCCTGGCCGCAGGTGGAAACCTCCAACCCAGTGGGCTGCAGTAAAGCAGCAGGACGGGTGGGGACGCGGCGGTTTGGCAGGCGCCAAACCACCGCGGTTGTAATATGTCGGGCTGCACCGCCAGTCCCGCGGCAGTGAGCCTGCCACCCTGGCAGTCCATGGACTGCCAGGGTCAAAATGACGGCCACAGTATGTGTAGCTTGTTGTGCTGTTTCAAAAAGAGCATGTTGGTCCACCACACCCACAGATTTAACTGCCAAAAGATTCCAAATTGAAGCAAAAATACATTTATTCCTAAAACATTTTCCTAATTATTAATATTTTTTTCATTATGTAGTTTCCTACTTCCCTGGCAACAGTTACTTTATGTAGGTTGGAGAAGTTCTTGCCCAGAATTGACTAAAGTTTTGTGCAGAGTTCACACCAGACAAAGCAGTGCGAACAACCGCGTTGATCAACTTTTGCTGAAATTGCTTAATGGTAGTCTTACATGAATTTCACTTGGAGACTGAGTACACGTCTTTGGAAGGGAGTCCCAAGGTAGTGCTTCTAGTAAATATAATGAGCAGAATCTGAGTGGCACATTTAGTTATTTTGGGACAAGGAGCTTCTGATTAGCTGAGAAGGTTACAAGTTGATGGGTGTAATGGGTTACAGATGAGAAGGCGTTAGGCAATTAGAGCAAAAGAAGAGGTTAAGCAGCTAGAAGAAGACCTGAGTGATATGATCTTAGCTGTGAGTGCCTAAAGAAAGGTGACCCTGTAAAGTGTGAGGATTATCATGTAGACTTAGAAGCGGGTGTAGAAATCTTGCAAGTTCTGCTTCACTCAGGTGCCAGGATTACCATAATCACAAAGGAAATTTTCAACATCACCTGGATCTAAGAAAAAAGTTGCGGCCAACAGACAAGGTATCTGTATCTTATGATGGGTATAGTATAAAGTTACTTTGAAGCGGTATTAGATTTGAAAGATACAAAGGGGCCAAGTTTATGTAGCTGTCAAAGGTCCTAACATTCTAAGTTGGTTTAATCAGCACCTTTTTTACATGATTCTTAGACCGGAAGCACAAGAACATGTATTAGTGTTTAAAGAATGGAGCCTTCTTAATGAGATGTAGAGGAGATGATCTGATTTGTTTTCTGGTGAGCTGAGAAACATTTCCAGCTTCAAACACAGAATTAAATTAAAAGAAAAAGCTATTCCTGAGAAACATTTGTTGTGCATTGTGCCTTTTAGCATTCCTGATAACCATGAGAAGGAACGAGAAAGGTTCCATGAAAGATAAGTCATTGAACTGTAGACTCCTCTTTGGGGTTTTTGCAATTGGTGGTCACACATAAATCTAACAGTGAACTACGCTGGGGCGACCGGTGTTTATGGGCAAAAGGAGCGTTGCCCTGCCACCCTCTGGGGAGAGGCAAGAACAGGGAAATAAACACAGAATAGCTGAAAATAAATCACTCTCATCGACAGTGCGCTGAATCTCCGGGGTGAACTCTAGTGAACTTTGCAGATGTCCTACTGAGCAAGTGCCAGCTCAGCGACATTTTCTTTAACCTGCAGGCACAAGCTACAGCAGTGGCATCATCAGAGAGGGAGTGCTGAATTAGAAAGCAAGTGATCCGGTTGCTTTCTGATGTGAATAAACCGTGGCCCTGGGAGGAGTTACAAAAAAAAAGCATTATGGAATTGGGCAAAGTGCTCCTCATGTTGACTCCCAAGGCCCAAGAGAAGGAAGTAACCAGCTGTGGGCAACTATTGCACTAGTGGATTTAGAGGTAAGTGTGCAGTTAAGCTTCTGCCTGCATCAAGGGCATCATCAACCCCCCCTCCTTTAGCAGCTACAGCGGGGTGGGGTTCTTGATGGGCCTCTTCTGTCTGCAGCACGGCAGGCAAAGGCTCGAGAATGAGTGAGTGGAAGGAAGGATGGATTGATGGATGGATAGATGGATGGTAGAATGAGTAAAAGGGATGGGTGAATCGATGAGTGGAAGGATAAATGGATGGATGAGTGGATGAATGGAGGGAAAGTATGGATAGATGAGTGAAAGGATGGATGAGTTAAAGGATGAATGTAAAGATGGATGCGTATAACAATGGATTGTTGGGTGAAAGGCAGGGTAAATGGATGTCTGGGTGAAAGGATGGAAGAATAGGAAGGTGAATTGATGGATGGATGAATAGATGATAGATGGATGCTTGAGTGAAAGGAAGGATGGCTGCATGAAAGGATAAATGGGGGATGTATGAATGGATGGATGGGTGCAAGTATGGATGGGTGAGTGAAAGGGTGGATAGATGGATGAGACAAAGGGAGGATGATGGATGGATGGAGTGAAAGGCTGGATAGATGGAGCAAAAGGGTGATGGGTGAACAAAAAGATGGATGGGTGATTGAATGCAAGGATGAATAGATGAATGAAAGGGGGATGGATAAGTGAAAGGATGGATGATTTAGTGGATGGACTGGTTTGTTGGATAGGTGTCCCTGGACCAGTGGCTGCTATCCTTAATGGGCTCCACAGCTACACGAAACCCTCCTTGGTTTGTGGTCCATTTTTGTTGTATTCACTCTTAATATAATAAAAATAAAATACAGACCCCACTTTGGACCCAGCAACAAAATGAGGTAGCTACTGACATTGTTTGATTGCTGACACATGAAGGTGCCTGCACCAGCCATCAGGGATACTGTTCAGAGCTGGTGAAATCCCAGCACTGTGAGCATGACTCTGTGACTATGTGTGTGAGTTAATATGAGAGGAAGTCAGTGAAGAAATGAGTCCGAGTGAGTGAGAATGAGTGACAGTAAGGACCAGTATGTTTGAGAAGGATTGTGAGCAAGTGAGGGAGAATGACAGTGAGTGTAACTGAGTGTTAATGTGTGTGAGACTGAGTCCCAGTAAGACTGAGTAATTCAGAGTGGGTTATTGAGAATGAATGGGACTGAGTGAGACGGAGTGGGCAAGAGTAGAATGAGTGAGACATTGTGTATAAGTGACACAAAGTCAGAGTGAGACAGTTAACTTGGTGTAAGAAAGTGTAAGAGAACCCTTCAAGAAAAGGCTGTTTGGAATTTGAGCCAAGGACTATTCCCCACCACTTTTAAAGGTCACAATCCACTACTGGAGCTATGTATGTATGTGGACATAAGCAGTTTAAAAAGAGAAATATGGGTGCACACACATCCCCTCCAAAATATAAGAGTCATGTCAGCCACCTGAGAAGGGTCAAGATGGACCTCAAAATTTGTTATGGCATCTGCTTGCCATCAAGTCAAACTAGAACCAGAGTTTTGCCACTAAACAGCCTTTTTGTCTTCTTTTGTTTTTTTCAGAACTGCTGCATGCCTTTTGAATTGGCTTTGGTTGTATCAGTTTTTCAGTAGATAATGTACCAAATACAAGGAAAGAAACAGGATCAAGGCTTTAAAAAATACATTGCTCACATTTGCACAAGATAGCACAACACATGATGGTAGTCTAGAGAAAATACTAACATTTCTTCAAGACGCATGTATTCACTTGAAAAGAGGAAAGAGTGATTTTCTCAACGACAAGGTCCAGCATCTAGACCATGCTACACATATATCTGGGGTTCATGTGGGTTGAAAAATGCCAAGGTGTGTTTGACAAGATTGAAGAACAGCTGCTAGGTGGCAAGAATCTGAGTGAGTTTGATACCATACTGTGTCACTGTGAATGTCAATAATATGGAGGAAGCCGCCTCCTGCATCTTATCCGATTGCCGTTTTCCACAGACAACTCATCAGCTAGTTTGCAAACTATTTGTGTGCTCCTTTCTATCAGTCACCCATCTACTGAAAAGTGTTTGATCAACTTCAACAGTTGATTCTAAGCGTACACCTCTCTCAATGTATTTTGTGAGAAGTCACTGGATTTTTCCATATTCACTGCAGCAAGTATTCATGTTTCGAAGTTGTTCTCTAACTCATTTATCCTGTCCCCACTTAGCTCATCAGCAACAGGAAACTGTGACAAATATTCTGTACTACAAATCTTCCCTCCCTGGATGTGTTACTGTCAGACTGATAAATATGTAGCTCAGTAGGCAACCTTACAATGTGTGTAAAATACATTTTAATTACGGTTCCACCCAGAATATAAACCAAATACTTATGATCAGACCTGATGATGAACCTTTTTGTCCCCAGAAAAACATGCAAAGCATTTCTACAGCCTACTGAAGTGCTAATAGCGCTCTCTCCATCGCTGAATGGTGCTGTTCAGATTCTCTCATTGCTCATGAAACACCCTACTAGGAGCAATTCCTGGCTTCTCCTTTAAGAAATAACTGCTCCTATGCCCACATTACTAGCACTCCCCCCGTCACACAGCATGGTTTATAAGAAGTAACACATTCAGAGCCATGGCACCTAGCTGCTGTTCTTTAACCCTTTGGGTGCCAAGGAAGTAATAGTAACGTCTGGTGGCGCGGTGCTGTGGCACCATGGACCTAACCATTACGTCCTAGTAGTGGCACTGGGTGGAAGTGCTAGTGCTCCCCGAGGGCCGTGCCCCCACCCCCTCATGACAGGGCTAGAAGAGGAATCATTTCCCTATCCCTGATACCCTCCAGTGACGTCTGATGATGTTAGCACGCGATTGCGTGCTGACCTTATCAGATGTCACCTCCCATCGCACTGGAAGCATGCTTCAAGCGTGATGCAGAAGACCAATGCGCAGCATTACTCTTCCGCTCGGGAGGAGGGGGCAGGCAGAGGCATGATTGGAAAGGAAAGGCCTTTCCTTTCATGTGTCTGCAAGTATTTCTGCTGCCCGATGCCCACTAGACACCAAGGATTTTTTTATTTTTTAGACTTACTCATAAGGGGAGCGGCCCCTTGGGCAAGGGCCACTCCGCAGGGGCCAAATTATTTTTAGGCCATTTCTGCCCCCAAGGGCAGATTGGCCTATTATAATTAGGCTGATCTGCCGCAAGTGGGGGCAGAAACCCCTAGACACCAGGTATATCTTTCTATATATATTTTTGTTTACTTTATGCTTTTATGTATAGGGAGCGACCCTGGGAGACAAATTGTATTTAGGCCATTTATGGCCCCCTTGGGGGCAGATCAGCCTATTTTTATTAGGCCAATCTGCCCCCAAGGGGGGCAGAAACCACTAGACACCAGGGATTTTTATTTTTTGCATCAATTTCATGCAAGCGGAGTGACCCCTTATGCAAGGGTAGTTCTCCTGGGGGCAAATTTATTTTAGGCCATTTCTGCCCCCTTTGGGGTTAGATTGGCCTATTTTTGGAAGGCCCATCTGCCTCAAGGGGGGCAGAAAGCCCACCAGGGAAGAATTTGTTCCAAAATAAAAGGGGGGGGGTATGGCCATACCCCTACCCCAAATAAATGGGGCCAAAGGTGTTCTGCCCACCAGTGGGAAGATGGGACAATGACCCCTGATCCCCACCCGGGGGGGGGGGGGCAGAAAATCTACTAGATGCCAGGGAATTTATTATTTATTTTAAAGGGTGGAGTTGAGTACCAACCATAATGGGCATGGTTATGTCCCCACCCCAACTGAAGGGGGTAACAGTCTTTCAGCTCTCCCCCCGCACACTAAAACATCTTATCCCATGGCAAGCAAGAGGACATTTGATTATTTTGGGTTTTGGTTTTACATTTGGGCCATGGGAGCTTGGCTAACTCTCAAAATCGTCCCACTTGGAATGGTGAGGGTTGCACTTTTTGGACGTAGGGACGCTGCCATGTAGAAAAATATACAAGACCTAGACACATTGAAAACTAAACATCTGGGTGAGTCCAGGGTGGTGTGCTTCACATGCACCCACACCATTTTCTTACCCACAATGCTCTGCAAACCTCCAACTTTGCTGTAAATCCTACATTTTTTCCACATTCTTGTGATGGAACCTTCCGGAATCTGCACGAATCCACAAAATTCTTACCACCCAGCATTGTCTCATCTATACCAATAGAAATTCTGCCGCACTTGTCAGCCTAAAAATTTTTTTTTTTCAAACTGTCCTTTGTGACCCGCTTTGGCTCCCCCTCAATTTCGACATGTTTTTGTCTCTTCCCTGTCACAGGCACTTGGCCCACCTACAGAAGTGAGGTATCATTTTTACCGGGAGACTGAGGGGAATGTTGGGTGGTAGGAAATTTGTTCTGGTGCAGTGATACCACACAGAAATTTAGGAAAAATGTGTTTTGTTTTTTTTAAGCTAAATTTGAGGTTTGCTGAGGATTCTGGGTCAGAAATCATTAGGGATCCATGCAAGTCACACCTACCTGGATTCCCTCGGGTGACTAGTTTTTAGAAATGTTTGGGTTTGGTAGGTTTCCCTATATGGCTGCTGAGCCCAGGACCAAAAATGCAGGTCCCCCTCCCCCGTAAAAACAGGTAGTTTAGTACTTGATAATTTTGATGTGTCCACATAGTGTTTTGGGGCATTTCCTTTTGCGGGCACTAGGCCTACCCACACAAGGGAGGTACCATTTTTATCGGGAGCCTTAGGGGAACGCTAGGTGGAAGGAAATTCGTGGCTCCTCTCAGATTCCAGAACTTTCTGTCACCGAAATGTGAGGAAAAAGTGTGTTTTTGGCCAAATATTGAGGTTTGCAAAGGATTCTGGGTAACAGACCCTGGTGAGAGCCCCACAAATCACTCCATCCTAGATTCCCCTAGGTGTCTAGTTGTAAAAAATGCACAGGTTTGGTAGGTTTCTCTATATGCCGGCTGAGCAAAAGGCCAAAATCTACAGCTAGGCACTTTGCAAAAAACAGGTCTGTTTTCTTTAGGAAAATGTGATGTCTCCACGTTGTGTTTTGGGGCATTTCCTGTAATGGGCGCTAGGCCTACCCACACAAGTGAGGTCCCATTTTTATCGGGAGACTTGGGGAAACACTGGGTGGAAGGAAATTTGTGGCTCCTCTCAGATTCCCGAACTTTCTGTCACCAAAATGTGAGGAAAAAGTATTTCTTTAGCCAAATTTTGAGGTTTGCAAAGGATTCTGGGTAACAGAATCTGGTGGAAGCCCCACAAGTCACCACATCCTGGATTCCCCTAGGCATCTAATTTTTAAAAAATGCACAGATTTGGTAGGTTTCCTAGGTGCCGGCTGAGCTAGAGGCCAAAATCTACAGCTTGGCACTATGCAAAAAACACGTCAGATTTCTGCAATGTGTCCATGTTGCGTTTCCTGTCACGAGCATCAGGCCTTCCCACGCAAGTGAGGTGATATTTTTATCAGGAGACTTGGGGTACACAGAACAGCAAAACAAGTGTAATTGCCTCTTACCTTTCTCTACATTTTTATCTTCCAAATTTAAGACCGTGTGTAGATAGGACGTCTACTTGAGAAATGCCCTTTAATTCACATGTTAGTATGGGCACCCCAGAATTCAGAGATGTGCAAATAACCACTGCTTCTCAACACCTTCTCTTGAGCCGATTTTGGAAATTCAAAGGTTTTCTTGATAGCTATTTGTCACTCTTTATATTTCAGCAAATGAATTTCTGTGTACCCAGTATAGAATGAAAACCCATTGCAAGGTGCAGCTCATTTATTGGCTCTGGGTACCTAGGGTTCTTGATGAACCTACAAGCCCTATATATCCCTGCAACCAGAAGAGTCCAGCAGATGTAATGGTATATTGCTTTCAAAAATCTGACATCGCAGGAAAAAGTTACAGAGTAAAACGTTGAGAAAAATGGCTGTTTTTTAACCTCAATTTCAGTATTTTCTTCATTTCAGCTGTTATTTTCTGTAGGAAACCCTTGTAGGATCTACACAAATGACCCCTTTCTTAATTTAGAATTTTGTCTACTTTTCAGAAATAGCTTTCTGGGATCCAGCACTGGTTTCACACCCATTTCCGTCACTAACTGGAAAGAGGCTGAAATCACAAAAAATATTAAAAAATGGGGTATTTACCAGTAAAATTCCAAAATTGTGTTGACAAATTGGGTTTTCTGATTCAAGTCTGCCTGTTCCTGAAAGCTGGGAAGATTATGATTTTAGCACAGCAAACCCTTTGTTGATGCCATTTTCAGGGGAAAAACCACAAGCTTTCTTCTGGAGCCCTTTTTTCCTATTTTAATTTTTTTTAACTTCGCTGTCTTTTGGCTAATCTCTTGGTCTCCTTCAGGGGAACCCACACAATATGAGTACCTCTAGAATCCCAAGGATGTTGGAAAAAAGGACGCAAATTTGGCATGGGTAGCATATGTGGGTAAAAAGTTATGAGGGCCTAAGCGCAAACTGCCCCAAATAGCCAAAAAAAAAGGCCTGGCACCTGAGGAGGAAAAGGCCTGGTAGCGGAGGGTTAAACCAACTCACACCTTGACATTATTCTCCCCACTTCAACTCAACACTCTTCTTCAGCATATTGGTCAGACATTTTATTAGTGAATCATAATTTGGTATAAACCTCAATCCAGGAATGTGATCAACACGGCTAGCTCCAGCAAAGTGCCTCCACTCCAGAAGCAGAAATCACAAGGTCACAGCTTTATACGTTTATCTTCTTTTGACTCTGAGTCATAAATGTTCTGTATGTTGTCAGCTGAAGTAAAGGGCACTGCAAAGATTGAACTCGGGGCAATAATCCTTGACTTTATTGCCACTCTGGTGGTCCTGGCAAGGTAGGGTGGCCAGTGCTATCAACTGGAAAAGAGTGATCAAGAAGCATGAGAGCAAAAAGGTGGTACTTGTGATGGGTTGAGGTCATGAACTTGCCAATGCAGTAAATAAGGGGGATCCAGCTGGCTCTCAAAAGTATCATTCATTATTGGGCCATATCCAGGCCAGCACCCGAGAAATGTTCTGAATTTGCCTCAGTGTTAGCAGTGATCTCATGCACATTGTCTGGATAGCAGTAAACTGAAGAGGTTGTGGGGTGTTTCGTATTTTATTTACAGTTGAACTCAACATAAAGGCCCATCCTTAAAGGGTTATCTGTCTTCATTTTGCTGGAGTCTCTTCCTGGCTGGGAACTATCTGGAGCCTTGCACCTATACACCAATGCAATGGTGGGAACCAAAGGTGCTCAGCTTGTTGTCACTTCACAGGTACTTTGGAGAACCGACTTGGATGCAGGTTTCCAACTTTGTTTAGTATTTGTATGCATGTACTGTCAGAATAGAGAATTGTCTGCATGAGTATTTATACCAATAATTTAAATAGCACTTACTAATTTATTGTTTGTATTTTTTTTTAAAGCACTACATATCCCACTTTAAGGCGTCAGAGAGCTTTACATCTCACGCATATACTATAAAGATAATGAATTAAGCAGGGAGATCAGGTTACAGAAAATGTTACATAAGACAAAAACGATTGCAAGATGTAGGAGTCACATATGCTGACATGTAGTTTTTGTTATGACTGCTTGGTCTGGACAAACACAGTCAGGATTTAAATCATAAGTGTTTGGAATTATCTGTACACAAAAAACGTTATTACTACCCAAATGAACCCTTAGAATAACAAACGTTTGAGAAAATAATACAATACATGATACAATAAGGTTCTAAACCTATGTTTTGCTGTTTATATGCAGCTCCTTAATGCTGATTCATAGCTTAATGTACTATATGACAAGGTCTGCAAGTTATAATCTGAAAGTGGCAAACGGTCTCTCTGACAAAAAGCAGTAACCTGCTGAGCTATCTACATCAAGTACATATCTATGATCTGCATGCTTCGCAGATGGCAAATTGGGCTTCTATACTGCTTTATGATGGATCAAAACTCTGGCTAGACAAACCACAGACCTTTTCAGCAGGAGATTTAACCTCCAGAGTTATCTTAGTGGTATTATTACCCCCTGAAAGTTGCTAAGCACACAAAGATCTCTCCAGCATGTTCCCTAAACCCTAGTTAAAAAAAAACATAAAATCTGTTTATGACCAATTAAGTAAGCTACAACAGAATTACTGTCACATTTGTTTTGGAAACTTGACTGTATGGAGATCAAGTAGCTTGTCAGTGGTGAAGAATTTGTTGAGACGAATAAACACTAAGTTAGTAGACAGGACGATAGTTCATCAGTACAGAAACATAATTAATGCTAATTTGTACCATAAGAAGGGTTACACTTCAGCATTTTAATATTCTAATGGATGCATGGAAAATTAATGAGACGGGGGCTAGTGAAATATTTTCACAGTTGCATGCAATTTAACTAATTTGTGTTTTTCTGGGCTGGACAATGAGGAGCATATTTATAAGCCCCTTGCGCCACATTAGCGTAATTATTTTTGACGCTAATATGGCACAACGAGGCCAAAATCTTCGTGCCATATTTACAAAGTGGCGCAGTGCATTCATTGTGCCATTTTGTAACTGTTTGCACTACATCATGCCTGCACCAGGCATAATGTATGCAAAGGGGGCGTTCCCCTGTTAGGTGGGCCAAAAAAATTATGCAAGGAAATCTAACAAATTTCCTTGCGCCATTTTTTTATGGCACTTTTAACACCTGCTCAGAGCAGGAGTTAAAAAGTGGCTTCCATTATTTAGAATGGGCCCCTTATGTACTCTGCAGGAGTAGTGCTAACATTTTGGAGCTACTCCCGCAAAGTATATCAATAGTGTCATGAAGGATGATGCTATTGCCCCCTACCCTGCACCATGGTGTGCCGTATTTTAAATATGGCGCACACATGGTGGCGGTGGGGGGGGCACTGAGGGACGCAAGGAAAGTGGTGCTGCATTCGGTATAGCACCACTTTCCATAAAGCTGCCCCTAAGATTTTATCAACGTTCTGATAAAAAATGGGCTTTTGCCAATCCACGTGCCCCATTGTCCGTACCTGCAATAATGCCGGGTCACATGTGCACCATTTCCAAGCAGGCTGGTTCGAGTCAAAAGAAAAACAAAAGTAATGCACACAAATACACCGGCAGGCTGCCAAAAGAACAATTTATCCTGCATTTTAAAGATTTAGGATGATGTTTTGTTTTACGAAATGCAGCCTACAGAGCCTGGGGTTTATAATCTGAAAACTTAGCCGACAGATTTAAATTACAATATCGGAACATCAGTCTATCTGGATCTCCTCTGAGAAGCGTAATTGCTTGAGTAGGACAGGCTTTTATCCTGCCTGCCACATGCATGATTGCACCATTGATAATCCATCCACGTTTGTTATATAAATTAATTGGCACTCTGAGAACTGTTGGCACTGCAAAAATGTTATTGTGTGCAGTTTCAGTAAAAGCTGAGGGGTCCTGTTCCTGCCGTGTGCATGAGATGGCAGCTTTCAGACAACATTAAACATACTTTGGAACAATGACTAAACTGTTGTAAATCACCTACATATGTCGCCCCATAGGTAATTTACGTTGCCTTTTTATGAAAAATTGAGTTACTTTATGGTAACAAATTCCCTTGCTCTTTCAAAATGGAACATTGTATTAAAATATTGGAAGTACACATTTTAGCCTTTTTCTGAAATTAGAGTCGAATGCCATCTGGTGCCTTCTGTTATGAAGGGTTCCAGGAACTGAAATGGACACTAATCATGTACTGCAATCAGGGGTAAGTAACACTTGCTTGGCCTTTAGTACGCTCCCCGGTGTCTGTGCTGCCCATATTCTAAGGGGTCGTGAAGGCAGTGGCAGGAATAGAAAGTAAGGTAGACTCTGAGCCCTGTTTACATTCCTAAACCAGCCCCTTCCTCTTATGCTAACGACTCTGCAGCTAAATGGCTGCTGTTAAGGAGTCAGACCTGAGCAAGGTTCAACCCTGTAATGTCATCAGGAAGAAGTTACGTAAAATGTCACGCCTGCTAAGCCTAGCATTTTGGTGAATCAGAGTCTGTGAATTTAATACTGGTAGTTAAACAAAAAATGTCTATCCTAACTTGGGTTTGTCAGTCATGTAAAGTCTCAACAGCGGTGGTGCCTCCTTTAGGGCAGGGGAGCATCGCCCACCCTGCTGCCAGCATAGCAAAAATGAAAAATAAAATGGTAATAAAACCATCTTATTACTGTTTCATTTTTCATTGCAGTCAACCAGCCATGTTTTGGGGCAGGGCCTTCACTGTTGACCGGCAGCAGTGGAGTAGGAATGGCAGGCACTCCAGTTCAAAGTGCACGTCACTTTGGCTGGCTGTCTTGCGGCAGCCAGCCTAACATGCACAGAGGCCCCCAGGACCTGAAGTAGCGTGCTTCAGCCAATCCTGGTGCGTCTCTCATGCTGCCTGAGCAGCATGAGTGCATCACCAGGATTGGTATAGGAGAGTTGTCTCTGATGCACCCTTGCTGCCAGACTGCAGGACAGAGAGGCCCAGAGGAGGTAAGTATGTTTTCTTTTTTTTATTATTTAATTTCGTTTTAACACTGCTAGGCAGAGTGAGAAATGCGCACTGCCCCCAGCCTTAACTCTAGACCTCTTAATCAGGACCAGTTATGAAAAAATGTTTATTATAGACCACGTTTGAGAGTTTTGGGGTTGGGCCTCAGAGCATTCCTGATCGCCCCACCACTTTAAACAGGAAGCTGCTGCCACTGAGTCTCAAAGTTTACTTTGAGAGAGGGAGCTGGCATGAGTTTACTTATTTATTTGTTGGTGTTTGAAATGTGTTTATGGCCACCTTCCAGCCTCTTTAAAATGTTATGAGGATATAGGAAAGGGTGTTGTACCACAATACTACATTGGAAATATCGACCTAAAGATATCAAGACCCTAATTTTGATTCCTGAAATATTTTTACAGTGTAATTAATAATATTAAATCTACCCTTACCTACTCAATATTTTGGGAGTCAATATTATGGTTACGATATATCTGTAGTTTGAAATTTCTGCTTTGATATGGTGAGATGCAATACTAGAAAAGGTGGAAATTCCAGAAGGCAAGTCAAATGGTGAAGACTAGACCTTCAAAAGATTCAGATGACTGAGCAGTATCGCCATCCTGTCCTTCTAGACATCCTAACTGTGTGTTACAATAGTGGAGTAACGAAAAATAATGTGGACCCAATCGGAGATTCGAGGGGCCCCTGAATCTCCCATGTCTCACAGATATTCACTGGCCTTGGGATTAAAGGGGATCCCCAAGAAATATTGGGGACCCCTGAAGGCTTTGGGACCCCCGTGCCAAAGGGGCTACTGGAGCCTGCACTACACCCCTGGCCTGGGTTGTGAGAGTTTCAAGTCTTGGTTCATGAGGCATGGGCTCTGTGGTCTCTCTTGCAGCCCCTGCACTACTTAAGGAGTCAGGAGTGCTTATGAAGTCATCTTTCCTCATATGGTGATGTAAACTAAATGGGTGGTGATCCACCCCCGATTAGTCAGCAGTCTGAGCACCTTGTAAGAGATCTGCATGTAACCCGAAGGCTATAGGTGTGTATTCTGGCAGAACTGGCTCAGCGGTTCTTCCTTTCAAGATCAATAATACCAGTGCCTCGTGCCATTCTTTATTTTGATTTAGGTGCAATATGTTGAAAGAATACAATGATAACCCTGCATTCAAACATTATCACAAGTAAAGAGCTAAAAGTGAATTAAAGATGGTAATATCACATGCATATTACCGCATGTTGTAACACAGGTTATATCACTGCCCACAGTGAAGTGGATCAGCACCTGGTAAAATTAATGGCAGGAGAACATTTGCTTCTTCCTGTCTTCTAATGATTTTTTCCTCTCTGCTCACGTGAGTAGTGGCAGAGACACGGAGGTCGGGATGCTGCTCAATTTGCAATAATTGCTTGGCAACATTGTTGCCTATACTTTGTGCTTACTCTTCATGAACTACCCAGGGCTTGAAGCAGGCTGTACCCAGACTAACAGGCTGAGACTGTTCTCTATTACTGTGCATGTTTTTCCACACAGGTTTGGACATGGATGAGGGGCCCCCTTCAGGCTGGGCTCCCCACACTGCAGAGGTTTCGGGGGAGCTTGTGTTACACCCCTCATTTGGGTATGGAGTCCAAATCGACCCAAGTGCCCCAAGGATGTATAGCGAAGGGATCTTCATAACCATGTGGTAAATTAGTGAAAGCTTGTAGAAAAGGGTCTAGGTGTGTCAATAGTGTGGCTGAGGAAGAATATTGCATCAGGAGATTTAGGCCATGTCAGTCACTTAGGTGGAATTGAGAAGATGTATTTTGCGGCTATGCAACACCTGTGGAAGTTTTTTGTTTCAAGAATATTGGCTTCTTTTAGAGGTGGGCATTAATGTGACACCTTCCAAAAAGAGTGGCTGAACTCCTCCACCTTCCTCTTAATTTCCTCAAACTATTGGAAGTCAGAGTTTTCCCAACGCGACTCGTAATTTCACGGATACACCACAGCTGGAAATCGCATTTGTGGTATCGCTCTATTAAGAACAGACTATTTGACCCCTTTCCTGCCATTCTCCCCTCGGTACAGGACTTCCCTGTCTTTTTTTTTAACATCTTTTTATTTGTATTTATTTTACATTACACACAGATATAAGCAAGTAGCGAAATTAGAAACAATCTCCATACACAGTATTAGTACCTTTGGAGTTATACACTTGTGCATAGCACCGATATTACAGTCACACTTTTGCGGTCTGCTTTCATGCTGTGATGGCTAGTTTGGTGTTTATTGCTCCTATTTACGGAGATCTTTGAAATAGGAGAAGAGGGATAGAAACTAAAGAGAAGATAAGTGTAATAGTGATACAGAGTGAGGAAGGAGGCAGAAATAGGGAGCCAGGAGGGTCGGTTTATTTGTTGTAGCGGTGTTCTTCGGCTTCTTTCGGTTAGTGGGTGTTCGGGGTGTGTTTAGTGCTGTTATTCAGGTTATGTACTGTTTACTGTTACTCCTATTATTTGCTGTTCATTTGCGTGTTTGCGTTTTTATGGTCAGGGGGGGCGCTCATCGTCCTTGCTTTCGAGTGTTGTGACAAAGGAGTTCCGGGTTGTGAGGCCCTTCACTTTAATCCCTCTATCTTGTAGCGATTGCAGTGTGTATGTCTCTGCTTTTGCCCAGCGCAATAGTTCTGTGTGCCATAGTGTCTGTTCTGGTGCGTTGGGAGCTTTCCAGTGCATAGCTATTGTTAGACCTGACAGCCTTAGGGTAGTCACCCCTAACTTTTTGCCTGCTTCCCTCCACTTTGTGGACACTGTTTTTGCTGGTTTTTAGACTCTGCGCACTTTACCACTGCTAACCAGTGCTAAAGTGCATATGCTCTCTCCCTTAAAACATGGTAACCTTGAATCATACCTGATTGGACTATTAATTTACTTATAAATCCCTAGTAAGGTGAACTTTATGTGCATAGGGCTGGTAAATTAAATACTACTAGTGGGCCAGCAGCACTGGTTGTGCCACCCACTTAAGTAGCCCCTTTTCCTTGTCTCAGGCCTGCCATTGCAAGGCCTGTGGGTGCAGTTTCACTGCCACCTCGACTTGGCATTTAAAAGTACTTGCCAAGCCTAGAACTCCCCTTTTTCTACATATAAGTCACCCTTAATGTGTGCCCTAGGTAACCCCTAGAGCAGGGTGATGTGTGGGTAAAAGGCAGGACATGTACCTGTGTAGTTATATGTCCTGGTAGTGTAAAACTCCTAAATTCATTGTTACACTACTGTGAGGCCTGCTCCCTTCATAGGCTAACATTGGGGCTGCCCTCATACACTGTTGAAGTGGCAGCTGCTGATCTGAAAGGAGCAGGAAGGTCATATTTAGTATGGCCAGAATGGTAATACAAAATCCTGCTGACTGGTGAAGTCGGATTTAATATTACTATTCTAGAAATGCCACTTTTAGAAAGTGAGCATTTCTTTGCACTTAAATCCTTCTGTGCCTTACAATCCACGTCTGGCTGGGCTTGGTTGACAGCTCCTTGTGCATTCACTCAGACACACCCCAAACACAGGGTACTCAGCCTCACTTGCATACATCTGCATTTTGAATGGGTCTTCCTGGGCTGGGAGAGTGGAGGGCCTGCTCTCACACAAAGGACTGCCACACCCCCTACTGGGACCCTGGCAGACAGGATTGAACTGAAAGGGGACCTGGTGCACTTCTTAGCCACTCTTTAAAGTCTCCCCCACTTCAAAGGCACATTTGGGTATAAAACAGGGCCTCTGCCCTACCTCATCAGACACTTGCTGGAGAAGAAACCTGAACCAGAAACTGCATCCTGCCAAGAAGAACTGCCTGGCTGCTCAAAGGACTCACCTGTCTGCTTTCTACAAAGGACTGCTGCCTTGCTGTTGGCCTGCTGCCTTGCTGAACGCTTGTCTGGCTGTGAAAGTGGTCTCCAAGGGCTTGGATAGAGCTTGCCTCCTGTTCCCTGAAGTCTCAGGACCAAAAAGACTTCCCTTTTTCACTTGGACGCTCCGTGCGCTGAAAATTTCGACGCACTGCTTGTGCCGTGGCGAGAAAAACGCCGCACACCGACGCTGATCAACGCGATGCTCTGGGGACGACCGGAAATCCGACGCACGGCTTCGCAAGGACAACGCCGCCCGACCTCTAGAGGAGAAATCGGTGCGACGCCTGCCATGAGATCGTAATTTCAACGCGCAGCCCCGCAGAACGATGCGCAGCCGGAAAACAAGCAGAGAAATCCACGCACAGACCCGGGACATCTGGTAATCCCCGCGATCCACAGAAAGAGACTGTCCGCGCGCCGGAAACGACGCACGACTTCCCCGCGTGGAAAATAACGACGCAAGTCCGTGTGTGCTGAGGAGAAATCTACGCACACACCCTTTTTCCACGCACCTCTTCTTTTGTGGCCCTCTAAGGAGATTTTTCCACGCTAAACCAGGTACTTGTGCTTGAAAGAGACTTTGTTTATATTCTAAAGACTTAAGACACTTTATATCACTTTTCAGTGATATCTCTACAATTTTCCATTGCAACTTTATTGTTTTTGACCTACAATTATCCTGATAAATATTATATATTTTTCTAAACACTGTGTGGTGTATTTTTGTGGTGCTATATGGTGGTATTGTATGATTTATTGCACAAATACTTTACACATTGCCTTCTAAGTTAAGCCTGACTGCTCGTGCCAAGCTACCAGAGGGTGGGCACAGGATAATCTTGGATTGTGTGCGACTTACCCTGACTAGAGTGAGGGCTTTTGCTTGGACGGGGGTAACCTGACTGCCAACCAAAAACCCAATTTCTAATAGCTATTAATCGTCTGTATAAGACTAACGCTAAGTCTATACATTTGTGTATTTGCTTTTTGCCTTTAGGTCTTTCTCTTATTCCCAGTAGACATAGCGCTGGGCTGAGGGCCAATGGAACTTCGAGCTATGCAGTTATTTGAGTTATTATGTTACTCCAAGCATTCAGGATCGGGGAACATTCCCATGTCATGTGAAAGAAAGTAGCGTCGATGGTGCCGCATCTTGGGCATCTCTGAGTTGATTGAGGAAACATTCGTGCGAGTCGGTGTGGTGATAAATATGTCTGATGTAAATAGTTAAACTGTGTGAATCTTAGCCTGGGGTTACGTGATACTATGTGTGTCGCTGTTATGGCCTGTTTCCACTCGTGTTGTGATAGAGTGTAAGTGAGGGTCTGGTCCCATCTACTTTTAGCTTGTTCTTGGCCTTGTGTGAATTGTGTGGTCAGGATTCTGTATATTCCCGAGATATTCGGTAGGTTTTGCGGGTTGTTTAACAATTTGTGTAGGATTGGGGCTACAGTAGGTTCTTTGTTCCCGCATTTCCATGTAGAGCGTATTAATTGTCGCACCGCTCCGTATGTGATGAAGTCACCTCGTCCTAGGTTGTGAGCGGCATCTAGTGCCTCATATGTGCTTAGTTGCCCGTCTATGAATAAGTCGCCCACTGTTTGTATGCCTTTCTCTGGCCAGGTTGATAAATCAAGTTTTGCAGCTATTATTTCAATTTTGGGTATGTCTAATAGGGGTATCTTAGGGGACTATTGTGGTGTCTTATCACCACACAGCACATATTTGTGCCATATACGTTGTGCACTATACAGTAGTATATTTTGCGTACACCATGTGTCCTCCCTATCTGATAGGTGGCGTATTATGTTGGTATGTCCTAATTCGTTGTATACACTTTGTGCTTCTGTGTTTGCAGGGTCGCATATCCATTTAAGCACCCACTGCAACTGGGCGGATGCGTACTATAGTTCTAGTCGGGGTACCCCAAACCCGCCCTGTGCCAGTGGGTAGTGTATTTTGTTTTGGGCCACTCTACGACGGGCGTTACCCCAAGTTAGGTCTGATAATATGCTGGATAGGGATCTAAAGAAGGAGGCAGGTAGTGTCAGTGGTAGCGCAGAGAAAAAGTACAGCAGACGCGGTAGAACCACCATCTTTGCAATGGCCACTCTGCCCCAGGACTTCCCTGACAACCACAGTACTTCCAAAAGATGTGCTCATTTGTGCCCCAGGCTTGGGAGAAAATTCCCAGCACTTGGGGAACAAAATACGTTTTTTCTGTTTTATTTTAAAATAATTTAAGTGATGGTCGATATGCCATGCTGCTGTGCCTTCACCACCATTGATTGCAACCATCCTACCATTCTCCTTGCCAAAGCCTGTCAAATGTCTAATACATTTCAGCAAGAATTCACTTCTTGCTTCTACAATGCCAAGACAACTCCAAAGTCCTGTTATTATTCCCACTGATACCCCATCTACCTCTTAATCACTCTCTAGACAGGTAGGATGCTGAAAACCTTACAGTTACTCACTGTGGATTTCTCTATCTGAAGGACGAGCCAGCCTTTCCTGGAACCTGCCAGTCAAACACCAACGACCAGCAACCCAAGTCCATTGGCTCATGTTTTCAAAGCGTGTACGTCTTCACTCCCTACATAGGATATTGGGTTGCATGCTGTTGAAAACAGACTTTAATCTTCTAAACTCGAACATGCTGATATAGGCCCTGACAAGTAATGACTATTGCTTACAGCCTTTGGGGCACAAATCCATGTGCATGCAGTTTTCACAGTTGATTCTAATTTTGTCGGATTTGTCATCAATCCTGTGGGAGTGAAGGATGGGTGATTTCCCCCATTCATGGCAGAAAGTATAAGGTCAGATCACGGGATTGAGTAATCCGACTCCTGGCAGCTAATAAGAATACCTTTAAAATGATCCATTTTAGTCATCGATTGAGAACCAACTAATAGAGATATTTGAAATACCAGTCCCTCTAAGCTTCCAAATGAATATTCTAAGTCCCTGGGCATCACCAAATGCTTTCCATTTCGATACCCATGGCATTGCTTGACCTATTGCTGACCATCACAACAAAAATTATCCTCACAGAATGAAAGTAGTTTAACCACATATCCCTTCACACTTTGTGGGCCTGGATTTCATAACTCAGAGGGGCCCATAGCTCCCAAGTAGAGACACCAACTAACCCTAAGATCTCGCAGAGTATGGCAAACTCTGGATGGGTTTACAGGAAGCAACAGCAGCTTCTCTCCCTCTTATCATAAGTATCATTCAGCTACTTCTCCAACCTAGTCATTAGACTCTCTACCCCCACACACACACTCTTCCCCTTTCTAAGGATGAAATCTATTGCGATACACTTTGATTTATACATATATTATGTACGTTTTTCGGCACAGAACTGATCTTTGGCTAAACGTTGCGTACCACCTTTTTCAACCAGACTATTTTTGTCTGTTTGCACCAGAATTTCACCTCATACGATCATTATGTAATGCTACAATTTACTCAATGATGCTATGAATAGTTGTCTATGTACTCCCTTCCATGCCTCCAGGCCTATAATTAATCTTCTGTGATATTGTATGGCATGTAATGTTAACAAGATTTGCCTTTATTGTTGGTTTTATAAACTCAATAAAGATTTATGGAATTGATAAAAAACAAAAAAAATCTCCATGGAGGCTCGGCCCAGTCCCGGTGTGGCAGCCTGGGATTTATGGCTGGTGTCAGATAGAACGTCAGTGTCAATTCACTCTCAAAAAATTTACTTTCAAATCTGAATCGTGATCTATTTATATCGTGCTACGAAAGGCATCTGCAAGCTTGAAAATGTTGCAGTGAACATTGGCTTTATTTTCTTGCTGTAATCGTGGGGGCCCCAGTTTGATTTTCTGTCTTTACATTGGAGAGTTTATGCACCCTGGTTTTGTTCAACATAATTCCAAACAAACAAATGAAACAGGAGACATCAATGACTGAAAATTAGAACTCGCTTCACAACAACACCCAGCTCCAGCAATGCAATCAGAGGCTTCTCCTTTGGGTCATTCTAGCTGCAGATACACCTTTAACAGCAGATTCCAAGCAGTGTCTGGATGTATGAAATGTTTTGCAGAAATATGAGCGTCTGATCAGTAAAAGCCATCGACCGGAGGCCTCCTCAGACTATTTTTAGCACGAACAATACCACGGCTGGAAACACAGCTTGAGCTCTGGGGAGGTCTGCAGGTGTAAACTTTCATCATTTCCTATAAAACGTCAGAATTCAACACTTCAAAACACCTAGTGTCCTTGCAGTTTCTACACTTATCTTGTGGGGTGTAAGGTGTCGAAATGGAAGGCTTACTCCGGGCACCGCTATCGGGTATCCAGGGAGCCATGTTATTAAAAGGGAACAAGGCGCTGGTGTGTGCTTAGTGGAATCCAAACTGGATAAGGCCAAAATTGTGTCTGGGCATCCCATTACCAAAGAAAAACTGGCAAAGCTAATAGGTCTGACAATTACAAGAGGGCCATGCGTGTTTTCATTTTTTGGTAATATACACATACAATATGAAAAACGTTGACAAATACATATAACGTGTAAAGTTAAAGTAGAGACTTGGCAAAAATAAAGTAGTTGCTTAGCAGCCCAAGCATCCTATAGCTCTGACACAGAAATGCACTCCTTTTCAGATGGTTTTGTACGTGACCAGGCACATTACTATCGCCCACAGTGCAAGTCGGGCAATGGTGGGTCAGACCCTACCCCATGGTACACGCTATGGTTGACAGGACAAAATGTAAATGGCACTTGAAAAGACACGGTGTTAAAAGAGAACTCACCAGATGTCCCTATAAGTAGACATGTATATATTTTTATTAAGATTTTTTGGTAAACGATGAGGCAGGTTGGAGGGATAATGCTGTCTGTAGGCAAGATCTATGAATTTGCTCAATTTCGTGTGGGTGCTAAATCTGTTAGTGCAGGTGTACATGGTTGAACAGGACATATGTGTGGTGTGCGGGTCCATCCATTATTTGCTATTTGTTCATACATCTGAAGGACGATCCAGAAGACACAAAGTTACAGAATGCATCCACCCACATGAGGGCCTTGCAACAGACTGACTCTCTAATGCTAGTGACACACTGTCTGTGCAGAAAGAGCCAGGACTCCCTTTGGAAGAGATTTATGGGCCACCCAGTCTGATAGCCCTTCAATTTGTAAATGTCTCCTTTCAATGAGTGGATCCCTGGAGTTTGTTTAAGCTCTCCCATGGCACCTTCCAAAGACTTCCCTAAAGGCCACTCTCACTGTCTCCCACCTACTGAGTGGCAGCTTTTCAGCACATCCACCAGTGCCTGTATGCAAGCATGACTATGAAGATCAATGTTACATGTTTAATCCACTTATAAATGCCTCATTAAACACTAAGGGGGTTATTAAGACCCTGGCGGTCTTCAGATAGCCAGGGTTGCGGTGGAGGTCTGACCTCTGCCAAAGTGGTGGTCCGACCTCTTTGGCAGCGGTCTGACTGTCACATCAGGACCGTGGCGGTTGTGCCATGCTCTGACCGCCAGCACTGCCAGTTTTCCTCCACAGGCGGGACTGGAGGTGGTGGTGGTCCTAATCCGCCAGGGCAGCACTCCCGGCAGAGCTGCCCTGGGGATTACAATCCCCCTCTCCGCCAGCTTTTACATGGCAGTAGCACTGTCATTTAAAGGCTGGCAGAGACAGGGTGCAAGGGGCCCCTGCACTGCCTATGCACTTGGTAAGGACAGTGCAGGGACCCCTATGGCCAGCCACATCGGGCTGTTCACTCTTTGCTTTGCAGACAATGAATAGCGCTATGGGTGCTGGTGCACCCTGCGCACTGCAGCATTGCCACTGGCTCAATTATGATCTGGCGGTAATGTTGTAGGCTGTTTCCTGCTGGGCCAGCAGGAAACTCCTAATGGGGCCCGCGGGAAGGCAGCTACACTGGCAGCAACCTGACCGCAGGAGTTTAGCTGACGGCCTTTTCCATCCGCCAAACTCATAATAGTCCCCTTTATATTGAAAAGCCAACTTTCAGTATCCCCCCCAAGTATCATAGCTTTAAAATGCTGAAATGAAAGTACTGACGAATATTACTGTGGAGAAATGTAATATTAGCCACTAAGGCACTTATTATGACCCTGATGGTCTTGAGACTGCCTGGGTCGTGGTGGCGGTCGGGCCGCTGCAAATGTGGTGGTCCGGCTGCAACATTACGACTGTGGCGAATGCACCACAGTCAGACCACCAGCACTGCCATGTTTCCACCGGCCGACAGCTTAGCGGTGCCAGCTGTCTCAATCCACTAAGGGAGCGCTGCAAGCAGTGCTGCCCTGGGGATTACGTCCCCTCTCTCCACCGGTGCCTGGATGGCAGTTGCCCCGCCATGTAAATGCTGGCAGAGACGTGGTGCCCCATGGAGGCCCCCTGCATTGCCCATTCACTGACATGGACAGTGTAGGAGCCCTATGGCCATGCTTTGCAGACACTGAAAAGTACGCACCGCAACATTGCCGCCAGCTCAATTATGAGCAGGTCTCAATGTTGTGGGCTGTTTCCCACTGGCCCAGCAGTAAAGGCGTACTAGGGGCCGCGGGAAGGTCACCGCCAAAGTCAATATGAGGGCCTAGGGGCCAGATGTATGTCCATTTCATTTTGCGAGTCTCTAATTGCGACTTTTTGCGAGTCACATTTAGAGACTCGCAAAATGAAATGTACAAATGTGTTTCAGCTGCAAAGACCTACCTCATCAATATTCATGAGGAAGGTCACAATTTGTGACCCAATTGGGAATGGCTGAACTCCCAGGAATAGTGGCCCACTGGCGGAAGCATACTACCTTGTCTGTGACTGCTTTTAAATAAAGTAGTTTTAAAAAGAAATGCAGCCTGTGCATTTCAAACAAAAAAATGAAAAGTTTCAGAGTACCACTACCTGCTCAGAAAAAATATTTATGCTTCCATTCACAAAGGGGACCCCTCCCTGTTTGCGAACGGGTTACCACCATCTTGAAGTTGGTGGTAACTGCAAATGTTTTGTGACCGCGTTCATGGACGCAAAACGTTCCTACATGCCAGTGCGATTCAGTATTAGGAAGGGACACCCCGTCCTAATACCAAATCGCAAAAGCGAAATGCGATTTGGTATACAAGTTACTGAGTTGAATTTTGCTTTAATACATAGTAAAAGACATTTTTCCAGTCACAAACGACCCGATGTGCAGTTTGCGGATGGAAAAATCCTTTGTACATCTGGCCCTAAATTCCCAAACAAAGCCTTTGACTTGACCCTTTTATCACCCACAAAAGCTAGTCTTTCAATACTACGAAATTTAAGTAATGCTTTTTGCTAGGATTACTATTCCACTACATCGACCCCAGCCTTCACTACTCCTAACTTTCAGGCATCCTTCCAAAGAGGTCCCTTTTTTTAATGCTTTGGCACCCAGTGGCACATCCACTATGACACAGTGAGTAGTAATGATGTTTCAGTAAGAAAAGAGCACAAGAAACACTGATGTCACAAGATGCTTCACAATATTCTCCCTTTTTTCTTTCTTCTCACCAGCAAAAGTGTGCTTCCATCCCTGCCAAATTCTCCTGCAGTTCATGTTGTGCCTCCAGGCTATGTACTTCCCTATTGCCGCTTACCTGTGTCCCTCTGCGTGCAAGTCACCTCGCATTGTCTTCCCCTTTTCTTCCAGGGGTCTATGCACCATCAGATCTCTTTGCTGCCCTCAGGCTGTCCTTGACAGTGGTGTGGAGTTGGTATGCTATGACAGCAATGAAGTAGTCAGGATACTACCTGGATAGAATACTAAGTCAGTTTTGGAATACTTCTATCTGTCACAAAACTAGTGTCTGTACTGCCAGTTCACTGAGATTTACAAGACCGGCCTGTACCTGTGTCTTTCTCATGGTGCAATAGCAACAAATACTGGAACTATAGGTATATCAAACTCTGGACCTTGTATGCCTTGGTAGCCTTACACTGGCTGTAGCCACACTATGGCAATGCTGCCTCCTCAGCAGGTTGCTGTTGCGTGTGTGTGATTGTATGACTGTGCCTGTCACGTCTAGGTACATTGTCCATCTCTCCTCTTCCTTACAATTAAATACAGTGGCTCAACGACAAATCAAGAGCACTACCCTGATCTTTAAATACATCTCCACTGCCAATGTAGAGTGCCTATAACAAACATACGGTTCCTCCCAGGGCACACACATAGGGTAGAATGCTTCGCGTCCTTGAAATGGTTCACTGCTTCTTCTTGGATACGGAATTCAATGCAATGGAAGCTTGCAATGATATTGCAATACTTTGTGAGTGTATGCATGTGTGTTTGTATGGACGTGTATGTGTAAGCCTGTGAAAGCAATCACTGTTGTTGATGTGCCATTCTATTTTTTTATATTTTGTTCCAGTTAGATTTCCTTAGTCTATGTTTTGTTTATTTAAAGACTCTTGCACTGCTCCTCTTTGTGTGTGTGTGTGTGGGGGGGGGGGTATATGGCGGGTGTTTAAAATACATTATGGGGACCAGGCCGGTGCAGTACAGTTTTGTTAACTCCTGAAAAAGTCCTACACCTTCTTTGTAAGAACCATCGCTCTTCAGGGAACAGTCTACAGTGTATGTTTTTGAACTTTCGAGTAAGGGCATTAAAAAATCTAAGTTTAGTTATATTTGCTTTGGTCCGCAGTACAACATATTCCAATACCAAGGCGTGCGGGTAGTTAGAGCAGGTAATACACACGAGCGAGCATGCACTGCTACTCGGCCCATGCTGAACCTGTTGAGTGTTAGTGAAGCTGGCTAAAATCCTTCTCACTATGCAAGGGCCAAAACTGTCGGCCTTGTCAATAATTGATTTCCTAGAGTGACCCGCGACTGTTGACATGTTTGCCACACACTTGGATTCCCCTTTTAGTTAGGATAAGGGCATACGGTATCTTTAAAGCCTGAATAATCCCTTCTAAAACAAAAATGGTAAATCAAGTGCAAAGTGATTGAGAGCTAATAACATGTAGAAAGACTCAGAAGCAATTAATGAAGGGTATGTTTTTTTTTCATCCCCAGGCCAACCACAATACACAGGGACGGCGCTGCTGCTCTCTGCTTATAGTTACACATTGTGACGCTCATCTCTCTAAATACACAGAAGTCATTTGTGATCATATCTATTTGAAGCGCCACCGAGTTTAAAAGAAGGACTGTGCAATTACATGCATAAATCTACGATGAATCAAATATTTATCATAAACCTATTCCGTAATTTGGAGTAAAGGTACTATAAAAATGCCCAAGTAAAAAATAAAAGCACAAGGATCTAAAATATAAATGTACCGAATAGATAGTGTGACCTTTTTTTTACAAGGGATAACGCTTTTGGTAGCATTTTGTTATTTAGTACAGAAAACTAAGAGCAATGCTGCTGACACTGCTGCTGAACTCAGCACTCTGAAGTGGCCCTTTTTGGAGCATTAATATCTATTTTAGCTGTTTTGCTAGATAGGACAATGCATTCGCCATAGATTGCAAGAGTAGACACACTTCTTGCCATCTAAAAAAGTGAATAGCTTAATTAGTTCATTTCAACCCAGAGTAGTGCCAACTCGCATCTCCCCAGCATTAATGGGGACTTCATATCGTAGAATCCATTTTTGATATTGTAAACTGATTTTATTCCTCGACAAATTCATTTTGGTAAATTTGACTTTTAGGGTGGGTTCTTAGCAGTTGGAATTTGCCAGGCACATTTAATACACTAGAGATAAAAAGTCACAGAAGTTCCCAGGTGGTGCTATTCCCAGGAGCCATGCATGTTCCAGTTTACTGCATGAAAGGGGGAGGGTTGTAAAACAATGTTGCAAGATGCCAATACTCATTTATAAATGTAATAGGATTGCATTTTATAGAATGTTAATGTTTTGGTAACAATTACGTTGCAGTAGTGAGTAAGGAGTATGGTTACATGGTGCTTCAATGTGTGGTAGTTCATGTACGCTAGTGCACAACTTCACCTGACCGCTCTCCGAAACACGGGGCACTGACAACTACTTGCTTTTCCTGGGCTGGTCAAAGTGAGAGTTGGCAAAGTGAGAGTTGGCAAGGCATGTTCTTTAGTGTGCATATATTCACTTTCATCTGTTCTGTGAGTATAAGAGGCTTTTCCTCAGATGGACTCTCACCGGACAGAGGCTGGTAAACAAAAGCAGTAAGGAGCATCCTTATGATTGAGAACTTGCTCTCCCATCCTCTATCATCTACTCCTGATCAATATCTCTCATGCCATGTTTCCTTGAAGTCAGTGAAGCATCTCCTTAGAACTGGGGTGTTCAATGAGACAAGGGCTGCCACATACACATATATGTAGGATAACATGTATGCTTACCCATGTCGCGCCTCAAAACTTAGGAAGGGTTCATGTGTCCTTTTTTTGTGAGAGGGTTGGATGAGTGTGCACAGTACTGAAAGGTGGTGCTACGCATTGCCCTTCCCTTCTTAAACCAAATCCCTTGTTAAATCTAAAACTGAGCCTGAACAGTGTAGGAATATCTCATGTCCCACTCCCCCACAGACTCCCTGTGGGGTTGTATTTCAGAATACCATAGTAGGAACTATTGCTTGACATAAATATTGTGCCCTAAAAATTGTTTACAGAAATGTGTTTATTTGAACTACATTTTCTGTTATTAGTTCTAATTAGATCATATTTTTGTTAACAGTATTTAGACACAATGTATCAGTCAATATGCTGGTACCCGTCTGCACTGCTAAGGCCTTTAACAAAAGAGCTACCTTCGCATTGCAGGCCATGGAATGGAAGTTTGCCTGATAAAGGTGAGGCGTAGAAGAAACAACAGCCTGTAGGGAGTGTTATTTCCAGCAGTAGGATTTTATTTTTGCTGTAAAAGGCAACAAACTCTACTGTTCCATTTACAATGGGCTGGAAACAACTACAGCATTGTATTATTTATTATTGGCACAGAGTGCTATTAACTTCAAACCGAAAATCGCCATTAACTGGTCAGCAGGTGGAGACAGCAAATTACACCTCCACAGAGAACAAAATTATATGTGGCTCCCCCCCAGGGCTCAGTTATTTCACCTACTTTCTTGAACTTATACCTTCAGTCTCTAAGGGCCATATGAACAAACACTTTTTCCCATAGACACAGAATGGGGAAAAATCTTTGCTACATCTGGCCCTAAGTGTTTTACTCAACAAATCAGGTTTGTTCTTCCATCAGTAAATGGGTGACACTCAATTTTCCCTCAAAATCTGCACCATTTATGCCTAAATAAAATACTAAGCTACATGTCAGCTTACTTTCTTTACCTCAACCCAAATAATATGTAATTTCTGCTCTATTCCAGTGTCTTAAAAGCAGAGGGGACAAACTTCTAGAAATCCTGCAGTAGATTGGTTTATCTTTCACAGTGTAAAGTAGCTCAGCTTTGTTTATGATTCCTTGCTGACACCTATTCCACACATCAACAATGTAACCTAATCTTCCAAACTTTTCTCCAGTCCCTCAAAAATGTTAGAAATCATCATGCTGAAAGATCAATTAAAAGCTTCAGTTTTCGCTCTATTGATTTCCCGATTGGAGTTTAACAACATGATTTTATCTGGTGTCCTTCAAACTCACCTTGACCCTTCTAAAAAACTATAGTGCATTTTGCACCTAGAAAATTTACTTCCTGAGGGAAATATGACCACGCATCTCCATTATTAGGCGAACTGCCCTGGCTAACATTGAGAGCAAGAATCATTTTCAGGATTTTCTTCTTTGCCTTCGGTGAAATACAGACGAACAGTGTATCCTACTTATAAACCGAAACGTCTGTGTTGACGAATGGGCGGGGGCAAAGAAATCTATATAGCCTTTGCAAGCTGAGCACTGAAGTACCTGAATTCAAAACATCCTTAGTACAGAACAAACGCTTCTCAGGGGCATCACTTTCAACTCTGAAGTCACTAACAACACATATCAGAACTCATCCCACCATTCTCCCGTTCGTGAAACACCCGGAAATGCACATCTTCCTTGACTACTTTTCAACCCCACACGTAACTGGATACATATCTGCCTCCTTTCGCATACTTTTATCCCTGCCTTATCTTAACTATTGAGCTATGATACTCTAAATGAGACAAATGGTTACTCTCCCCAGTACAAATACAATTGTGGCAGGTGTTATAATCTGACGTGTTCATGGTATGGTTAGTGTTTGATGTAAATCGCCTTAAATTCTGGGTTTGTGCCACTGTGCTATTAAAGAACGTGAATTAAATAAATAAAAGATAAAAATGGCACGGGGAAATCTCCTGAGTAGTATGTATATTTGCAATATTTTGTACATGTTGCACTTTAGAAGTTACCCAGTGGCAGAGCTGAAAGTTACAATCTACTTTTTGGCACAGGGAAAAAGTAACCAGAGTGATGGTATCAGAAGCTTAACAGCATACATGTCAACATTTAGGATCACATAAGAGGGAGTTTTGGGGACAGATTTTGGGAATATTTTATTATATTTTCTTATTAACTCATACAAGATGGAGAAATCTTGACTATAATTTCTACCCTTAAATAATAAAGTAGGTTGCTCCGATATAACCTGCGTAAAACATAAATGGGGCTGTAAACATCCCTACATCCTGTTTCCTCAAGATACAGTGATGTCATATGCATGGTTAGCTAGGGACATCAAACATGAGAGCAATGTGTAAACTGAAATACCCCGAGACAAGTTTGAAAGTGCAGTACACAACAACATGCAAACCACTGTCATTAACAAAACAGACGTAGGACTATCATTCTCACTAAGATCTAGAAAGACCAATTGTAACTGATTAGACAAAAACAAAACACTGCATCGGTACGTACACAGGGCTGCTATCTTAGAATGTAATTTACTGAGCTCTCAGTTTGTTCTGTGTCATGTAATACGTTGTGCCAGTTACAGCTATGTTAATTGCATCGTTGCTTTTCGTTTACTTAATTCAGGCATATAGGCACTGCTAAGCAAATTGGTTCATTTTAAAGCCACAGCTTACTGAACACCCAACAGGTTACAAGTACGACCCTGTATAAATAATCTTTGTCCAACAGGAAACATTTCTTGTGCTAACAGAGACAATTTTTTAAATCTTAAAAAGCGTAATAAGTGAAACATTTTATCAAACATAAAGTGATGTTTAACCCTACTATACTTGGGATACAACTTGAAAAAACTATAATCTGCACTATCCTGGGCCTATATTATACATAAGGTGCACTGCCCTGGTCTAATGAAAACCCCTACCAAGGAGCGCCAGACACAGACCTAGTCAATGCACTCCAGTATTGTTAATACACTGCCCCAGGGAAGCCACCAACTCATGTCTGGGGCAGTCCTTTAGTAAAAGGCATACTGGCAGGTGAAAGCAGCCGGTCCATCTTTCACTTTGCAGGCGGCAATGTGGCCTGCTTTTCTGAGTGGGACAGAGATCCCTCTGCAGGAGGATGCAGTGAGTGAGTGTAGATGCCTGCAGGATGATATCTGGGGGTGCAAGGGAACCTCTTTTCCTTTTTTAGTGGGTGCCCTTGTGTGGCCCCGATAGCGCCTGTGCTACTGCACCCACATGTATAAATCGACTCTGGCGCAGAGGCATGGTGTTCTTAATTTGTACAAAGCCATTTAATGCTGGTGTAATCCGTATTACAGAAGAGGCTGCAGAATCATCTCCAGTCCCTTCTGTAATACCACAAAGCATCCTGGGACAGAGAAAGTGAGCCCTCATGCCAATTACGCCACCTGGGCACTTTGTTTAAGATGACCCTGGTGCCTTATCACACATACTGTGAATTTTCATTGTTTGCACTCGCAGCAATGTATTATCGCCTTACAAGCATGAATGCACTGCCTCAGGGCAGCCGTGAACTCACGCTGCTCTGGGGACAGCACAATCATGTGAAAAACAGAGCGGCTTCTTTAAAGTCACTCTGTGTTTCACTGTGCAGGCTCACTGTGCAGGCAGCAACCTGTCTGCACTTTTAAGGGGGGTTAGAGATCCCCCTGCAGGCGGGTGCAGTAAGTGACTGAACCCACCTGCAAGGGGATGTTTGGGGGTCCATGGGATCCCCTTTTTCCCCTCCTAAGGGCTATCAGTGGGTGAACTAACTGTGTGCCTCCTGACAGCTTCTTTGCCTCTGTGCTCCCATCTGTAATACACAGCGGGTGCAGAGGCAAAATAATTCATTAATTTACATGGGTTACGCCCCTATGCAAGTGAGGGAAAACCCTCTGGTGATAGCACTGGTGCTATATGTGCACCAGCACTATCAGTATTAAAGACGGGGCTGCACAAGCATCTACTGCCCTTGCTGTAATACCAAAGTGTCCCGGGGGCATGCAAAGTATGTACACATGCTCATTGCGCCCACAGGACACTGTAATATGGCCCCAGGATGTAAAAAAAAAGTCCAAACAAAAATTATTAAAAGATTGTTGTGTGAGGGCACTGATTGTGATTTCCCATTTTTATTAGAGGGAACGGCATAAACACCAATAACATCATCTACAAGCTCCCTGCCCATGCTTGAACTATTTACCAGGTTCTTGAGATAATGATTTACAAAGTCTTTTGAATTAGCCAGAACCTCAAGTACCTGCATCTCATCAACTGTATCAGTGGTATTAACTGTCTCAAGTGTCCACCACAAATTCAGAATCAACTAATGCTTTAAAGGATACGGTTGATCCAGCAGAGACCCTGGCTGGTACAGGACTCCAGCTCCTCAATACTAGAATCAAGACTCTATTGAAAACTATTTTAGGAGAGAGACAGTGTTAGAAATGGGGCTTTTGGTAGACAGTCAGGTTACTCCCTGTTCAAGCAAGGGCCCTCACTCTAGTCAGGATAAGAGACTTACCCTCAGCTAATCCCTGCTTACCCCCTTGGTAGCTTGGCAGAGCAGTAGGCTTAACTTCAGAGTGCTAGGTGTAAAATATTTGTACCAACACGCACAGTAACTTAAGGAAAACACTACAAAATGTCGCAACACAGGTTAAGAAAAATAGGGAATATTTATCTAAACAAAACAAGACCAAAATCACAAAAATCCACAACACACAAGTCAAGTTATCAATTAAGAAGCAAAATGAGTATTTCTGTAGTTTAAAACACACACTAACACTGTTAGCATGAAAATGTATCTTGGGTGTGTCAAAAATAAAACCACACAGGCGAGTATGCGTCAAAAAGGGCTTGCGATGCGTCGATATCACTCGCGAGCGAGACCTTGCATTGTTTCTCCTTTCGCCGGGTCGAGGAGTGTCGTTTCTTCTCTCCGCAGGAAAGCGATGCATTGATCTGGTCAGCACTCTCCTGTCCTGGCAGGCCTTGTGTTGTTTTTATGTGCCCAGCCGTGTTTGCATCAGAAATACAGCTGCATGATGATCTGAAAACCACGCAGTGCGGGTTGCGATCTCCCACCCTCCGTCAGCGATGCTGCACCTTGTTTCTTCAGCTATGTGCATTGATTCTTTGGTCACGTTGCAGGCGAGGGTTGAATTTCAGCCGCGAAGCCGGCGATACATCGATTTTTCAGCCCACACTTGGATCCAGTGCGTGGATTTCTTCCTCTTAGTCTGACAGCTTCTCCTTTCAGCTTCCCAGGAACTGTATGGGCACCACAGGGCAGAGTAGGAGTCTCTCCAGAGACTCCAGGTGCTGGCAAAGAGAAGTCTTTACTGTACCTGAGACTTCAAACAACAGGAGGCAAACTCTAAATCAAGCCCTTGGAGATTTTCACAAGATGGAAGGCACACAAAGTCCAGTCTTTGCCCTCTTACTCTGGCAGAAGCAGCAACTGCAGGATTGCTCCACAAAGCACAGTCACAGGCAGGGCAGCTCTTCTTCCTCAGCTCTTCTCTAGGCAGAGGTTCCTCTTGGTTTCCTGCAATGTTCTAAAGTCTGTGGGTGCCCTTCTTATACCCATTTTCTCCTTTGAAGTAGGCCGACTTCAAAGCAAAGTCTCTCTTGAATGTGAAATCCTGCCTTGCCCAGGCCAGGCCCCAGGCACTCACCAGGGGGTTGGAGACATCCTAGCACAGATGACTCATCAGGAAATGCAGACTACACCCCAGCTCCCTTTGTGTCACTGTCTAGTGTGAGGTGCAACTAGCCCACTGTCAAACTGGCCCAGACAGGGAATCCACAAGCAGGCAGAGTCACAGAAATGGTATAAGCAAGAAAATACTCACTTTCTAAAAGTGGCATTTTCAAACACACAATCTTAAAATCAACTTTACTAAAAGATGTATTTTTAAATTGTGAGCTCAGAGACTCCAAACTCCACATGTCCATCCGCTCCGAAAGGGAATCTACACTTTAATCATATTTAAAGGTAGCCCCCATGTTAACCTATGAGAGGGACAGGCCTTGCAACAGTGAAAAATGAATTTAGCAGTGTTTCACTGTCAGGACATATAAAACACATTACTACATGTCCTACCTTAACCATACACAGCACCATGCCCTTGGGGCTACCTAGGGCCTACCTTAGGGGTGCCTTACATGTAAGCAAAGGGATGGTTTAGGCCTAGCAAGTGGGTACACTTGCCAAGGCGAATTTACAGTTAAAACTGCACACACAGACACTGCAGTGGCAGGTCTGAGACATGATTAAAGATCTACTAATGTGGATGGCACAACCAGTGCTGCAGGCCCACTAGTAGAATTTGATTTACAGGCCCTGGCACCTCTAGTGCACTGTACTAGCGACTTACTAATAAATCAAAGATGCCAATCATGGATAAGCCAATTACATACACATTTTGTAAAGGAGCACTTGCACTTTAGCACTGGTTAGCAGTGGTAAAGTGCCCAGAGTAACAGAAACAGCAAAATCAGAGTCCAGCACACATCAACAACCTGGGAAACAGAGCAAAAAGGTAAGGGAGACCACGCCAAGGATGAAAAGTCTAACACACAGAAACTAAAGCAAAGTCAAAAAATCACTGACCCAGTCCCAGAGTGGTAAAATGGAGGAAACTGAGAAGAAAACTGACCACTACTAGTCTCAATTGGAGGAAGTTAAATTGTGCGTCTATGCTCTGAAAGACACCCAGGGTGATCTTAAGTTAGCAAATGTATTTGAAGCCAGGGTGATCAAGTCAATTAAGCTCCAACTGTGAGATTAGGAAAACAGATTAAGGCGATTGAATGTGCATTTTTTGAGTATTCCTGAAAGAAAAGTTTTAGCATTGTCACCAGCAGAAGTTATAGAAAACTTCAAAAGAACCTATGTCTTCCCAGAGTTTAAAGAAGATCTTATGTTTATGAGAGCACTTTGTGTCCTAGTTACAGAGTATGATCAGAAATCAACTTCTTGCTTAATCTATGTACTACAATATATGGATTAGAATCAAATGTGGAGAGACACAAGAAAAGCCTTTTCATGTTTATTTCATTTAACATTATTTCATTAATTTTTTATTTTTATTTTTACAGCAAGACCTCATGTTCATTTCATGGAAAAATATATACACCACTTAAAACATCTACATTGGTTTACAATACGTGTGCAATAAATACAAATACATCATACTATGATACACAGTACTCTAAATAAAGAACACCTCACTCATCAGACACTCTGAATCATTCATACGCACTCACCAGTATAAAGGAGACTATTCTTCTTTATCCTTCCATTGATGTGTCATGAACTGGGTTTGCAACAACTGGTCAACTCACATTTTGGTGGCACTCAAATATTTTTTACCACCTTCTTCCAGACCTAATGGTCTTTGAGCTCTTTCTTGACCCAAATTGATAGGCACATAAAGTGGCAGCAGTTTTAGCCAGTAAGAGGTTTAGTGGTGAGATTACTAAATCATTGGCCAAAAACAAAGGAAGATCAGTGATTGGAGAGGTGTTATATGAGCATGTGTCAATTACATTCATCTTAATATACTGTTTGGTGGCTGATGAGCCATAGCCCCTGTATGATTGATTCTCCACCTTGCCTAATTTCGAAAAAGATTGTAATTTAGGGAGATTGTAACTGTGCCCAAATCCCAGAGTTGGAGCAGAGCAACAGCAAGGCTAAACAAAGGAAGCCTAGAGTGGCACAAGTCTTAAATAGGTTGAAGAATGAGCAGGGTCTTTTTGATTCCTGGTGCACATTGAACCCCAGCTTGAAACAATATGTTCTTCTCGGCGGTTTCAAGGTTAGATTTTTTTTTTTTTTTTTACTGATTGCTTGCTAAATGTAAATGCCTCATATGTTACTAACTGTTTTTCAGATCATACAGTTGTCATTCTGAAAGTCCAGATGCCCTCTGGAATTACCCCCCAGGCACAGATGGTCTTTTAAGAAAGCCTTACAAAAGAGGCATTTCTGAAAGGGTTGGGGAACACAGCTCAACTTTTCTTTTGGAAAACATAGGTTCTGCATTACTGAAAACAAACTGGGGAGCGAAAAATGAGGGGGGAGATTATATCTTATGAAAGCACCTAGAAAAAGATAGAAAATGAGAAATAATTAAAGTCTTACAAGGGTGCTCCAAAACATTGATGTCAGGTTGCAGTAGGTGCCAGACAAGCAGTGATACGCAGCAAGAAAGATAGCCAAGAATACTTTATAGATATTTTTGTTGGAGAAGGAAGTTATAATAAGGTCCAGACTTATTTCCAAGAGTTGCACAAGAAGAGGAAGTCAGTGGTAGATTGCTGGCATGCTCGAAAGGTGAAGAATAAAATCACCAAAATAGAAGATCCAATAACAGGGAAAATAGAATCTATTTTCAGTGTCTACTTTTGTAAGATTCTTCAGAATCCATTTTTAGAAAGAACTTGAAAACTGTTCTTTTTTACTCTACTCTCTAACTTCTTATCCGTTCTGACCTTCTGTTGCTAGCTCCGGGACACTCCTTCAGAAGCAGCCATTAGTATTGTATAGTATTTTAAGATTTTTGAAGAAATTGTTGATCTTTTAAATTTTTACATTTGGCCCAAGTTCCCTCATTGGTAACAGAGGCAGCAGGCAATCTGATCCACCCAATAGAAATAGAAGAATAAAACAGGTGGTCGAAATGGTAAGGGAGCTGCCAAGATGTAAATCTCCAGGAGAGTATGGTAACCCCTCTAAATGGTATTCATTAATGTTTAAATACCTAATGAATCCACATACAGAGCTGTTTAATCCTGTTTTGAAAGAGTAATGGGTAAGAAGAGTAATCCCTTCATTCAAGAAAGGAATCTTAATTTGCTTTCCTAAAATGAAAAGAACTGTAGGTGCACTCATACCACTCCATCACTTAACTTAATTCAGATTACAAGATTTTTATGAAGATCCTTGCTAGGAGAATATTGGTGGTAATAACCGATCTACTGGCAGCAGATCAGAATGGGTGTGTGCCTACACATTAATTATTTTCTAACACACATTTCCTAATAGGAGCTATAGATTACTATGCCACTAACCAGGTCCTAGCAGTAGTTTTATTTTTGGATGCTGAAAAAGCTTTCAATTTGATGAATGGATGTTTTTATTTTGAATCCTGGAAACCATGAAATTCCCCAGTCAACCCTTTGAGACAATTGCCAGAATATACCAGGGGTCTCAGGCCGGGTGGAATTAAATGGAAAAATGTCAACCCCTATAATCATCCTTCAGGGCACAAAGCAAGGCTGTGCATTGTCACCTTTATTATTTGCCTTTTGTATTTAACCCCTTGCATGTACTCTGGGGAGGACCGAAGGCATCTGAGCTCTCATACAAAGATTTTTCAAATGTAAGGTGTAAGCAGATAACCTGGCTTTATATATTTAACCAGACTGTGCAGTTACTAAGAAAGTGTTTGAACTTTCAGTAATTTTTTTCAGCTATCGCAAGTTGTATCATCAGCACTACAAATACAGAGATGCTGCTCTTCAATATGGATGTAAAGAACTAGAATGAAGCTCTTCAGAAGGTCTGTACGAAAAGTCTCATTGGGTACCTGGGCATTACGATTGCGAAGGATCTTGATAGTCCTCATAAATTTAAATATATCTCTTTCCTTAGGGAGATCAGAGATAAATTTGACAGGTGGCAGAAGCTAGCAATTTTGATTGTTGGCAGCACGCAATGATTAAGATGCATATTTTGCCCTTAATTAATTTTTTATTTATGATCATTACAGTTGATCTAACTAGTGCCTTTTTATAAAATTGAATGCAAAGACTTTAGAGTTTTAATGGTATAAGGCCAACCCAAGAATAAGCATACCAAAGCTAATTCTTTGTTGGGAAGAAGGTGGGATGGCATATTCGGATTGGAAAACGTATTATTGGGTGTCTTTTTTGGCAATGCACACTAGAATCCACAAAATATCCAATTTGTCAGTGGTAGATCACTTTTATAGGGAAAAGGTGTTGAAGGAGATTCCACTATACTCAAACTCTATTAAACATTATAAGGGAAACCCCAAGTTGGTTAGATACAAAACAATATAATTATTTAAGCAGAAGCAAAAACATGGACCACATTGGAATCCCACAGATTCATGCAGCACTTCCCCTTCAATTTTGATGTCTCTCAGAGTTACAGCAAACAGTAAAAACGTGGAAAGGAGTTAATTTGGGGAGAGTAGGAGACTGGTTTGTTGATAACATTGAAATAATTTCTTAGGAAGAACAACAGGCAAGCTCTCCCTCAGAACAGGTCTCCAACAACTTGGAGTATCTCTAAGTTCTTACAGTGTACTTAAGAAATTCCTCTCACTCCTGATAGAGGACTCAAGGGAGAGGATGAATGCAATATACAACTATAAAAATGAAAAAAAGAAAGCACGGGCATTGAGTAAGCAGATTTCACATTTGTCACAAGAAAGCTGACTAAATATTTCTTATTGCCAAAGAGAAGTGGAGGAAGGAGATTAGAGTAAATGTGACTGAGAGAGACCGGTCAAAAAATTATGTTTTTAATGCCCGCATTTGAGGGGATATCATTTTAAGTGTATGCAGATGTACTCATTGTGGCTAGGGTACTATACCCTCAAGAAATTGCATGAGTGGAATGTAAATATTCTCAGCAATTGCGATAGGTGTAACTCAGTGGGTACATGGGAACATATGATTTGGAGTTGTCTAGAACTGTTTGGAATTTGGGATGAAGTATTAGCATATTTTCGGTATGCTCTTGCACCAGATGCTAAAGCTATATTATTAGGACGAACTAGGCATATAAGCATAAAAACGAGGGACATGCAATATTGGTGGTATATAGCACTCTTCATAGCCTGGTCAGTGATAGCCAATCAATAGAAATCAAGGGATCTGCCTGCATTTCAAATTTGGTTAAATAAGTTGTTTCAGTTCCATAACAAAGACTATTTGTATGCTAAAAGGGCAGTGAGGGGCAAAACGTTTAAAAAAGTTTAACAATGTTTTATTCATCAAACTAAAAGCACTTTGAGTGTACTGTATAACACCACTTTTTATTTCCCAGCACTTTATGAACGTCAAATGCACTTTCATTGTCATATATTGTTTATTTTTAGTTGAGAAACCTGGTATGATCTCTAGTAGGCATGTCTACATCTCTTCTTATGGAAAGGTGATGAATTAATTCAATGGTTGGAAATTGTGACCATAGATCATTGCGATCATGTGAATGTCTTTGCTGAGTTCATCTAGCTGTGTCTTCCCAATAGTCTCCTTCTTGCCCACCACATTGAGGAGAAGACAGGCCGGCACTTGACAAAGCAACCACCACCATGCTATGTCTTCTATGTGCCACAAAGGCAATAAGCTCCCACTAAAGGCTACACACATTGGGCAGCAGTGTATATGTGCCTAAATTGGTATTTTTTCACTACACAATATGATCAGCACTCTAGACACATTATAGCCGGCTCATCTACCCCTGCGGGCCTATATGCGGGAAGCCCAAGACTAGTATCTTGTTGGTGTGGGCTCCACTCTATCATGGAATTCCCCGCCACAAGAGCTGCAACACATTCTTCTCTGATTTGAGAACCAGGTAGAGGCTAGTAGACATATTTGCATGTTAAGGCCCCTTTTAAGAGGTATAGATATTAAAGGAAATCATGAGTATGGTGCCTTGGTATTGGGCAACCATGATATTCGTAGCACCAGCTCAGGATTTTGAGGAAACGTTTGTGCCCTGGTACTTATTGTTTTACAAATTGAGCATTGTAATTGCATGCCTTAAATGAATTTAATTCTTCATAACTCCTTAAATTTCCCTGAAGTAATGTATTTCCACTTTGCATGGTTATTTTCACTTTGCCCACCCATGCAGCCAGATGTCTTGCTCAGTATGACCACAACATCAGGCTGAAAAGATCTGTGTATCCTCACTGTCACCAGAGGTGCAGGGAAGAAGCACATAGGGCTTGGCCTGGTCGTATCATATCCTTTCCCCTCTGCTGCTCCCACTCCTATAGTGACCCACTGCAGGAAAAAGAGATAAGACAAAGATGTACGATACTGCTAGTCTTGTCTTTTAAAGGGTAACTGGATATTCCTTACTGTGGTGCTATGTCCTTTGAACTCCCTAATCTGATATTGTTAACTCTGCCAGATTTGTGGTTTGTAAAGCTAGCACAGTTTATAAAACAAGTTACAAAGTTTTGAGTTTGTTGACTGAAAATATTTACATCCCTTCTGATGACGTGTTTCTGGTCAAGGCTGATCAAAATTCCATGCAATGGCACAACCTAAAATGGTGGGGCCAATCTGCAGAATGTGAAGCATGGGCCTCGAGTCATTAATATCTCACTGATATTCATTGGCCCCGGGTGTAATGAGGCCCCTCTGAAGTGTTTAGGTGCCCCTAGAGAAGAGGTCTTCAACCTGGGGGGTGGGCCCCTCTAGGGGAGCTTAAATTGATCCCGGGGGTGCGCCAGGCTCTGGACAAAAGAAGCATAATACAGATAACAGGGCTTTGTTTTAAGAAGAAGAATGTAATTACATTTGTAAAAAGGTAACGTTACATAACTGCAATGTTTAAATAGGTCTAGACATATTTAAACATTGCCATCTTTAAAAAATAACTGTGAAAAATTCTGAGGGAGGCCCGATGATTTTTGTTTTTCAGCTGGGGGCACAGCATTAAAAGGTTTGAAGACCACTGCCATTGAGGATTGTGGGACCCTTAAAGTGCTGGGATTGCAGGGGCCTTTGTTACGCCCCTTCTTCTATAGTAAATCAAATACTCACTAAATGAATGTATGTAGAGGTATTTGCACCGCACAGACTTAGGTGGGAAGGAACAGAGCACCTACCAATGCAGCTTTCCCTTCATGACTACAGCTCCTCACTATTATTCCCTACCTTAAAATCATTCCAGTTTAAACAATTTCCTTTAAATCAGATCCCAATAGAAATAGTCTGTATGTTAGGATAGCCTGTGAGTTAGGCTGTCTCGACATACCGGGTTTTTACTCTAAAACAAAGGGGAACAGAACAGCATATTATTGCACCTACAAATCATAGCTGTGGATATTGCTTGGAAGAGGAATCAAATATGTATTAAAATTACATATGACAACGCAGTGCACTGTGGGGTTGCCTGAGAAGCAGTCACTGAAAAGGAATGAAAATCACCAACAGAGCCCTGATATTCTAGAAAAAGTATTCAGCAATTAACCGCAAACGTACAAATGCACAGGGGGGTGATCAACATGATTTGTGGATCTAAGAAATAAGACAAAGGTTAAATCATGCTCTTTTTGTACATAGGGAATGCTGGCGTTTTTCGGCAATCAAATTTACCTCTGAGTTTGGGGAGCCTGTGCTCCCACTGCCTGCGAAACGGTGAAAAATGCAAATGTGAAATGCTTGCAGCAATGTCAGCCTTTCTCTGCAAAATGCCAGGGGCTAAAAATTGTAGTTGTGACTAGCATTTCAATAAAACTAGGGCATGCTTTCACCTGGACTCCCCACGTTTTTTACATTAGACAGGATCTGCTGTGGAAAATGCGTGGGAAACCTGAGCAGCCCTGGAGCATACATTTTTTTATTATTTTATTTAGTTGTCTTTTTAATTAATTATAGAAGAAGGACTTTGTTACGTGGTAAAATGTGCAATATAAGGTACAGGGTTAGATTTCTGTAACTACCTATAGGTTTAGAAAAGGAAACGCATTCTTTGATTTGTCATTCATGTTCCTGGTTTTCTGTTTTTGATCTGAGCGAGGTCATTACCACCTGCACATAATTACATTTTCTCCTTGGAAAAACAATTGCTTAGTGACCATTATTTGAACAAACATTGGCAAAACCAATAGGTTTTGCCTTTGCAAAATATGTTGGATATTTATATTTTTTAAAGCACTATAACACGCTAGCTTTAACTGCGTCATAGCACCTTTTTTCTTTTAAGACATGTTGCACAGCAACTTATGTCACTGTGCAATATGTGTAAAAACAATCAGGGGAGAGGAGTGGTTAACCAACAAGAGCTAGGGTAAACAGCAAGGGTGGGAGAGTGGATGTGGGGGGGTCTTAAGAGGTAGAGAGGGCCTGCAAACACATGGACTGTTAAAGAGTACTAGGTTAGAAATAAAAATGGAGTACCTTTGCTAGTGGCAGAGAGTGGTAGGACAATGGCTACAGCAACAGGAAAGTGTACTTCTTCCAAACTCCTTGGATGACCAGACAGCAGGAAGAATCAAAGGGAAAGTGGAAGTAGCAGGGGGCTCTGGCCAATGGGAAGCAAGAAAATGAGAATAACGTTTTAACCAACCAATGGTAAGTAACGGTAAGTATGGGAAGGGCACTCAGTCTGGTTGCTAAGCTTTTCTTTTTATTCACAATAGCTTTCACTGACAGCACATGAAAGGTGTAGGTGAAACCTAAAAATGGGCACCTTTCTACATGTGTTGTAGATCATTAAACATGATCCCATGTGATCTACCACTGGTGGCTAAAGAGGATGAAACACGGAGGCAGGTCACTGGACATGCAAGAACCCTTACTGCTGAATGTCATAAATCCACTATGAAATCTGTACCCAGTCAACTGAGGTTCTGGAAAAAATGATAATTGAACCATTCAGGCAGGGGTGTTTTGGGGGTCAGGACTGATGAATTTTAGACCTGATTCACTTACCTCTCTGATTGGACAAAAGGTGATACACAAGGTTTTACAGAACGATTCAATATAATTATAAAACCTATTTTCCATTTCACCACTTTTGTGACCTGGTTTTCCTACCTTGGAGCATTCTGACCATGAATGTGGTCATCAGGTAAGGTCTTCGGTGTCTTCTCTTCACAGGTACTTTGCAGTGTTTACACTTACAAACATGTTTAGGGTTCGTACTTGCATTATTTCCTTGTTGCCTTTTCACATAACAGCTATTAGTACTGTTTATAGTTATTTATTGATGTTTTACCAACCCTCATAGTTATGTTTTTCTTTCAAATGCATTTATTACATCCCTTCGACAAACGCCCTTCCTGTTGCTATTTTTGTTCACTTTTACATTTGTTTTACTGCTAGAAGGTGTGCACCCTCGAGTATTCTCTGCAACACCTAGGAAAAAATAAGATAACTGTGAAAGGATTCACTGGGAACATTGTGCAAACATCTCCATCATACAGCCTGTACATTTGTAAACACCTCAGAGGAAAGGGTTTTGTCACGAAGAATGGGGGATTGCTTAAAGATTACTGATAGCTGTCCAAGTATTACTTGGGCTAACGCTCATATAAATTAATAACAAGACAGGCGATATCCAAGTGAAATCAAGAGTAATTAGATGGAACAGCATAGATTCTGCCACACTGAATTGCTGCTTAACTACACAATTTTGTGTTCGCTTTGTTTGCAAATTTGAAATGTTCCTACATCATAGATTTCCACCAAAAGAATGTACCCTCTGATGATGCGATCATATTGTATGTTCTTACTGTTCTTAAAACATTTTGAATGTTGTAATATTCAAGTAAACATATACACTATGTTGACACAAGATTATCACTAAAAATCTAAATCTATCGAAATAGTTGTTGGCAATTATTAAATCGCTCTACTCAAGAAGATAGAAGAAAGCTTCTAAATGTACTTCCGCAGTATTCTAGATACGTTTTACACTATGCAACGTCAATGGCAGTCTAACTCATTATTAAGATTAATATTTCAAAACCCTGCTTGCTGCATTGTCAGACTTTAGAGAACAGTTAATGCATCATGGCGGGCCCCGTGCCACTGTGTACAAGTGCAGGTCGCTGGTCTCTGCATCTCTTCATCAAATTTATCTATCTGCAGCCCCAGTGTTAAGGCCTTAACTCACGAATTTGAATGGACAATGCAGTCATCAGTACTGCCCCCCTACCAGCAGTAACCGCTGCAAATCCTTTAACAATGAAAGGATAATAAACTTAGGGACATATTTATAAGCCCCTAGCGCCACCATGCGCTACATTAATGTCTTTTTTTTAATGCTAATGTGGCCCAACAAGGCAAAAATCATCGCGCCATATTTACAAAGTGGCGCAATGCACGCATTGTGCCACTTTAGTATCCTTTGCGCTACATTATGCCTGCACCAGGCATAATGTATGCAAACGGGCATTCCCCCATTACAACCCGGTGCAGCGCCACTTTCCATAAATCTGCCCCTAAGTTTATTATCCTTTTATTGTTATAGGGGTGGGGCATTGGGGATGACAGGGACGAGGGGAGTGTACTGTGCTCCCCCCTCAGTGCACATGTGTAATTGGCTGGCCGTCTCGGGCAGGCCAAACACACATGTGCAGTACTCTCTCTGCAGCATGGCACACTGGCGCTCCCAGGCAATCCTAACGCTGCTCTGATCAGTGTCAGGATTGGCCATAGGGCAGACTGGGAGTCTGTGCCTGCAGCCTGCTGAGGAGCGGCGCCGTAGAACGGCGTGCAGGTAAGTTTATTTTCTACTTATTTATTTTTTAATTTTATTGATATTTCTCGCTGCCACAACCCACTCCTCCCCTTCCTCCCCCTCTGCGTGCCGCCCACTATAACACCTGTGGCTAATTATGGAATAGCCACTTAGCCTTGGTATGTACTTCTAGCACAAGCACAAATGTGCAGACATCCCATCATGCTCCAGTTCTTGATCTCTGTTTAAAACACTTTTTTTTTTTAATAAAAGATAACAAATGGACACTGATCTAAAGAAACTCGAGATGCCCATGTTCAAATGAATTCCACCAACGACTTTCAAAACAATCTTCATAAATACATTTCTACATGAGTGTGGATGGCTTGCAGTTGTCTGTAGACACAAAATGTTGCTTACCCTTCAAAGACTGAGGCTTCAAGTAACTAGACAGTCCCTGATTAACTTATCAGCAACAGAAAATGGAGTTCTCTCTGTCCTGCTCTCCTAAGTGTGTCAGATCTATACATGATTGCACCAGTGAGGAACTTATGATGGATACGTCTGGTTCTCAAGAGATTGCAGATGAGGTCTCTATTAAAAACTAAAACCTACTGCTTATTCTTTGTATAATTTATGAAATAACAGAAGGTACACTTGGCACGTAGAATTTCAGTATATTTTAAATATATAGGACTGTTAGGGTTGGTGGAGGAAAGTTCAGGGTTAGTGGAATGGTTCCCAAATGAGGCACTGGATGGAAGGAGGAACTCCTAAAGCTTAAGGGAAGAGGAAAGGAATGTGTCATATAATCTCTGAACCTCCAAAATGGAAGACTCTGGCTCAATCCTAGAATATAGGTATAAAGGCTCATTTCCATTATCAAAGTCTCATCATTAAAAGGAATTACTGAGGATGAAAACATGCAATAATCAATATGTCAGAAAGCAGGATGTACACAGGTAAGTAGAGATGTATTTCTTTATTTATGGGGGGCTTAATAGGAGCAGCCCTGGCATCCGCCAAGAACCACAACTTTCCCAATATGGCAGCTCATTGATGCAGCACAAAAGGAAGCTCAGAACACCTGTGCCAAAACCGGCACACTTCCCCAATATGGCTACTTAATTGATGAGGCTGACTAATGACGTGCAGTCCGCTTAACTGGTGCTGCACAAAAGAAAGTTCAGTACACTAGTGCCACAACTGCCACACTTCCCCACTATGACTACTCATTGATGCGGCATACAGTCCACACCAACTGGTGCTGCAACCGCTGCACTTCCCATAATTAGCAGCTTTTGACTGGCATACTGTCCACATCAGAGTCTTCTCAATAATTAACCACACATACCTCTGGGCACCTGTGAGTCTCTAGTGCGATCACACAGTAACCGCGTATTATCTCTGCTTTACTGTTGAGGCGATATGGCTTTGATGTAAGCAAGTATAAACACACCGCAATCGCTAGCTTGAGATCTGCACCAACTGCAGTTCCTCAGTTGCAACAGACAACAGACAACACCAACAGCAGTTTCAGCACACTATCCATCTATTTCTAGGCATTTACCACCAGGATCGCTACATCCTATCATATTAGTCATTGTCGGAAAGCAGGATCCACACAGGCAAGTCGAGATATCTTTATTTATGTGGCATACAACAGGAGCAGCCATGGCACCCACCAAGAACCACTGCTTAACCCAAACTGCCTTTCCTCCCTGTGACCCACATTCCACCCCATCATTCCACATTCCACCTTAACATTCTACATATTCCCTTTCCCATCTACCACACAATACTAAACTCTGAGTACTACTGATTCAGTAATTAAAGAAATGAGGTTCAATGGAGTACGATATCATACACAGGACAGTCCTCCACTTGATTGGAAATGATGAAAGGTATGAAACAGTAAACTTCCAGTATGTTTAAGATACTGCAATATAGGTGATCAAAGAAGTAAATTCATATTATCTACCGTCCCTCCCTCACCTTCCTTAACAACCATGAGGCTCCTTTGCCTCACCCAGACCCCTCTCCTCTTTCTTTAAAGGCACCCCCCTTTCCCCGCCCACTCCTGTTTTTCTTTGTCCACTCACCTTGTATGACTTACCTCTTCTCTCCTCCTTGGCGTGGCTGAGGGGGGCGTCGTCTTCTTCAGCGATGCTGGTGGCGGTGCCTCTGGTGCCATTTTCCCTCGCTAGGCAACGACATTGTGGAGGCGTGCATGGCTGCCTCATTGTGGTTTCCTGTAGCATAGTTTGACGTGGTTGGACGGCTCTGCTGGGGCTGTGCTCCCGGGTTGAAAGAATTGCGGAGCACGTTGATCGCCCGGCAGCATGATTTCTACATTTCTGGGTGATAAGGTGGGTGTTTAGGCCCACGTTTTTAAAAATATTTTTCATTTGTTTTACTGATTGGGGGGCCTATTAGGAATTACATTGTGTTGGGTGATCGGTGTGGGCATTTTAGGTCTTTTTAAGCCCGGAAAGGCGGAGTTGGTCATTTATGTTGTCATCATGTCGTGGAAGAAGGGTGCAAAAAGCAGGATAGTGATTTCTTCCTCTGCCGAGGATGGCGGGGTTCTTGTGCCATTGCAGTCTGCTAGAGTGGACAGGACTTATATTACTGGTGTTGCTCCTCTTTTGTCTTGTGAGGAAGTTCAGGACATGATTGAGGTGGCAGTTTCCAGGGCTCGCCAGGCTGGGGCTGTCCGTGAAGGTCGTCCTTCTGCAGATACTACCTCCATGGAGGCTGCTGGTTCCTCTTCTACAGAGGAGGATGGTCCTTCTATGTCTTCTAGGGGCAAATGTGTCTCGTGAGGAAATGTGGAGTATTCTGGCTCACGTACAGGACAATGTGGGTTTTCCTGCTTTTCAACCTGCAGGGGATGACCCTACCCTAATTCCTCAATATGTGACTCCTTTTCGGTTTGCTATGTTTTCCCTGGAGCCTGTAAAGGACATGGTTTTCCGGGAATTTCTCCAAAAATTGTATTTGCTGGAAGGAGAGGATTCTCTGCCTCCTTCTGTGAGTTTAGATTTTATGCTGGATACTTTAATTGGTAAAACTGCTGTTAATCCAGAAGACTGTTCTCTTTCTGATGCCACCGATCGGAAGGTGGACTCTGGCATGAAAAGGGCTTTTTCTGCTGGAAATTTGACTCTTCGGGCTGGTATTCTTTCGGCTTATTCGGCGCAGTCTTTGGTTCAGGACTTTCACAAACTTGTGGTGGCTGTGCAGGATGAGTCAGAATGTTCTGAATTACTTTCCGTTATGAAACAGGCCCGTTTATTGGCTGATTTTTCTTTGGATATTATCTGCTCTTCGGCTATGGCTTCTGGGGCAGTAATTGGGGCACACAGGTCTCTTTGGTTGCAGCAATGGAAGGCTGATCCTGGGGAGAAATCGGCTCTCCAAAGACTTCCTTTTGAGGGTCAGTCTCTGTTTGGGGATTAATTGCCTACAATGATTTTTAAAGCCTTTAAGGACCGCCAGCATGCATTGCCTTATAAGGGAAGCACTGCTTCTGGCAAAGGGTGGAAGTCGCACTCCAAGTCCTCTCCAACATTTGTTCCTCAGTCCTCTTCTTTCAGGAAGCATAAGTTTCAGCCTAGGTTTTCTACTAAGAGGTTAGTTCCATCGGCGCAGGGGGCTCACAAGAAGGGTTCCTGACAATCAAGGTTTTGGAGAGTGGCCAGTGGTAGAAGACTGAGATATTTTCTGTCCAAATGGAGAAAGGATGTCACCGATCAGTGGGTCCTGAGCATTGTAGAGAATGGATACTTCATAGAGTTCGATCTTGTTCCTCCAGACATTGGGGTTTGTCCAACTCCTTTACCTGTGGAAGTAGGCAGAGAGGAGCCTTTGCTGGAGGGAGTCAAATCTTTGCTCTCAAAAGGGGCCATTTGTAGGATACCGGTGGAGGAATGGGGAAAGGGGACTTGTTCTGTTCCTTGTTCCAAAACTGACAGGGGATTTCGTCCTGTCTTGAATCTCAAATGGGTGAATTCTTGGATCAACACTGTGCACTTCCGGATGTTATCCATTCAGGATATTCTTCCTCTCATGTTGGCGGGGGATTTTTTGGGGTCTCTAGATCTTCAGGATGCTTACCTCCACGTGCCTGTTGCAGCGTCTTCTTAAAGGTTTCTGTGCTTTGCAATAGGACCGGACCATTTTCAGTTTTGTGTTCTTCCCTTTGGCCTAAAGTCAGCTCCCAGGGTATTCATGAAAGTACTGGCTCCTCTTGCGGCGCTTCTGCATGCAGAAGGGGTGTTTGTACATCCTTACCTGGACGATCTGTTGATTCAGGCTCCAGACACAGATCTCATTAGGTTTCATGTGAAAGGGTCTTGGATGTCCTACACAGTCACGGTTTCTTAATCAATTGGGGGAAATCAGATTTGGTGCCTTCCCAGGACCTGGTGTTTATCGGGGTTCAATTTCTGACTCTGCGTGGGTTGGTGAGAGTGTCAGTCAGGAGATAGAAGGGTCTTCAGGCTCAGGTGAACACTGTGCTGTCTCAAGTGGCTCCCAGGGTGCTTCAGTGGTTATGGCTACAGGGTCACTTGACTTCAGAGTTTCCTCCTTTTCAGTTGATCCAATCTTTTCTTGTCTGGGTATGCAGGTGGGGGCTCGGGTGATTTTGATTGCTCCCCCGTGGCCTCGTGCAAATTGGTTTCCTCTGCTTCAGCGGTTGGCCTTCAGGACGGAGTGGGTTCTTCCTCTCCATCCCTCTCCTCTGGTGTTTCCTGGTGTCTCCCCGGGATCCTTGCATAGACTGCACTTGACGGCTTGGAGGTTGAATGGCGGGGTTTGACTGGACTGGGGTTCCTGGTCCTTTGGCTGTGACTTTGCAGGCTGCTAGGCGGAAATCCACATTGCCTTCCTATGGACGTCAGTGGAAGGTTTTTTCCTTGTGGTGTTTGTGGCAGCAAATTGACCCTACGTTGATTCTCTGCTTGTGATCATGCAGTTTTAGCAGGATGGGGAACATATGGGTTTGTAGGTGGCTACGTTATGTGTTCAGTGGATGGCGATCCAAGCTTTTAGGGATCCCTGGCGTAATTTGGAAGATGACGGTCATTTGATGCCCAAATTTTTTCAGGGTCTGGTGAATTTATTTCTGAGACCTGTGTGTTCTTTCCCTGCCTGGAATCTATAGTTGGTGTTAGATGTGTTCCTGGACCCCCCTTTCGAACCTTTGGGAGACATTGATTTAAAACATTTGACGTTGAAAACTTGTTTTTTGGTGGCTATTACTTCAGCCAGGCGTTTGGGTGAGTTAGGTGCATTATCCTGCTCTTTTCCTTTTTGCAAAATGTTTCCTGATCGGGTTGTGCTGGTTCCTGTTCCCTCTTTTGTGCTTAAGGTTAATTCGGCTTTTCATGGTAGACAAGAGGCGATTCTTTATGCTTTTTGTCCTGACCCTTTCTCGGAGGAAGAGATCAGATTACATGCTTTGGATGTGCGGCGGGCCTTGTTGTGTTATTTGAAGGTGGTTGCTGCATTCGGTAAAGGGGATTCTTTGTTTGTAAATTTTGGTCCTGCTATGAAAGGGGAGAATCCTTCTACTGCTTCCCTGAGTTAATGGATCCGGTCAATGGTACTGTTGGCCTATGATTTGAAAGCTGTGGGCCTCCTGCTGGGATTCAGGGACGTTCCACAAGGGGTATGGCTGCTACTGTGACTGAGTTGCAGGGCGCTTTGGTGGTGGAGATTTTGTAGAGCTGCTACTTCGGCGTCTCCGTCCACTTTTGTGAGACACTACCTTATTGCTGAATTGGGGTGTTTGGAGGCAGTTTTGGGACATAGGGTTTTGTCCTCTATGAAGTAATAGGAGTTTTTCTGTGTATGAACTGGTTGTGACTAAATACGTTTTTTTGTGCATTGCAGCTCAGTTGTCTGTCTCCTGTTTTTCTTGCTATGTCTCCTTGGTTGTTAAGGAAGGTGAGGGAGGGACAGGAAGTAATGCGTCAGTTACTTACCATGAATGGCATTAGTCCTACTCCCTCGCCTTCCTTACAGTTCCCTCCCTCCCGGTACAGGACAACTGAGTTGCCTTTTGGCTTGTTTCTGTACAGGAGTGGGTGGGGGCAGGGTGTTCTTTTAAAAAGAGAGGAGAGGGGTCTATGTGAAGCAAAGGAGCCTCATTGGTTGTTAAGGAAGGCGAGGGAGTAAGACTAGGAGTAATGCCATTAACGGTAAGTAATGGATGCATTTGTTACACTCTTCCTACAGGTTCCGATGATCTTCAGATCTCATTCTGTACCACTCCCTTGAGGGGGTTCTGCTTTGAGTTTCCCCTTTGCTCCTCTGACCTAGCCATTCAGAGTACTGAACGTATACATAAGTACCAAATAAAATGTATGAGAAGGATAACTTTCATCCTGAACAAATAAGTCCTCACCGGTTCGAAGCATATAAAAAAACTTGTGAGCTAAGAACAGTGAACAAACAAGATGTGCTTTATTGTGACTGTCTGAATCTTAGCGGCTGTCTTCTTTTCTTAACATTAGCTGAAATGGAAACACAGGAAACCTTTTAGGAGATGGAAACACAAAAGGAGCATTTATGTTTGCATATATGCTTTTGAGCAGAGCTGGATCCACATTGTACTCTGTGCTCTTACGTGTCAAAAAAACATGAGCACGTAGTGAACAGTATCCTTGAAGGCCAGAGATTCAAAAAGAGACCAATAGAGGAACCCATAACATGATCAGAAACTATTAGTAAAAACAATTGTAGGACTCCTCACTTCAGGACATTACTCGAGGGAGCGAGTGCTGCATCCAATGACCAATACTGGATAATAGATACTCTGGCTGCACTTTTTATTTTTTTAAAGAAACTCAAGGATTATATTCCTGCCTGTCTATATCTTCTTGATGGACATAAGTAGACTACAGATGTATCCAAAAAGATGTTCTTAATAAAATAGCATTCAAAATGGTATATTTTAAAAGATGTGACGTTCAGAATAATGCCTAGTTTTGCAAATTTACTAGTAAATGGTATGAAGGTGGTTTTATTCGGAGTTCCTAATGACAGTTACAAAAGTTCAAGAAACTTCTTTATTAATTATGATGCTTTTTGACATATTTAAAAATGATGTAAAGATCATGTGCGATGTTTCCTTGTTTGATGATCAATACAGCTCAGAAAGGTTTGTCAAATCAGTGTTTCTCTAACCTGAATCCAGATTTCTGACAGTGTCGAAAGTGAGGAGGGTTTCATTCCAATCTTAGCAGTATCAAGTTGGCTTTCTTTATAAACTTGATTCGATCCTCAATATATAGCTTACATAACTGGGCGGTGCATTTAAACTGGTGGAGGGTAAATGTTCTCCAGTCATTAGGAACCATCCTTTACAAAATGCCCGGTAGCGAATGGCAATATTTCCTGCTGGCATGTGCGTTATTCAACATCACACCAGTGTATAGTTGAGCAGGATGAGATTTGCATGAGGTAGTGCCTTTGATGGAGTAAGCTGTCTGCCAAACTTCAAACCAAAATCTAAGACTGATGGTGAGTAGTGTGGAGGAGCATGCCATTGCAAGAAGTTTCATCCTAGGTATGGAGAATAATAATGTTCTCCCCTGGGCAGAGCAATTTTGTCATTTAAGTCTGCTTGGCCACTAGGCAGCACAATACTGTTGGTCTAGATTTGGGGCTTTATTGTTCCTGATTTAGTGAGGAGGGCATCATGTGTTAATGCTTCTGCGCACAAGTGATACTGCCCAAAGGTAAAATTTACTACCCATTTACAGACTGTGTAACTAATTTAGTGGTCAAGAGCAAAACTCTTCTGCTGGTCTGCACATCACATGTCTAAGAGCAAAGAACATACAGATAAATCATGGGTAACTGCTGTATGTCCCAGTTTCTTTTACTTCATTAATCTGCTCCTTCTTTATTCAGTCAGGGGCATTCCTGGCCACCAAAGTTCATTTTCTATTTAGGGAACGTCTGGTCATGTGTTGAGAAACAAGAGTGACAAGTCAGCTGCTGTTGTCTGTTTGTGTTTTGGCAAACAAAAGTGATCATGTCTGTAATTATGCAGAGAACATGTTTACAAAGTTTTAGAGATGGGGGTCTCTAGTTGGCAGTCAGTTTACACCCTGTCCATGTAGGGACCCTCACTCTAATCATAGTAAGGGGGTCAATCTCCTAAGATACCCCTGCTCAACCCCTTGGTAGCTTGTCAGAAGCAGTCAGGCTTACCTCAGAGGCAATGCGTTAAGTATTTGTACCAACACACAGTAACACAGTGAAGACACTACAAGTGGACACCAGACCAGTTTAGAAAAATAACGTAATATTTCTCTAAGTAAAACAAGACAAAATCAACAACAATCCAACATACAGAAGCAAAGATATGAATTTGTAAAGGTTAAATCTCAATAAAGCTCTTAGGAACACAATAGCTCCAACTGCTGCTATCATGACATTGGGACAGAGTCATTCCTAACAGTCTGATGCCACTCACAAGGGAGTGCAGCACCTGTCATGGAGTCTCATGGACCCCAGGTACAGTATCTGAGAAACGAGGCAGAGTCAAAGATGTGGCACGGATTCGGGGAGGTGAGGCATCGCTGGAGCTGGTGCAGCGTTGGTTTTGTGCTGCTACACAGTAGGTGAGGTGTCAGTTTCTTACAGCTATGCAGGGGAAGTGAAGTGTCAGTTCCTTACAGAAGTGAGGCGGCATCGGTGATGAGACATCAGTTCCTTATGATCTGGCGGGGTTGAGTAGTCCAGCGGGTCAAGACGCAATGAAGCAACTTCACGGTATCACAGTCACACCATGGGGCCACAGGCGCCTCGGCAGAGTTGGGTGTCACGGACGTCAGTGACATGGCATTTGGGACTCAGTGTTGTGGGACTTCAGAGGCGTGCAGTGGCGTTGGGCCTGCGGTGTCAGTCACGGTGGTCACACTTCAGCAGGGACCACAGCTTTGGATGCAGGCAGCAGTGCGGAGTCAGATAGGGGGTCCCATTCTGGAGTTGTCCGGAGTCGATGTGCTTTGTTTTATGCCATATTTCACTCCCAGGGACCCAGGAACTTGAGTAGGTTCCTCTTGGCAAGTCAGGATCCTCAGCAAGAGAACTCAAGGGCTGGCAGGTGATGTCTTTGATGTCCTTGGGACTTCTTAACAGGAGGCAATCTCAATCAAAACCCTTGTAGAAATCTCACAAGCAGGATACACAGCAAAGTCCAGTCCTTGTCCTCTCCAAAGAAGAAGCAGCAACTGCAGACCAACCCAGCAAAGCACACACAGCAAAAGGGCAGTACTCATCCTCAAAGTTCTTCTCCTTAGCAGAGTCTCCTCTTGCTCTAGAAGTGTTCTAAAAGTCTGGGGGTTTGGGTCCAATACTTACGCTCATTTCTGCCTTTGAAGTAGGCAACCTTCAAAGGAAGGTCTTTGTAGTGCAAAAGACCCAGCCTTTCCTGCCCTGGTCCCAGACACACTCTAGGAGGTTGGAGACTGCATTGTCTAGGGACAGGCACTGCCCTATTCAGCTGCAAGTGTCAGCTTATCTCACCACTCTAGCCTAGGGAGACCCATCAGGATATGCAGGGCACACCTCAGCTCCCTTTGTGTGACTGTCTAGAGTGACTTCACAAACAGCCCAACTGTCATCCTGACCCAGATGTGTATTCCATAGCCAGGCAGAGGCACAGAAGTGACATTTTCAAACACACAAGTTAAAGACCATCTTCACTAAAAGATGTATTTTTAAAGTGTAAGTTCAGAGACCCCAAACTCCATATCTCTATCTGCTCCCAATGGGAAATTATGCTTAATAGATACTTCAAGGCAATCCCCATGTTAACCTATGGAAGGAATAGGCCTTGCAATATTGACAACTGAATTGGGCAGTATTTCACTATCACAACATGTAAAGCACACCAGTACATGTCCTGCCTGTTAAATACATTGCACCCTGCTCCTGGGCTTCATGGCGCCTACCTTAAGGGTGCCTTCCATGTACTAAAAGGCAAGGTTTGGGCCTGGCAAGTAGGTGCACTTGCCAGATCAACATGGCAGTTTAAAACAACACACATGGACACTGCAATGGCAGGTCTGAGACATATTTACAGGGCTACTCTTGTGGATGGCACAATCAGTGCTGCCGGCTCACTAGTGGCATTTGATATATCAGCCCTAGGCACACATGGTGCACTATACAGGGGACTTACTGGTAAGTCAAATATGTCAATCTTGGACAACCAATCATAATCACAATTTACACAGGGAGCACTTACACTTTAACACTGATCAGCAGTTATAAAGTGCCCAGAGTACCAAAACCGGCAAAAATAAAATCCAGCACACATTCAAAAATACAGGAGGCAGAGGCAAAAAGACAGGGGGAACCACGCCAAGGATACCTGGTCTCACACAAAGTTAGAAGAATAGTTTATTTGATGAAGACGTCTGCTGTAGGACACAGCTCTGATAGACTTTTCATTATTTATAAAAAGGCCAGTTAATCAATTCACCTGCATAGTTGCCAGACAATAGGTCTGTTTTTTTATGTCTTTATATTGTCATGCCCATATTGACGTTGTGATATTCAAAAGGCTACAGTCCCTTAGCAAAGTGAATGCATTTTCCATAAGCAGTATAAGCCAGGACCTCGGTTCTATTTCCCTACTAATGTAATCACCTATATAAATTTGCAATCAGTCAGAAATTGATTAACAAAATCTGGCATTAGCTGTTTCCAATGTCTTCGTTATCTGCTCTCTATCTGTTTTCTTGTTGCACTTCCTTAGTTTGATGTTGTCCTTATTTGAAGGCTCTACCTTTCTGCCTTCGGTCTCTCAATAGGAGTACAAGAATATAAGTTCTTCGGCGGCAAATGCATGGTAATAAAGAATAGACTGTTAGTGACGCACTTACGGAGGATTAGCTGAATGTTGTACCTCTCTGGTAGGTAATAAAATCCAGTTTGGCCAAACAGGCAGACCACAGACTGTACGAACAACACATAGCTATGAATAATTTAAAATCACAGGCTAATGGAGTAATTTGCGAGAAATCCTAGGACTACTGCCAGGCCTGAACTGGGAAGGAAAATAGGCCCAGCGCTAAAATAAAGAAGGCCCCGATGGTGAATTAGGAAGCTAAAATGTGTCCTATGTTTGCAAATTAGAGTAGTTTAATACTTGTAAGAACATGCTCCAGAATGTTTTGCAAGTTGTGGAAGACTGCATGGAAGTGTGCTTTCTGCAGGCAACGTTTGCTTTAATCAGGGAAATCAACAGTAAAAATATAACCAGTCTAGTAGACCATAAATGAGGTCCACAGACAGCCAGAACACCAACCCACACATTGACCTATCATATCAGCCGTCAGACACTGCCTGGTTGCCCCGTAGGCATGACTACAGTTTTGAGAACGCTTTTGTATTGAACTTAAAATGTAAATTAATTTGGTGCTGTTGTTACTGAATGCCTAGTAGCGACAGTTGAAAATATAAGAATCTCCAAAAGGATAAAATAAAAATTATATTGCAAATGCAAGCAGCAAGCTTACATATTCAGCATCACTACCGGTCCTAATGTCTCCCCACAACTTATAAAACTGGAGGATGAAAGACAGTCTTCCATGAAATAGAGACTCATTGGCCATATAGCAGTGCTGCACGACAAAAGTTTAGCATTGGCCATATAGCAGTGCTGCACGACAAAATGTTATAGTGTGCAGGACTACACTCATTTTTAAACTCTAGTTTTGCACTCATGAAACAAAACTGTCCTTTTCTGTTTGTAATAGAACCCTCGTATGAACCATGTAGACATTATACAAAGATGCCACCTTATTTCTTCCAATTAGGTTTTCAAAATGTTCTTTGCGTCTTTGTGAAAAGTCCAGAGCAAGAGCTCCTCACAAATAGACAGGCAGAGCTAGGAAGAACAAGGCAATATTAGTCACAGGTTAATGCTTCCGGGCAGAGATCCACCTAGTCATTTACACATCAGATAAGCCTAAAGTCGTACTAACTCTATGTGAGTTACGCGTATTTTCATAAACAGTTATCCATTGAGGTAGTCTGCTTCAGTCAAACAAAATACCAGTGGCCCCAATACACAAGAAGTTTTTTTTTTTTCTTTGAGCATAAGGACTTTTTCCCCTGTCAAACAGGGCCATTGCTTGAGTGCCTGAATCTACACTCACACGCAAAGAGAAAAATAGTATTGAAAGCACAGTGGGAATGTGTTAGACCTGACAGCCTTAGGGTAGTCACCCCTAACTTTTTGCCTGCCTCCCTCCACTTTGTGGACACTGTTTTTGCTGGTTTTTAGACTCTGCGCACTTTACCACTGCTAACCAGTGCTAAAGTGCATATGCTCTCTCCCTTAAAACATGGTAACCTTGAATCATACCTGATTGGACTATTAATTTACTTATAAGTCCCTAGTAAGGTGCACTTTATGTGCATAGGGCTGGTAAATTAAATACTACTAGTGGGCCAGCAGCACTGGTTGTGCCACCCACTTAAGTAGCCCCTTTTCCTTGTCTCAGGCCTGCCATTGCAAGGCCTGTGTGTGCAGTTTCACTGCCACCTCGACTTGGCATTTAAAAGTACTTGCCAAGCCTAGAACTCCCCTTTTTCTACATATAAGTCACCCTTAATGTGTGCCCTAGGTAACCCCTAGAGCAGGGTGCTGTGTGGGTAAAAGGCAGGACATGTACCTGTGTAGTTATATGTCCTGGTAGTGTAAAACTCCTAAATTCGTTTTTACACTACTGTGAGGCCTGCTCCCTTCATAGGCTAACATTGGGGCTGCCCTCATACGCTGTTGAAGTAGCAGCTGCTGATCTGAAAGGAGCAGGAAGGTCATATTTAGTATGGCCAGAATGGTAATACAAAATCCTGCTGACTGGTGAAGTCGGATTTAATATTACTATTCTAGAAATGCCACTTTTAGAAAGTGAGCATTTCTTTGCACTTAAATCCTTCTGTGCCTTACAATCCACGTCTGGCTGGGCTTGGTTGACAGCTCCTTGTGCATTCACTCAGACACACCCCAAACACAGGGTACTCAGCCTCACTTGCATACATCTGCATTTTGAATGGGTCTTCCTGGGCTGGGAGGGTGGAGGGCCTGCTCTCACACAAAGGACTGCCACACCCCCTACTGGGACCCTGGCAGACAGGATTGAACTGAAAGGGGACCTGGTGCACTTCTTAGCCACTCTTTGAAGTCTCCCCCACTTCAAAGGCACATTTGGGTATAAAACAGGGCCTCTGCCCTACCTCATCAGACACTTGCTGGAGAAGAAACCTGAACCAGAAACTACATCCTGCCAAGAAGAACTGCCTGGCTGCTCAAAGGACTCACCTGTCTGCTTTCTACAAAGGACTGCTGCCTTGCTGTTGGCCTGCTGCCTTGCTGAACTCTTGTCTGGCTGTGAAAGTGCTCTCCAAGGGCTTGGATAGAGCTTGCCTCCTGTTCCCTGAAGTCTCAGGACCAAAAAGACTTCCCTCTTTCGCTTGGACGCTCCGTGCGCCGAAAATTTTGATGCACAGCTTGTTCCGCGGCGAGAAAACCCCGCACACCGACGCTGATCGACGCGACGCTCTTGGGACGACCGAAAATACGACTCACGGCTTTGCAAGGACAACGCCGCCCGACCTCTAGAGGAGAAATCGACGCGGCGCCTGCCGTGAGATCGTAATTTCGACGCGCAGCCCCGCAGAACGACGCGCAGCCGGAAAACAAGCAGGAAAATCCACGCACAGACCCGGGACATCTGGTAATCCCCGCGATCCACGAAAAGAGACTGTCCGCGCGCCAGAAAACGACGCACGACTTCCCCGCGTGGAAAATAATGACGCAAGTCCGTGTGTGCTGAGGAGAAATCGACGCACACACCCTTTTTCCACGCACCTCTTCTTTTGTGGCCCTCTGAGGAGATTTTTCCACGCTAAACCAGGTACTTGTGCTTGAAAGAGACTTTGTTTATATTCTAAAGACTTAAGACACTTTATATCACTTTTCAGTGATATCTCTACAATTTTCCATTGCAACTTTATTCTTTTTGACCTACAATTATCCTGATAAATATTATATATTTTTCTAAACACTGTGTGGTGTATTTTTGTGGTGCTATATGGTGGTATTGTATGATTTATCGCACAAATACTTTACACATTGCCTTCTAAGTTAAGCCTGACTGCTAATGCCAAGCTACCAGAGGGTGGGCACAGGATAATCTTGGATTGTGTGTGACTTACCCTGACTAGAGTGAGGGCTTTTGCTTGGACAGGGGGTAACCTGACTGCCAACCAAAAAACCCATTTCTAACAGAATAGATAGAACATATAACTGAGAACTGCAAAAGAATAGCAAGCATTTGCAATGCAATTGGTCTTATGTTTGCTTGAGTTAGAGGTATTAGCATAGTAAATTCCTAAGTGGACTTTTCTTGCCACATAAATGGAAAATGAAAAGTAAAACAGTTGACAAAATAAACAAGCATTTGCAATGCCACAGGTCTTGCATTTGCTCGTGTTAGAGCTATTAGTGTTGTAAACGCTTAACCGGAGTTTTCTCGCCACATAAACTAATAATTAAAAGTAAAACTGTTTCACATTTGCGAGCCAATGGTCGCCATGAGCGTGAAAGAGACACAGAAAAGGAAACAGAAATTCACTTTCAGTGAAACTTATCAGCAAAAGTGTAATTATCCATCTATCCATCAAAAGTGCAATTATCCATGTAACAGGGTCTATGTCATGCAAAGCGCTTGACTTATGCCCAGTGAGATCGTGCTGCGCAGGAAATGAAAAGACAAAGTATTCCAGAAACCAATTAAAAACCCAGAGCCTTGTATGTTTTCAGGAGTTTACCGGTGTGCTCGAGGAGGGCTGAACACCGGAAAAGGCATGACATATGGATGCCTTTCACAAATGTAATCAATAGATTTTTTAATGGAAAGCCCACAAACGAATGAAAGTGACGGGCGTGACATGGGTGTGGTTAGATGCCCACAGAGAGAGATTACAAACATGGTCCAGCGCGCTTGCGGGCGCTCGGCCCTAAAAAAGAAGTTTGCTCGCAGTCAAACGTATTGGCAAGCATGCAATTATCCAGGTAATTGGGTCGATGGCCAAAACTGCCCCAGGGCTAGCTTGAATCCAGTGGCACAGTGAGCAAGGGACCCACGTCTGGGCATACCCTTCCCACTTAGGGCAACTTTAGCAACACAAAAGGATGATGGAAGGAGTGTTGAAACACTCACCCCCAGTCACAGATCTGGGTTTAATCCATTGTTCTTTTGCTCACCAATGCCACCCTAGTTTGTTCCATTGTTCAGCATTCCGTCCATCACTTGTTGTTTTTGCATTTGTCGCCCTAAGTGGGAAAGGTATGCCCAGACGTGGGTCCCGTGCTTCCCATGCCACTCGATTCAAGCTAGCCTGGCCGATGAGGGGTGAAACCCCGAAACCAGTCCCAGGATGCTTGTTTCCAGTCCAGGGAAGACCTGGCCTAGCAGTTCGGGCTGGACTGTTCCCATGGGGAACAGGGTCAAGACTGATTTGCATATGGCTGGGTCCAAATTGGAATGGCATGGACAGCAAAAAAACGATTGATTTAGGCCCAGATCACTGTACTGGGGGTGAATGTTTGACAATGTTCAGCATTCCGTCCATCACTTGCTGTTTTTGCATAATAAATGATTCAGCCATGCTCTGGCCCTACCCACTGGGGTGCAAGACTGGGTGCGGCCTAGAGGAACAAAACTTCTCACCATGGAAACAACCATTAACTCAAGAAGAGGCTTTAAAGAGTGCAATCTTTTCAACATCCAGATAAACCCAACAATATGCTGCATATGGAAGGGTCAATAGTGCACTTAAAGCTGTTCGGAGGAAATCATGCATTGCATCCTGGGCTCTAAAATCCTTCAGGTGTATTTTATCACCCAATGTATTCAGCACAATTAGGCACAGGGGGGCAAACAACCTTGTGGAGGGCTCACCGGGCTTCACAAGCAGAATTTATGTCTCCTGCTGGAATTACAGCGAGTTGTACCAGGGTAGCAATTATGCAGCGATTAAATATGTTGACAGGCTGCAACCAACCATGAAATGTCTGGCACACCATGGAAGCATAGCCTTAACCCTTGCAATAATTTGATGCAGAATGATGACAGATGAGACATTAAATGATTGGGCCCAGGCGTCTGACGGCTACCCTTCTAATCAAAGATAATGTTTATATCGTTGCTACTGTGTGCATCTCTGTTACATACAATTTCAGACTCCGAAAACATTGAAAGATTTCTGGTCAAAGATTTTTTCATGAAACATTTCTAGGTGAAGATTCTTCCAATAAAATATGTGTTTATCCAAACATTTATTCAAAACTTTAGCTTTCTTCAAAATGCAGGTCTTTTGTATCACCAAATATCACGATACCGACTGAAGTAAAAAGAAGAAAAAGTTTTAGAGAAAGTAATGAATGTTTCTTCCATGTGAGAGTGAGTAAGTGTGCGTGAGTAAAAGAGTGCACATACTTATGGCGTACCCTGCACAACACAAGTCACCTCTAAGTGCAGATGTCGACCAAATGGGCTATCAATTTTCTTCTTGAAAAGTTGCACGAGTGTCCAGCAGGCAAAGAGATAGCTCGTGTGACTTCTGCCACATGAAGGTTTTAACATCACTCGATCTCAGATTTATGCAAACATCCTCCCTATGATTCGCTTATTGCTTCGATTTAAATGTAGAAAATATGAAAGTGTGAAGAAATTGTGCTGTTGCATCATGAGCAAAAATTTGTCAAGTAATGAAACAATTGTAAGTTCGTGCATGGGTGGAGTAAAGGACTTGTGGACATTTTTACACAATCAGAAAAATACATTTGAGGATTCTCAACGTTCACTTGTACAGTTTAAGAAAGGCCTAAAAATATCTAAATAATCATGGTCACTTGGGACCAGTGTGTGTGTGTGTGTCACAGTGCTTGACTTCCGGTTCTCATAACAGATTGGAGATTTTTTTATATGTATCATGTGAAACAATGGTATACCTGAGAAGAAGCGATTAGACATAAGGCTGAACGTTTAGCGGAATCCCTGCTAGAATTCTTGCTAATTAGTGAAGAATACACAACCATTCCTGAATGGAAAATAGGATGCCCAACGAGGACAGCTAACCCCTATTGAGGGAATGTATAATAACACGCATATAGTCATACACAAAAAAACGTTTTTAAAAATCAATGACGCCATTCCACCTGTCAACTTTTCCAAAAACTGAGCTATACCCAGTGTGGATTGCGTTGGGTGAAGTGAGGGCTGGAAATATAGGTGGTGACTGACAGGGAAACCTGCTTCTCTGGACTACTTTCTCCCACTCCTCTTTTAAAAGAGTTGCAGAACCTTTCTACAAACGTTGCTCAAAAGGTAACTTAATGTGAGAAGTACAATAGAGTAAGTGTGTGAGACGGTGCCAAGGACTTTCCTCTGCAACCTAATGCGTTTCCTAAAATTCAGGCTCTGTGAATTTATCAGTGTTCGCAAAACAAAAACAAGTCATGAAGTAAATATTTGCTAAAAGTAGATTTGTGTTAGGGAAAAACTCACAAAAGAACACGTTCGATTAAATAATATCTCGTAAAAAACAAATTTGCAAGATAGTCTTCGATAGTTGAAGGACGACCAAGTCCAAACATTCAATAAGCTGTGCAATCCGTATAATGCGAGATGTGCACCAACTTCTCCCATATTTGATGGCAAGATGTATGTCTTTCTTCAGTTCTACTGAAAAGCTTCTCATCTAAAAAGAATAAAAAAACAATGTTCTGGACTGGAAGAAATTTCCAGAAGCGTGGAGAAGGCACTGAATGTACCTTCCAGGCAGCTCCTGGAATTGTCATTGTCGAAAAGTTCCATCACATTTGTTGATAAGGATTTCGAAGCATACCTATATCTGTCTGGCCCTCAAATAGAATGCTTAGAAATAACTGCAGCATGGCCTAGTGATTCAGAAATGTAGTCTTAAGATCTGTAGGAATATTTCCCGTAGACGTTCATAGTGGGCGCAAATGCCACAGTAATTATATTTTTGCTCTATATGACAGCCCCCTCCAGTATACAGGCAGGGATATAGTGGCAAGTGAAATAAAAAAGCAAGCCGGTACAACATACCGGTGTATGGGCAGTGTCATTCCCCCCTCTCCACAACAACCCACTTTAAGCATGCACACATGAGAATTACACAGACAAGCATCACCAAGAGTACTCGCTTGAATCCTGGACACAGCAGTTCGACCAACCCACTCTCCATGAACCCCAGAAGTGATCGGGAGCAGGTGAGCACCAGTTTTTAAGCTCCACATGTGGGAGGGAAAATGTGTCACACTGAAAATAGAGGGAGGATTTCCAACACAAACAACATCAAGATAGCCATTTTTAGATGAAATGTGTGTTTGACTGTCACTGATTACTAAAAATCGAGGTAGGACTTCGAAAACAAACAACAATATGGCAGCCATCTTTAAATGGAACATGTGGCCAGTCTCAGTGCTAAAGATGGTAACTTTTCTCAGAGGTTCCAAAATACTGTCACAACGTCTGTAAATGGCATGCATTTAAACCTGTTGTTAAGGATATTGAAAAAACCTTTTCTCAATGAATAAGAAAAGTGTCAGGATGTCAAAACAAATAATCAGGATATCAAAAAATATAGAGGGAGGACTCCCAATACACACAACAATATTGCAACTGTCTTTAAATGGAGCATGTGTTTTGCATGTAGCTAATCCTAATGTTGAGGATGGTAAAAAAACTTTTCTATAAAGTAAAGTAAGCATCATGGAACTAAACGTTAACCTGTAGAGCCTTGGAGGTCATTTCTAAATCGAGTTCTCAATTCAACATCTGGAAAAATTGATTGAGGCCCTAAGTAGGGAAGTGTGAAAGAAACATGTTTGTCGGCTATCACGTCCAAAATTCTGAACAAAGGATGTCATTATTTAGCCCTCTTATATGGGTCTGTAGTTTGAAGACCCAACGTTGTTCCTTCCCAAACAGCCTGCATGTAATGTTATGCGATTCCCGTATAGTTTCAAGGATGACCCATTCAAGTTAGTTCGGAGTATGGCCTTGCTCAATAAATTGGGTGATCAGTTTTGTAGTAGTCCGGTGGCATCTGATCGTACTCTGATGTTCACTGATCTGGGTTTTTGTCATCCTAGTAGTCATGCCTATTTAGAAGAGGCCACAAGGACACGTATTGAGGAAAATAAATTTTTTGTTATTTTTTAATTTGTGTGTTTGTTGAGATGCCAGGTTTAAGATATGTCATCAGAAGACATTCTCTCTGGGTATTCCATGCTCTCTTCCTGGCCAGGCTGATCACTCGTAATAGGTAAATGCTGGTTCCTTAACTTGTGTGTCAATTCAGTAGCCTGAACATTAAAATTGGAGATCTCGCTACAGTTCCGTCTGAGGCACAGGACCTGTCCATAAGATACATTCATGCGAAAGGCCTTCCGATGGTGGCTCTCAAAAGGAGCAGGCTGTTTTTGTCTATTGTCTTCTGGAAAGTGGATGACTGTAAACTCTCTACATGTAGAGCAATCTGGAGATCCAGGAAAGAAACCTCTACGTAGGATACTGTGGCAGGGAGTCACAGTTATTGGTCAAGATTCTTGAACCAATCGATGAACTCTGGAACACTGTCACTATTACATTACCAGACGATCAGGATGTCATCAATATACCCACAATACAATCTGATATTTGAAGTGAATGGATTTTTGGAGTCTAGGATGTACCATTTTTCGAAATTATACATATACAAGCAGGTCAGGTTAGGGGCTAATGTACACCCCATCGAAGTCCCCCTGTATCTGGTGGAACAAACCTTCTACAAACTGAAAGACATTTTCTTTCAAGGCTAGTGTGGCACAATCAACCACAAAATTTGTGGGAGTGTTGGAGTTCCAGTGTTCAAGTAGAAGCATACCTTCATCCACAGCCAATATGGCATCTTGAGGTATGTTGGTGTAAAGGGGTTCACTATTCAAATAAATCAACATAAATGTGGGTCCTTGCGAATCGATCTGATCCAAAAGGATCCAAACTTTTTTTGTGTCTTTCAAGAAAGTTGATGTGATTTACACAATGGGCTGTAAAAAGTAGTCACAGAATTTCGATAGGGGTTTCAATAATGACCTGATGCCTGATCCTACTGCCAATCTGGTGTAGGCACTTTTTCTTTCAGAAGGAAGTAGAAATAAGGTATTTGAGGTTGCTTGTTATATATGAAATTCTTCCTCATGGTGTGTGATCCACCCCTCTGACTCTGCTTCCTCAGTCATCATCCGAATTGTCTCCTGGAGTTGGTTGGTGGGATCCTCTTGGATAGGTTCAAAGTAGGACGTGTCACTATGGAATCTCAGACATTCTTGTCTGTAAGTTGTGGTGTCCTGCATCACTATGGCACTGTCCTTATCCACTGGTTTAATGGTGATTTCTTTGTCATTAGCCAGAGAATTCATAGCAATCTTTTTGGCATTTGATAAAATATGGAAAGATGTTTGGTTGTAACTTTTGGATGTCATTCCAGGCTGCTTTTTGAAAAGTGAGCATCTCAATCGGTACCATATTGGCGAGTGGAGTAAAGGTTGAAGGGTTCCTAAGGCCCAGATCCACAGTTAGACTCCTTTGTATTTGGTCTTTAAGGAATGAGTGTAGTCAGATCTTCCTAAATAACAATGCCAACTTGCAATTAAGTCTGAAAAGATCTTCCTTGGGAATGGGAACAAAACCTAATCCTTTGTTAAAAACTCCACGTTTGATGGAGGTGAGGGACCATATGGATAAGTTCACAACTAGGCTTTTTTCTGTGATGGTTGCCCTTGGCTCCTGGTTATCATTTGGGGTTCCCCTGTTTCCCACTGGACATGTTTGCCTCTTCCTCTGCTTCTGCCTCTTTCTCTGCCCCGGCTTCTTCCTAAAAAAGGATTGTATGGCATGAGGGAGTGGGGTTGATGATATAGATAAGCCGACGTTTGCCACATCGGAGGTTGAGGATATGGGAATGGAGACAACACAGTATTGATTAGGATTCCTCCTCCTCTCCTCATCACTGCTCCAGGCATCTGAGCCTGAGCTCTATCTTACATCTCTTGCTTTCCACTGAGGGCCTGTGGATTCCTCTTCCACCTCCACCACCCTGCCCCCTAGTGACGTCTGATGACATCAGCACACGATCACGCGCTGACCTCATCAGAGGCTGCCCCCATCACGCGAGAAGCTCGGCTTCAAGCACGATTGAAAGATAAATATTTTCATTTCTCTTCTGATCGGGGGTAGGGCGGCAGGGAGACATGAAAGGAAAGGCCTTTCCTTTCATGTTTTTCTGAGCATTTCTGCAGCCTGTCGTAAAGGGATCGGGCTGCAGAAGTGCCCACTAGAAACCAGGGAGTTTTTTTTTTTTTACATATAAACAATAAAGGGGAGTGACCCCTTAGGCAAGGGTCGCTCCTCTGGAGGGCAAATTTATTTCAGACCATTTCTGCTACCCTTGGGGGCAGATCGGCCTATTTTAATTAGGCTGATCTGCCCCCAAGGAGGGCAGAAACCACTATGTACCAGCGATTTTTTTTTTGTTTTTTTATTTTTTTTACAGATGATGAGCAACCCCTTAGGCAAAGGTCGCTCCCCATGGGGACAAATTTATTTTAGGCCATTTCTGCCCCCCTTGGGAGCAGATCGGGGCAGAAACCACTTAGGCACCTGGGATTGGTGTGTGTGTGTTTTGTTTGTGGGGGGCAGCCCCTTGGGCAAGAGTCGCTCCCCATGGGGGCACATTACTGTTGGCCATTTTGGCCTCCCTTTGGGGCAGATCGGCCTATTTTTGTAAGACCCATCCGCCCCCAAGGGAGCAGAAAGCCCAGCAGAGACCAGGAAATATTTTCTTTTTCAAAAAAAGAGGATGGTGGTATGGCCATACCCCAAATAAATGGGGACAAAGTTGTTCTGCCCACCGGTGGGCAGATAGGGCAATTATCCCCGACCCGTTCCCTGGGACGGCAGAAAGCCTACTAGATGCCAAGGAATTAAAAAAAAAAAGTGGGCTTGTGGCTACCAACCAGTATGGTCTTGGTTATGCCCCCACCCCAACTGAAGGGGGTAACAGTTTTCTCCACGCACACTAAAATAACTTGTCCCCACAGCAAGCAAGAGGACATTTGATTATTTTGATTCTACATTTGGGCTATGAGAGCTTGTCTATCTCTCAACATCGTCCCACTAGGACTGGTGAGGGCTGCACTTTTTGGACTTTGGGACCCTGCCAGGTAGAAAAATCCACAAGACCTAGACACATCAGAAAACTAAACATCTGGGCGTGCTTCACCTGCATCCCACACCATTTTCTTATCCACAATGCCCTTCAAACCTCCAACTTTGCTTGAAATCACACAATCTTCCACACATTTGTGTGATGGAACCTTACGGAATCTGCAGGAATTCACAAAATTCCTAACACTCAGCATTGTTACTGATACAAATTCTGCCCCACTTGTCAGCCTAAAAACATTTTTTTTTCAAACTGCCCTTTTGGAGCCGCTTTGGTTCCTGCTCAATTTCAACATGTTTTGGCTCTTCCCTGTCACAGGCACTTGGCCCTCCCACGCAAGTGAGGTATTATTTTTAGTGGGAGACTGAGGGGAATGTTGGGTGGTAGCAATTTTGTGCCGGTGCAGTGATCCCACACAGAAATTTGGTAAAAATTTGTTTTTGTTTTTTTAGCTAAATTTGAGGTTTGCTGAGGATTCTGGGTAAGAAAACACTGGGGGATCCACGCAAATCACACCTCCCTGGTCTCCCTTGGGTGTCTAGTTTTCAGAAATTTTTGGGTTTGGTAGGTTTCTCTAGATGGCTGCTGAGTCCACGACCAAAAGCGCAGGTCCCCTCCCCGCAAAAACAGATAGTTTTGCATTTGATCATTTTGATGTGACTACGTAGTGTTTTGGGGCATTTCCTATCGCAGACACTAGGCCTACCCACACAAGTGAGGTACCATTTTTATCAGGGGATGCTGGGTAGAAGGAAGTTTGTGTCTCCCCTCAGATTCCAGAACTTTGCAGCACTGAAATGTGAGGAAAAAGTGTGTTTTTTTTCTTCAAATTTTGAGGTTTGCTAAGGATTCTGGGTAACAGAACCTGGTGAAAGCACAACAAGTTATTCCATCCAGGGTTCTCCTAGGTGTTTACTTTTTGTAAATGTACAGGTTTGCTAGGTTTCCCCCGGGTGGCGGATGAGCTATAGGCCAAAATCCACAGCTTGGCACTTTGCAAAGAACGCATTTGTTTTATTTGGAAAAATGTGATGTGTCCATGTTATATTTTGGGGCATTTCCTGTCGCCGGCACTAGGACTACCCACACAAGTGAGGTTCCATTTTTATTGGGAGAACTGGGGGAATGCTGGGTAAAATAATTTTTGTGGCTGCTCTCAGTTTCCAGATCTTTTTGTCACCGAAATCTGAGGAAAGTGTGTTTTTTAGCTAAATGTTGAGTTTTGCAAAGGATTCTGGGAAACAGAACCTGGTGAGAGCCCCACAAGTTGCCCCATTCTGAATTCTCCTAGGTGTTTATTTTATAAAAATCTATAGGTCTGCTAGGTTTCCCTAGGTGCCGGCTGAGCTAGAGGCCAACATCCACAGCTAGGCACTTTGCAAAAAACAACTCCGTTTTCTTTGTGAAAATGTGATGTGTCTATGTTGTGTTTTGGGGCATTTCCTGTCACGGGCACTAGGCCTACCCACACAAGTGAGGTACCAGTTGTATTGAGAGACTTGGGGATATGCTGGGTGGAAGGAAGTTTGTGGCTCCCCTCAGATTCCAGAACATTCTATCACCGAAATGTGAGGAAAAAGTGTTTTTTGCCAGACTTTGCGGTTTGCAAATGATTCTGGGTAGCAGAACCTGGTGAGAGTCCCACAAGTCACTCCATCCTGGATATCCTTGGTGCCTAGTTTTAAAAAATGCATATGTTTGGTAGGTTTCCCTAGGTGCCGGCTGAGCGAGAGGCCAAAATTCACAGCTAGCCACTTTCCAAAAAACACGTCAGATTTCAATGTAAAAATGTGATGTATCCATGCTGTCTTTCCTGTCGCGGGCATTAGGTCTACCCACACAAGTGAGGTACCATTTTTATAGGGATACTTGGAGAACACAGAATAGAAGAACAAGTGTTATTGCCCCTTGTCTTTCTCCACATTTTTTCCTTCCAAACGTAAGACAGTATGTAAAAAAAGATGTCTATTTGAGAAGTGCCCTGTAATTCACATGCTAGTATGGGGACCTCGTAATTCAGAGATGTGCAAATAACCACTACTTCTCAACAGCTTATATTGTGCCCATTTTGGAAATACGAAGGTTTCCTTGATACCTATTTTTTACTCTTTTTATATTTCACCAAATTAATTGCTGTATATCCCGGTATACAATGAAAACTCATTCGAAGGAGCAGCTCCTTTATTGGCTCTGGGTACCTAGGGCTCTTGATGAACCTACAAGCCCTATATATCCCCGCAACCAGAAGAGTCCAGCAGATGTAACGGTATATTGCTTTAAATAATCTGCCATAGCTGGAAAAAGTAATAAAAGAAAACGTGGACAGAAAGGGCTCTTTTTTCACCTCAATTTCAATATTATTTTTTTATTTTAACTTTTACTTTCTGTAGGAAAACCCTGAAGGATCTACACAAATGACCCCTTGCTGAATTCAGAAATGTTTAGCTGTCCAGGATCCCGCATTGGTTTCACACCCATTTCAGTCACTTACTGGAAGGAGGCTGAAAGCACAAAAAATAGTAAAAATGGGGTCTGTCCCTGTGAAATGCCACAATTGTGTTGAAAAATGTGTTTTTCTGATTCAAGTCTGCCTGTTCCTGACAGCTGGGTAGATGGTGATTTTAGCACCCCAAACCCTCTGTTGGTGCCATTTCCAGGGAAAAAACATGTGCTTTCTCCTGAGGCCTTTTTTTCCCACTATTTTTTAAAAATCACAATTTTAACTGTATTTTTGCTGATGTCTTGATCTCCTCCAGGGGAAACCACAAACTCTAGGATGTTGGGATAAAAAAGGACACAAATTTGGTGTAGGTAGCTTGTGTGGACAAAAAGATAAAAGGCCTAGGCGCGGACTACCCCAAATAGCCATTAAAAGGCTTGGCACAGGAGGGGGAAAAGGCCTGGCAGCGAAGTGGTTAAGGATGGACTATCATACCCCAAAGTGTCAGTCATTCTGGAATGTCAACATGTTCAAAGGTAAATACTTCAGTGCAGTAAACCAAGTGCTGAGGGTTATTGGTGAGGGTAAGGGTGTGTTAGAAATGGGGTCTTTGGTTGACAGTCAGGTTACCCCCTGTTCAAGCAAGGACCTTCACTCTATTCAGGGTAAAAGAGAATCACCCTCAGCTAACCCCTGCTTACCCCATTGGTAGCTTGGCAGAGCAGTAGGCTTAACTTCAGAGTGCTAGGTATAAAGTATTTGTACCAACACACACAGTAACTTAATGAAAACACTACAAAATGACACAACACATGGTTAGAAAAATAGGAAATATTTATCTAAACAAAACAAGACCAAAACGACAAAAATCCACAATACACAAGTCAAGTTATCAATTAAATATCAAAAAGAGTCTTTAAGTAGTTTTAAACACACACACTAACGCTGTCCGCCTGAAAAAGTACCATGGGCGTGTCAAAAATAACCCCGCATGGGCGAGTGCGCGTCAAAAAGGGCTGCGATGCGTTGATTCCACTCACGAGCGAGACCGTGCGTTGTTTCCACTTTCGCCGGGTTGGGGCACATCGTTTCTTCTCTCCGCAGAAGATCAATGCCTTGATCCGGTCAGCACTGTCAGGTCCGGGCAGGCCTCGTTTTTCCACGCACAGCAGTACTTAAGTTGGAAATCCAGCCGCACGATGATCCGAATACCCGCATAGCGGGTTGTGATCTCCCAGACTCCGTCAGCAATGCTGCACGTCATTTCTCCTGCTCTGTGCGTCAATTCTCCAGTTGCGTTTCCTGCGAGCGTCGTTTCTCAGCTGCGGAGCCGGTTGCAGATCGGAGTCGCATCGATCTTTTCCAGGCACATCGCTCTGTGCGTGGATTTCCTTGACTTTAGGTTTCCAGCTTCTCCTTTCAGGGTCCCAGGAACTGGATGGGCACCACAGGGCAGAGTAGGAGTCTCTCCAGAGACTCCAGGTGCTGACAGAGAGAAGTCTTTGCTGTCCCTGCGACTTCAAACAACAGGAGGCAAGCTCTAAATCAAGCCCTTGGAGATTTCTTCTCAAGATGGAAGGCACACAAAGTTCAGTCTTTGCCCTCTTACTCTGGCAGAAGCAGCAACTGCAGGATAGCTCCACAAAGCACAGCCACAGGCAGGGCAGCTCTTCTTCCTCAGCTCTTCCCCAGGCAGAGGTTCTCTTGTTTCCAGAAGGGTTTCTGAAGTCTGTGGTTTTGGGTGCCCTTCTTATACCCAATTTCTCTTTTGAAGTAGGCCTACTTCAAAGTAAAGTCACTTTTGAATGTGAAATCCTGCCTTGCCCAGACCAGGCCCCAGACTCTCACCAGGAGGTTGGAGACAGCATTGTGTGAGGGCAGGCATAGCCCTTTCAGGTGTGAGTGACCACTCCTCCCCTCCTTCTTAGCACAGTTGGCTCATCAGGATATGCAGGCTACACCCCAGCTCCCTTTGTGTCACTGCTAGTGTGAGGTGCAATCAGCCCAACTGTCAAACTGACCCAGACAGGGAGTCCACAAACAGGCAGCGTCACAGAAATGGTATAAGCACGAAAATGCCCACTTTCTAAAAGTGGCATTTTCAAACACAGTCTCAAAAGCAACTTTACTAAAAGATTTATTTTTAAATCATGAGCTCAGAGACCCCAAACTCCACATGTCTACCCACTCCCAAAGGGAATCTACACTTTAATCAGATTTAAAGGTAGCCCCATATTAACCTATGAGAGGGACAGGCCTTGCAACAGAAAAACGAATTTAGCAATATCTCATTGTCAGAACATCTAAAACACATTACTATGGCCCTCATTACAACATTGGTGGTAAATTCCACTTACCGCTGTGCAGAAGACCACCAACACACCACTGCAGCGGTGGAATTCTGCTACAGCTATTACGACCCATGGGCTGGAATCCGCCAAAATCCAGACACCCACACAAGTCTACCACCCCAAAGGTCAGTGATAAACTGGCGATAACAAAACCGACACCGTCACGCCAACAGGAATACGCCCACACTATCACGACCCATGAATCCACGTGGCGGTCTTTCAACCGCGGTATTCCATTGGCGGTACACACCGCCGCGCTCAAAATACACACACGTTTACAAAACACAACCACATTGGACAATTTTAAATACACACACCTGATACACATACACACACCACTCCCACACACCCAATACAATATAAAACACACACCCACATCACCCACAAACACCTATGACAAAAATTGAGAAAGAAGCACAGAGAGAGACACCACTATCAACAATACTAGCATCAACAGGCACACACCATCATCACTCATACAACATCCACACACCTCAGACAACACACACAAACACATCCCCTCACACATCACAACACACACCACCCTACACATCACCCACAACACATCATGGCACCGCAAAGACACCCCAGGTTCTCTGAGGAGGAGCTCAGGGTCATGGTGGAGGAAATCATCCAGGTAAAGCCACAGCTATTCGGATCACAGGTTTAGCACACCTCCATAGCTAGGAAGATGGAGCTATGGCACAGAATCGTAGACAGGGTCAACGCAGTGGGACAGCATCCAAGAACACAGGATGACATCAGGAAGAGGTGGAACGACCTACAGGGGAAGGTGCGTTCCGTGGTCTCAAGACACCAGATTGCAGTTCAGAGGACTGGTGGCAGACCCTCACCTCCTCCCCCACAACTAACAACATGGGAGGAGCAGGTCTTGGCTATACTGCATCCTGAGGGCCTCTCAGGAGTAGCAGGAGGAATGGACTCTGGTAAGTCAAATCTTAACTATTACATCCCCCACCCTACCTGCATGCTATCACATACCCCACCCTCACCCCCATCACTCCAACACCTCATATATGCCCCACTATCACAACCCACACATCCCAATACCAAGCACTGCATACAACAACAAAGCATGGACACCCATCACCAAAGCATGTCCACTAGTGATACCCACACAGACCCCAAACCAAGTATCACACAAGGTCCTAGACAAGAATGCAAGCACTGGACTACAGGGTCACCCACCCATTGCACACGATGGCACACACAGATGCAATAATCATGCCTTTACACCCCTACCCAACGTCACCGGACAGGAGGTTCCAGACAAGTCCACTCCGCCACAGAAGAGGCCCACATTGATGACAGCAGCTCTGTCCAGCTGGATCAAGATGACCAGCCCGGCCCATCTGGGACCTCGGGACAGTCGGTTCCCCTCACACTGGCAAATGCCACCACAGAGCCTCCCCCCTCAGGAAACACCAGCACAGCACCCTCCCAGCGGGCCCATCCCTCTGTCCCCAGGACATGTCAAGCAGCAGTGTGACCAGCACTACAGGGAACCCAGGCAAACCCACCAATCCAAAAGAATCAGGGACCTGGGGCAGTGGGCACACAGTTCAGGGGACAGAGGCACAGGATAACAGAGGAACTGGGAGGACAGCTGTGCGACTGGGGGAGGACAGACCCAGGGAACCCACTCTCCACGAGGCCCTCTCCAACATCATGGGAGCGTACCATCATTCCCAGGAGAGGATGGCAACGGTACTGGCCAAGTTTCAGAAGACCCAGCGGCTGCAGGAGGAACAGTATTTGGGGATCAGGGAGGAACTTAAGTCCATCAACACCACCCAGGTCACCATTATATGGGTGATGAAGGACCTTGTGGACACCAAGAGGGACACTGTGGCACAACAAGGGGCCCCTGACACTAGCCTGGATGATGAACAGCCCACCACCTCTGCCGGCGCTAGTGGCAGAAGGCACTGCCACAGGACCACGACACCAGCACTCCACCCCCTGCAGATGGAGAACTACCCCGCAAACGGTCCCTGAGATCCAGGACAAAGACAGAGAACAATGCCAAGACCCCCGCCAGGAAATGAGACCACCCTGAATGTCATCCTTCTGTCCCACTTCATCACCCCGTCCATCCATCAACTGCCCTAGCTCCACTTACTATGCCACTTTGGACAATGCACCTGTGAAACAAATAGACTGGACTCTACCATGGACAATCCTCTACCATCACCCCTGCCCATTTTACAACCCCTACACTATTTTGCACTTAAATAAACACCCTTGAATCACAAAACAATCTGGAGTCAGTCTGTACTTTCACAAATGTGTATTTGCAATAACTAAGGAAAATAGCAATGTCGATTGTATTGTCAACATACCTATGTCACACAGCTCTAGTCCATGAGGTAATATAGCAGAGGTCACACAGTGGGACCCACATCTGCGAAATGGAAAGGCAAAGTGACAAGTCAGGGTCCATACACTGGGTGAAAGTGACAGACTTATGATTGGTCTAACAATTGTATGAGATGTGTGAGCCAGTGACATCTTACCTGTGTCTCACTGGAAGCATTGCTGTATACCGTTGTTTCTGTTGTCGATATCCTCTTCTTCTGCATCCTCTTCTTCACTGTCCACAGGCTCTACAGCTGCCACAAGACCTCCTTCCGGACCATCCTCCTGCAGAAAAGGCACCTGTCGTCGCAAAGCCAGGTTGTGGAGCATACAGAAGGCCACGATGATCTGGCACACCTTCTTTGGTGAGTAGTAGAGAGAACCACCTGTCATATGGAGGCACGGGAACCTGTCCTTCAGGAGGCCGAAGGTCCTTTCTATCACTCTCCTAGTTCGCCCATGTGCCTCATTGTAGCGGTCCTCTGCCCTTGTCCTGAGATTTCTCACTGGGGTCAGTAGCCATGACAAGTTGGGGTACCCAGAGTCACCTGCAAATGTCGAGGGACAACTGTTAGACACACACTAACCCTTAGGGACAACCCCAGACCCAGACAACTATTCACAGGGTATAGGGTCCTTGTCCTCACCTACTGGCCACACACGGTGCCTCTGGAGTTGCCCCATCACATAAGGGATGCTGCTATTCCTCAGAATGTAAGCATCATGCACTGAGCCAGGAAACTTGGCATTCACATGGGAGATGTACTGGTCGGCCAAACACACCATCTGCACATTCATTGAATGGTAGCTCTTCCGGTTTCTGTACACCTGTTCACTCCTGTGGGGGGTACCAAGGCCACATGTGTCCCATCAATGGCACCTATGATGTTGGGGATATGTCCCAGGGCATTGAAGTCACCTTTCACTGTAGGCAAATCCTCCACCTGAGGGAAAACGATGTAGCTGCGCATGTGTTTTAGCAGGGCAGACAACACTCTGGACAACATGTTTGAGAACATAGGCTGGGACATCAGTGATGCAATGGCCACTGCTGTTTGAAAAGACTCACTTGCCAGGAAATGGAGTACTGACAGGACCTGCACTATAGGGGGGATTCCTGTGGGATGGCGGATTGCTGATATCAGGTCTGGCTCCAACTGGACACACAGTTCATGGATTGTTGCACGATCAAGTCTGTAGGTGACTATTACGTGTCTCTCCTCCATTGTCGACAGGTCCACCGATGGTCTGTACACCGGAGGATGCCGCCATCTCCTCATCTGCCCCAGACGACGTGCCCTATGGATGAGAACAGTGAGCAGAGAGTCAGCCAACACTGAGGTATTAAAAAAATGTTTATTACACACGTGTCAATCCGCAATGTGCGCGTCACTGTGTGTATGCAAGGCCTAGATAGGTGTGACGCATTTAAAATTAACGCCATGTGGCCCCCTGAAATGTCGGCTGCCTAACCTGTAAGGTGGGACAAGGGCATATGACGTAACTGCGCTGGCGTTGTACACCGTCGCGGTAGGCGGTCGAAGACCACGGTGCAATCCTGCATTGGTTAACATTGGACCCTATGGGTCCCAGGAGCCAATGACGATGTACGCCGGCGGTGATGGTACTCACTGCTGCGGACGTGGCCGCCATTTTCTGTCTGTTCACTCACTTGATACCTGACCTTCGAGAGGAGAATACCTACACTGCGAGTGCTGCTGTGACCTCAGTCTGGAATTGAAGATGGCTCATGTGTCTGGGGAAAGGGCCCCTGCCTTCACTTCGGAGGAGTTAGAGAAGTTTGTGGATGGGGTCCTCCCCAGTACACGCTACTCTATGGTCCTCCAGACAAACAGGTGAGTACACTGTGAGCATGCTCTATCGGCAATGCCTGTTTGGAGTGGTGTGGATGGAAGATACGGGGGGACTGAGGCCTGCATGAGCGGACGGTGAGTGTATGTGCGTCAGGGCAAGGGCGGGAACGTGGGTCAATGACTGTGACGGTCTGGATGGGTATAGATTTCCCTTTTTTCCCGAACTATTCCTGTAGGTCAGTGCCCACCAGAAGAAGGATATTTGGCGTGCCATCGCCAAGGACATCCGTACCCTGGGGGTCCACCACAGACGGAGCACCCACTGCTGTAAAAGATGGGAGGACATTCACCGCTGGAGCAAGAAGACAGCGGAGGCCCAGCTGGGGATGGCCTCCCAATGTGGGAGGGGTACCCATCGCACCATGACCCCCCTGACGTACCGGATCCTGGCGGTGGCCTAACCGGAGTTGGATGGGCGCTTGAGAGCATCACAGCAGCCACAAGGGGGTGAGTACAGTCACATCCATCTGACTCTGAGCACATTAAGAGGAGTCTGGGTGGGGGAGGTGGGCTGTGGGTTCCCCTAGGCCAGGGCGAGTTTTGTAGGCAAGGACCCTTCATGAGGCAGGCTATGTGGCACCCCAACCCCACCAGTGGTAAGAGGCAACCTAGTGTAGAGACACCTAGTCAGGCTCCTGTGACCTCCATGTGTGCAGCAATCGGGCATAGGAATTGTACCCCATGTCCCTGTGATCAATTAGGGAACTCTAAGAGCATGGCATAGTGCAGAGGGCTGCTGTGTCTGTAGTGTCCGCCAACGGTAGTGGTATTGCATGCACTGAACATGTCTTTCTTCTATCTTTCCCCCACCCTTTTTGTGGTCTCCCTGTTCTTGTGTGCATTAGTATCATCAGGCGGAGGAGCAGTGGCACCAGAGCAGGAGGGAGCTGCATCCCACATGGCCCTGGAGGGCGAGACAACGGAGTCTGAAGCCACCAGTGGGACGGAGGGCGAGGGGAGCTCCACGGCGGAGACCAGAGGTGACATCAGCGACAGCGACTCTTCCTCTGATGGGAGCTCCCTTGCGGTGGCAGGCCCCTCTGTGCCCCCGCATCAACAGGTACAGCCGCCACCCCCCCTACCAGCACCACCCTCCCAGCAGTCCCTCAGCGTGTGTCCCGTGGCCGCTCACCCAGGAGGGTGGGCATCTCCTTCGCCCCAGGCACCTCAGACCCTGCCCAAGTCAGCCCTGCTGCCCTCAGTGAGGAGGCTATTGACCTCCTGAGATCCCTCACTGTTGGGCAGTCTACCATTCCGAATGCCATCCAGGGTGTAGAGAGGCATTTGCAACAAACAAATGCATACCTGGAGGGCATTCAATCTAGCCAGGCAGCCCAACAGAGAGCATTTCAGGCTCTGGCCTCAGCACTGATGGCAGCCATTGTCCCTGTGTCCAGCCTCCCCCCTCCAACCTCCTACACCTAGACCCAATCCCCTGTACCTCAGCCTATCCCAAGCACACCATCAGACCAGCATGCACACACCTCAACACACAAGAGTGGCTCAGGCAAACATAAGCACCACACATCCCACAGGCACTCACACAACCATCATACCCACGCACACATACCAACATCCACTGCCTCCACTGTGTCCCCCTCCTCCACGTCTCTCTCCTCCCTCCCTGTCTCATCTCCACTCACACCTGCATGCACTACATCTTCAGCCACTATCTCCATCACCAGCACGCCCATCACCACACACCGCTCACGTGCACTCATCACCCCCACTATCATTCACTCATCCCCTGTGTCCTCTCCCAGTGTGTCTGTGAGCCCTCCTCCCAAAGTACACAAATGAAGCCACACACCCACCCAACAGCCATCCACCTCACAACAGCCTCCAGCCCATGCACCTTCACCCAAAGTCAGAAAACGTACACCTCCTACAACCACTACCTCTTCCTCCACTCCCAATCCCACTCCATCTACCTGGCCCAGTGTGTCTAAAAAGCTTTTCCTGTCTACTATTGACCTCTTCCCTACACCTCCCCCCCCCCTGTCTGTCCCCTAGGGCCCACCTTTCCAGGTCCCAACCCAGCACCTCAGGCACCACATCACCGGGCACAGTGGTGGCAGCAACTGCGGGCTTTTGGAGTGCACCAAGCATCATGGCTGCCAGTGTTCCACAGAGCGAGGGCAAGGACATTCCGCCACTTCCAAAAGTCGAAAAGTTACCCACATTGCGGAGGGAGAAGGCGAAAACACCTGCCACTAAGGGCTCAGGCAAAACAAAAGTGGATAGTGGAAAGACAGCTGCACCACCATCCAAGGTGGGGAAGGGCCAGAAAATCAAGGGCAGGTCCATGTCAATGCCAACCTGCACGGCGGACAAGACCGCCACCAGCACCGCCACCTGCACCGCCACTAGCACCGCAGTCACTGAGCCCACCACCAGCACTGCAGTCACTGAGCCCACCACTAGCACCGCAGTCACTGAGCCCACCACTAGCACCGCAGTCACTGAGCCCGCCACCAGCACCGCAGTCACTGAGCCCGCCACCAGCACCGCAGTCACTGAGCCCGCCACCAGCACCGCAGTCACTGAGCCCGCCACCAGCACCGCAGTCACTGAGCCCGCCACCAGCACCGCAGTCACTGAGCCCGCCACCAGCACCGCAGTCACTGAGCCCGCCACCAGCACTGCAGTCACTGAGCCCGCCACCAGCACCGCCGCCACAAAGACCGGCATCAGCACTGCCACCACAAAGACCACCACCAGCACCGATGCCACAGAACCTGCCGCCAGCACTGATGCCACAGAGCCCGCCACCAGCACCGATGCCACTGAGACCGCCGCCAGCACCTATGCCACTGAGACCGCCGCCAGCACCGCCAGCGGCCCTGCGACATCCTGAGCCAGTGGCACCAACGCAGACATGGCTGCCATCCCCAGTGGTCAGTTGTACGAGGCTGGTGGTCAGTTCCAGGAGTCTGGGCAGCTTGCATGTTGCACCACCGTCAGTGGAGTATCACATCCACTACCTCAGTCCTTGACAGGATGAAGCACTCTGGGCACAAAGCCCCCTCCAGAACCAGTGAAGAAAGGCATCCACTACCTCAATGATGGGCAGGATGAAGCACCCTGGGCACAAAGCCCCCTCCAGAACCAGTGGAGTATCACATCCACTACCTCAGTCCTTGGCAGAATGAAGCACTCTGGGCACAAAGCCCCCTCTAGAACCAGTGGAGAAAGGCATCCACTTGAGAGACTGTGGCTTGGCACTCCCCAGGATAAAGCAGTGGGCAAACCACCCACTGTAAAGACTTGTGAGACTGTGGCTTTGCATTCCCAAGGATAGAGCAGTGGGCAAACCACCCACTGTAAGGACTTGTGAGACTGTGGCTTTGCACTCCCCAGGATAGAGCAGTGGGCAAACCACCCACTGTAAAGACTTGTGAGACTGTGGCTTTGCACTCCCCAGGATACAGCAGTGGGCATGGAGCCCCCTTGTGGAGCTGGCGTTGTGCACTCACCCGGCTGAGGTGCCCCCCTTCCCTTCCCCCCTGAGGTGCCTGTTTCATTTCGATCTGATGCCCCTGCAGTGTTCTCTCTGTTTGAAGTCTGGTATCGAGTGTGGGCCTCGCCCATGCTTTTCGGGCCAAGTGGTCCACGGACTATGAATGGTGCACTATTGAGACTTGTGTAGTTAGTGTACATAATTGTATATACTGCATTTCAAGTTTTGACTAATGGATTTTTATTTATTACACTCGTTCAACTCATTTCCTTTTGTCCTTGCGTTCTTTCAGGGGGGTTGGGGGTGTAAATGTAATGTTGCAGCATGTTTTTGTGTGTATGTTGTTGTGGGTGAAGGTGGGGGTGGAGGTTTTGCTCTTTGCATGTGTGTGTGTCACTCTCTTTTCCCTCCCCCCTCCCCTATGTTGTAGGTGCAGTACTCGCCGTGGTCGTCGCCGCCGTCTTTCGTGCTCCTGGTAGAGGAGCAGGAATACCATTGCAGGGAGTATTTGGAGTTCTGGCTCCATGGTGTCCTGGTTCCTCCTGGGGTATGGAGAGGTGAGTGTTTTCCCTTCCAAGTCCTGTTTCCGCCGTGTTTTTGTTTGCATTGGTTCCACCCCGGAAAAGGTGGCGGATTGGCCTCTCATAATAGTGTAGGCGGTACATTGTCTTCCGCCTGTCTGATGGCAGTGACCGCCGCTCTGATTGTTTGTACCGCCGTCGCGGTCAGAGTGTTAAAGTGGCTGTCTATGCTGGCAGTTTCCCGCATGGTCGTGATTCCATTTTTTTTTACCGCCGGCCTGTTGGCGGTCTTACCGCCGCTTTAACACTGACCGCCATGGTTGCAATGAAGGCCTATATATCCTACCTTAACCATACACTGCACCCTGCCCTTGGGGCTACCTAGGGCCTACCTTAGGAGTGTCTGACTTGTAAGAAAAGTGAAGGTTTAGGCCTGGCAAGTGGGTACACTTGCCAAGTCGAACTTACAGTTAAAACTGCACACACAGACACTGCAGTGGCAGGTCTGACACATGATTGCAGAGCTACATGTGTGGGTGGCACAACCAGTGCTGCAGGTCCACTAGTAGCATTTGATTTAAAGGCCCTGGCACCTCTAGGGCACTTTACTAGGTACTTACTAGTAAACCAAATACGTCAATCATGGATAAACCAATTACATACACATTTTGTAAAGGAGCACTTGCACTTTAGCACTGGTTAGCAGTGGTAAAGTGCCCTGAGTAAGAAAAATAGTAAAATCAGAGTCCAGCACCCATCAACAACCTCGGGAACAAAGGCAAAAAGTTAAGGGAGACCACACCAAGGATGAAAAATCTAACAGGGTACATGAACCGTACAAGCACACATTCAAATGCTGAATCAAAGCTATAAGGCTGTGCATTTCAGTTGTACAGTACACAGTACTTACTTTTACCAATGGTTGTAGGTGGCAGGTACCTAGCACTCAGTTATGGGGACCAGGATCTATTTGCTTCTTTATTATTCAAACACTTTCCTTTCTCTTTTTTATGTTTGTTCCGCTGTGGAGCGTAGTCTTTTTGCCATCCTTCTGAGTCAGTGACTTATATCCTACCATCCCTTGCGTTCAGAAAAAATACTTTTGCATTTGCTTTTAGCATTCCATGGGAAGTACATGTTTTTTACTCCCTCTACCCTTCTTTATGAATTGTTTCACTTTCACCTCCCACCTGAACACTATCCTTGTTATCGTTATTGTTCTCTGCCCGAGCTTGTCTGTTACTTCCTCCAACCATCTCTGTGTAGCTTAGAATTTGTTATCAGAAAAATATCTCCCTTCTTCTGATTCCCTCCCTCCTTACTGTCACTGCTTTTTGGTGGGGTTTACTTGATGTCTCACATCCCCTCTCTTCTGTTGCTGCCTGTTAGACCTGAAAGCCTTAGAGTGGTCACCCCTAACTTTTTGCCTGCCTCCCTCCACTTTTTAGATACTGTTTTTGCTGTTTTTAAGACTCTGCACATTTTACCACTGCTAACCAGTGCTAAAGTGCATATTCACTCTCCCTTTAAACATGGTAACATTGGATCATACCCAATTGGACTATTTAATTTACTTATAAGTCCCTCGTAGAGTGCACTATGTGTGCCCAGGGCCTGTAGATTAAATGCTACTAGTGGGCCTGCAGCACTGATTGTGCCACCCACTTAAGTAGCCCCTTAACCTTGTCTCAGGCCTGCCATTGCAAGGCCTGTGTGTGCAGTTTCACTGCCGATTCGACTTGGCATTTAAAAGTACCTGCCAAGCCTAAAACTCACCTTTTTCTATATATAAGACACCCCTAAGGTATTCTCTCATTCACCCATGGAGCAGGGTGCTGTGTAGGCAAGGGGCAGGACATGTACCTATGTAGTTTACATGTCCTGGTAGTGTAAAACTCCTAAATGTGTTTTTACACTTCTGTGATGTCTGCTCCCTTCATAGGCTAACATTGGGGCTGCCCTCATACAATGTTTGAGTGGTACCTGCTGATCTGAAAGGAGTAGGAATGTCATATTTAGTATGGCCAGAATGGTGACATTAAATCCTGCTGACTGGTGAAGTTGGATTTATTATTACTATTTTAGAAATGCCACTTTTAGAAAGTGAGCATTTCTCTGCACTTAAATCTTTCTGTGCCTTAGAATCCACATGTGGCTGGGTTTAGTTGACAGCTCCCTTGTGCATTTACTCAGATACATCCCAAGCACAGAATACTCAGCCTCACTTCCATACATCTGTATTTTGAATGGGTCTTCCTGGGCTGGCAGGGTGGAGGGCCTGCTCTCACACAAAGGACTGCCACACCCCTTACTGGGACCCTGGCAGACAGGATTGAACTGACCTGGTGCACTTCTAAGCCACTCTTTGAAGTCTCCCCCACTTCAAAGGCACATTTGGGTATATAAACAGGTCCTCTGCCCCTACCAACTCAGACACTTCCTGGAGAAGAAACGTGTAACCAGAACCTGCATTCTGCCAATAAGAACTGCCTGGCTGCCCAAAGGACTCACCTGTCTGCTTTCTATGAAGGACTGCTGCCTTGCTGTTGCCTTGCAGTTGCCCTGCTGCCTTTGCTGCTCTCTGGTGAGGTTAAGAAGTGCTCTCATAGGGCTTGGATAGAGCTCGCCTCCTCTTCCCTGAAATCTCAGGACCAAAAAGACTTCATCTCTTCAAGAAGGACTCCTTGTGCGGTGAAATCCGGCACACAGCCTGCCAGAAATGATGCACAGCCTGCACCGTGGTGAAAATTTCACCGCACGTCGAACCAGAATGACGCAGCCCGACTTCGCAACAAGAAGATCGACGCAGCGCCAGCGTAGAGACCGGAAATTCGACACACGGCCCACTGGATCGACGCATAGCTGAGCTGGAACGACGCAGCCCAACTTCCAGAGAGGAATCAACGCACTGCCTGCCGTGTGGTAGAAAATTTGACGCAACACCCACCGGATCGACGTAGCTCCTGTGACCTCGTCCTGCCAGCACAGGAAATCCACGCAACGTCCCCTGGCCGTCTGAAAACCCCACAACCCGAAGAGGATCCACGACCGAGCGCCGGAAATCGACGCACAGCCGCCCCTGCATGGAAACTAAACGACGCATCGCCGTGTGTGGCCCGAGAAATCGACGACAAACCCCTTTGTCTCCACACTTCTCCTCCTCTGCGGCCCTTTACAGAGATTGTTCATGCAAACCAGGTACTTTGTGCTAGAAAGAGACTTTTTTTGCTTTTAAAGGACTTAAGACACTTTGGGGGTCATTACGACCCTGGCGGACGGCAGAGAAGCGGTGGTAAGACCGCCAACAATCTGGCAGTCAAATTTTTGCAATTATGACCATGGCGGGTACCACCATGGTCATCCGCCGCTTCTCCATTCCGCCAGGCCAGGGTGGAGACGACCGCTGGGCTGGAGACCTGGGTCTCCAGCCCAGCGGTCGTCACTATACTGCCGGCGGTATTTGGACCCAGCTGACCGCCAGGGATTTCATGCGGTTTGGAACCACCATGGCAATGATAAGGGATAGGGGTCTCCCCTACCCCCCTCCCCACCCGACCCCCAACATCACATCACTCATTCACACTCTGCACGCATGCAGGCACCACCAACACACATAAACGCACACACACCGACATACATGGCAACATCCACACACACAGTCAGACACGCACATCCACATTCAAACATACACGCACACATCCATACAGACATACCTACAGACATACATGCACTCATTCCCAAACACACAACACCCCCGCAAGCATACACGCACTCACACACCCCCTCTACATACACACACGCACACAACACCCCCCCACCCCCTCCCCTAACGGACAATCGACTTACCTGGTCCGTTGACCCTCCGGGAGGGGGCGGGATCCATGGGGGCTGCTCCGCCGACACCACACCGTCAACAGAACACCGCCACGCCGAATCACAGGATGTGATTCGGTGGGTGGTGTTCTGTTGATGTGGAGGTGGAGCAACCTCCACTTCCCCACCGACCGCCAGTATGGCTGTTGGCGGCTCTCCGTCCGAAAAAGGATGGAGAGCTGCCAACAGTCATAATACGCTGAGTGGAAAACCACCACCACTGGCGGTCCTCAGCACGGCGGTCCCTCAGCGGTCTTGACAAAAGACCGCCGAGGTCAAAATGACCCTCAATATATCAATTTTCAGTGATATCTCTACATTTACTTATTACATCTTTGATCGTTTTGTCCTGAATTTATCCAGATAAATATTATATACTTTTCTAAACACTGTGTGGTGTATTTTTGTGGTGCTATACGATGTTATTGTATGATTTATTGCACAAATACTTTACACATTGCCTTCTAAGTTAAGCCTGACTGCTCAGTGCCAAACTACCAGAGGGTGGGCACAGGATAATTTGGAGTGTGTGTGACTTACCCTGACCAGAGCGAGGGTCCTTTCGTGGACAACGGGGGTAACTTGACTGCCAACCAAAGACCCCATTTCTAACACTGCCCTATTCTTTTTTTCTTTATTTTATTTTCATTTTTAAGAGGTCCTGGCATCTACAATTTCTTACTCTGCTACTCTTTTTCTGAAAATGAGATTCTGAAAACTTGTATTTACTTTTTTGAATTTACAGCTTCAAGATGTAGATGCACTTTCTTAGAATAGCTAATTATGAAAATAAATGGTGGCTGCATTATTTCATATGCATGCGCATGCATGGTAACACATGGTTCCAGAAGGGTGACTTTGGACTCAGGAGTTGATGACCATGAAGTGTGGGTGAAGTCTAGCACAAAATCATTGGTCTAGTGGCCTCTAGTTACAGCAAAAGCAGTGGTCCCCTTTAACTTGCCATAAATGGTGTGCTGGGGGGCCAAACTGCACTTAAACAACTCTCCTAGGTCCAGTAGACTCTGGTGCAATGTTTGAGGATTAGGATTCAGTCTCCCAGCCTGCACCTTGGTGTCCAGCAAGGTCATGTTCTTTGGCACTGGACTCTCAAGGATGTAGGCTTCTCTGCTTTTATGGTCCTATGGCTGTAACAAGGAGTCAGCCCACTGACTCATGAAGTCATCTTCTCTGTCTGAGACTTGGAGATGACTTTTTCACAAATGGGACATCATAAGCGCAATCCCTTCTTTGCCAGCTCAAGATGCAGCAGTTGCAGCAGTTGCAGCCCTGCCTGTGGAGCAGTCTCTCTTTGCTGAGTGCAGGGAATAGCAGGGAAGTCCTTCAGCCCTCTCTCCAGTACAGATGTGATCTGAGGGTTGTGTGCCAGGGATGCCACTTTTGTTGCCACTACAAGCTTAGGGGACTAACTATCCAATGGGCTACCAGGTCCCCTTCTACCCGATGACTACTTCCTGCAAAGTGTGGCATCTAGCGAGCCCAGCATTCACTAATCTGCCCTTGCCAACATGGCAGAACTTTTCTTTTGGTGTGTCGAGCTCCCTAACCCCCCTCCCCAGAGGTGTGACTATCACATGGCTATATACTCTCATACTCCTAGCGTGAGTAGTAGGGATCCTTCGCCCTGATGAATGCCCCAAGACAATCCAGAGCTCACTACTGAGGGCAGAAACATGTTGGCTTCTACTTCCTAGATAGGTGACCCTATGAGTCCTTGTTCTCACAGAGGTGTCCCAATCTCCATTTTTAACCACCCCAAACACCCAAACCTTTTATTAAATACTTATACAGGTATCTGTTTAGGTGTTTTTATTCCTTAGATTAGCTGGATCCTTTCATTTCCAGACCCCGAATTAATCACTCCCTCCTGTTCCTTTAACAGTGAGGTTGAGTCCGCCCAGGTGGCACTGTCCTACCTGGGTGGGGCTAGGTGGTCATATGATGAAGCATGACACTATATAGTGTGTGAGACCACCTAGTCCGTAAAGGAAACCCCCCTTGTTCTCCAGACCCTTTGCAGTTCCACAGCACATTGATACCCCGCCTCCAATAGAGGACCACAAGGAATCTGGTGGCACAACTGGTGCACCATAGATCAGTCCCTCGTTGTAATAAAAGAACCCCGTACTCATTTTTGTGTTTTTGCAGTTATTTTGGGAGCTGAGTACGATTGTGTTTCCCCCCCCCCTCTCCCACACTCTCTCGTTGTGTATTGATATTTTTGGTAAAAGCCTGTTTACAGGCTAGTTATTTTCCAAACAAATATTTGAGCCGTTTCATAGGGGGTTGCGGGCCTCCATCGATAATATACCCTTTACCAACCTGGGACTTGATAACATTAGCTTTATAATATCCCAGTGGCCTGCCTTCTCAGTAAAACGTTCAGCTGATATTATATCTGAATGAATGATAGAGCCACATTGTCTAGTGTGTCGTATCCAATGAATAACCATATTTATTAGTGATGAACTTTATTCACGTGTATTAGGGGGTAATAAAGGTACCTTGCACATGTAAATAGGGTAGCTGCAGCTGGAAGATTTATTGGAAAATTTCCCAATAGTAAAGTCCCACTCCATTTTTGCACAAGATCGCAAAACAGGTGAAGCGTAAGGATGATCCTTAGTGCCAGGTGGACTAGTACGGCTAAACTGAGATTCTTTACCATCCTGGACCGACCTAGCCAAATGGCTAGGGCATGTTTCGTTCCTCACAGTGCCCAGTTTAGGAATAGGAATAGTAATAGTGGGCTCTTCTTTGTGGGTAAATACAATATCCCTCGTCCGAGAGATGGAGCGAAAGGTATCTAATACTTCCATCATTATTGACTTCAACTCCATTACTTTTTCTTTTAAGCCCATAATAAGAGAGACCACTTCCTTCTGAGAAGGAGCTACAGGGCAATGTTGGGTTGAGGGACGTAAACTTGAGAAGGAACTTTCATACTCATAAGCTTGATCCTGGATTTCTAGCTGCTGGAAACGATTTGTACAAGGGATTTCATGAACAATCATGCTGCCTAACAAGGCATTCTCTGTGTTTGAATGCAATAAGTTGTCTCCCATAGCTTTTACATTAGGGCCATAGACCTGAGCTGCCAATGTCCTCAGAGTGTCTTCATTTGGAGGAGTATTCTCTTTTCTAGGGAGTCTAGCCATAAAAAAGGGGGAGAGGGAGTCATTTTTCAGCCCCTTCTGTGGATTCTTCTCCTTTGTCTTCATCAAGGATTCAACCTCTTCAATCAGAGTATCTATTTCATTAGTTACACAGTTAGAAAGGGTCAGAGGCATTTGATGGAGCTTAGGGATTTTAGTTTGCACTGCACCCACTATTGGGCTATTGTTTGCCTTGCTCTTCCTCATTCTTATACTGTAAAATTATCTGCGACACAGAATGACCACTACTAGTCAACAATATATATCAGCCACAATCCCTGCCTTAGGGCCAAGAGGGCTGCCCAGCCCTGCTTCTATTGGTCTCTGGTGCGATTCAGGTTCTGCCCCCTCTCTTGGCAGCTCGGAGTCCCCAACAAGGCAGAAGGGCAGCACAACAAGGATTTCCTGCATTGCAGGGGTGCGCAACACACTTTTAAGCGCTCAGGATGTAGGCTCATCCCCCTCTCTTGGCAGCATGATCTTGGGACACGGAGTCCCCAATGAGTCAGGAGGGGAGCACAACAAGGATTTCCTGCGTTGCGGGGGTGCGCGCCGTGCTTTCAAGCGCTTGTGATTCATGCTCCTTCCCCTCTCTTGGCAGCAGGATCTTGGGACACAGAGTCCCCAACGAGGCAGCAGGGCAGCACAACAAGGACAAACAATCTCTTACAACACTCCTGAAGCATTGAACAACCTCCCGTTCTACATCAGAACTTCCTCTTTTCTTCTTGAATTTCACAATAAGCTGATGGCCTGGCTTTTCAATTGATCATCCTGCCATAAGCAGGGCTAGACACAAACACTTGCTCAGTGCCAGGATACCCTTGCCAGTGATAGTACGCTTTACAAATACACATAACATAAAATTACAAAGTGGTGAGTTTCTTAAGTTGCCATTTGTGCAAAAGTTGCATTACATTTCACGTGAACAACAAGTTGGTTTTAATGCAATGAACAGTTTGATACTTTGAAGTGGCATGTTTAAGCAGTCCCATCTAGAGGTTAGCACTACTGAGTTGGCAGTGTGTAACCCTGTACTAGCCAATAAGGCTAATATCCTTTCCACAACAAAAATAACAATGCAGAGTTTTACTGTCAAGACATGTAAACTTAATTTCAAAAAACACCTCCATATTTTTTATATAATTCACTCTGCCATCAGGTCTCAGTAGGGCTACTTTAGGGGTGGCTTATAAATATTAAAAAGGAACGTCTTGGCTTTGACATTTGGCAAAATCAAGTTAGCAGTTAGAAAACTACCTTGCCAGTCAACTATGGTGAGCTGGGAGTCATGCTATGTTTGTCACACTTGTGGCAGCACAAAAAGTGCTGCAGTCCACAAGGGACACTTAATTTACAGGCCCTGTGTAGCCCTGTTACCATATACCAGGGACTTAAAAGTAAGTTAAATTATGGTAATTGTGGGTGAGCTAATTATACATATACAATTTTAAGGGTCACAACACTAGCACTGAGACCTGTCTGGCAGGACTCAGTGCACTTTCAGAGTTGAAAAACCAGCAGCATCAGTCCAAAAACGTAGCAGTGATCATGTAGAAAGAGGCTGTTCTTTACATGCGTGTGATGATGATTCATGCACACGTGTACATCCTCTCGCAATTTTTTTTTTGTTTTGCTCATGCTTTTCTGCATTGGGAATAACCATTTTTTCCAAAGGTGAACAAAATCAGTAAAAAGCATTGGCAAAGCCAATAAGTCTGCCTTACCAATGTCAAAAGACGAGACCTACTGCCCTTACCAATGCTTTCTTTAGACATCAAAACAGTGACTGTATTTACCCCTGTTGCCCTATAAGTCAAATCCGAGTGATGCACCCTCCTGGGGGGCATTTTGGGAGATGTTTCCTTTTCACTGCTACAATATCACCACATTTCTTTCTGGCTACTGAGCTTAGCATCGATCGTCCCGTTGCTGTCTCTTTCGCAATCTTCGATCTTTCATTTGCGATCACTCTTTATCGGAATACAAAGCAGACCCTCGTGGAGCATGTTCTATCTGGTATGTGTCTTCGCCCGCTGATGCTAAATCACTTTTTTGCCATTTCAAAGCATTAGCCCGGTGGCAGATTTTTCGGCTCTACCTGATTGCTATTGAACCCCTCGCCAAGGTAATCTATAAAGTCCCTGTTTATGAAGACGTTCCATCTGTTATTTCTCGAGTACACCTTACATATTAATCAAGACAAGCAGCCGGGTACCAGAATCTGCTGTATCAGTCATGCAAGGGACCTCAATTCTGCAAAATGGAAGCAGTGTGCCTGAAGATTTTCTTTACTTAAACTGACGGAAGACTGTCTGCGACAAGCGAGTTACCTGTTCCACCGGTCGTGTTAGGTCAACGTATTATGCAGCGGAATAGTGCGTCCTTTGCACCTTGCACAGCTACACACTGCTGCAAATTTTCAATTAGCGTCGAGCCTCTCAGCACATTTCCCGTTCACACTCCCTGCAGATTTACATTAGCACCCACAGGGATAACCCTGAGCTGTCACAGGTTATCTCCGGCGCGGATGCGGGGAATCGTCTCCCAGGTTTCATTATTTCACAGTGGGCCTGTGATAATGCGTGTGATTTTGGCGCGCGCATATCTCTAGTGAATCATTTGCAATTGTTCGGAGTTCGGAGCACGGAGAGCCGGCCTCTAGATTTCCCGGACCCGGAAGCTGCAACAAGAACCTTTTGTCTTCTTCGTTGTCGAATCGAAGCTCCACAAAAATCTTCTCAGAAAGATGCACAATTTGAGTGTCGCGCTCTGCATAAAACGTTATCACAGCCAGTTTTCTCTTGCAAATGGAGCCCATCTAGCAAATCTTTTCAGCTTCTTTAAAAAAAAAATGAGATAAGATATGATCAGCATTCACACCTTAAAAAATACAGTACTGGCATCTTAATATTTAAAATCGGAAATGCCCGCAGGATAAAAAATGAACAACCATGTTTTATTGAGGCGCTCATGATTCAAAAGTGGCAGTTCTGGGAGCCAAGCAAACTAAATGAATCTTTGTTAAATATGTCACTCTTTTCTGCCACAGTAGCGTTAACACGTTTCCACATTAAGACATGCATCCATTGTATTTTTATGCTAATATACAAATATTGACAAAAGAAAACGATTCTCAAAACGAATTCAAACAATAATCTTAACATGGAGGGCTCACTTTGGAACTAATGTAATAATTGGCATTGTCGATTCCAAGAGGTTGAATCTTCTGACATTTATCAGGGAGGAGGCCATAAAATGTTAAAGCGTGCAGACTGTGGTCTGTTAAATATGGATTGTTTTCGTTATGCCTCATTTTCAAATCAAAAAATCAGAATAGGTCATATTTACCACACTTATACATAGTTCACCTCTGTTATTCACTGCTATCCTCAATATGAGAGGCTACTGAATTGCAGTCCCTGTCCGGGATCGTTATTTCGAGTGTTGTGGTTTTATTACACCTGGGAATTACTGGGTCTGATAAAGTTAGCACTCCCTATTGAATTTCGACAAGGTAAATCTAACAGAATTTAAAGGAGAAAAATACATGGCAAATAATGGTAAATGTCGATTTTGATGTGGAAAGTTCCAGAAGCCACATGTTAGCCCCTATTTCAAGTACAGCATTTGTAATAAACGATAATAATAGCACCAAATAAAGTCAATACACTTAGGTGTCAGATTTCATCTGATGAGATAATTATTTCAATCGATACTGGGCTGCATGTCATTGAAGGCACAGGTGTGGCAAATACCACACCCTATTCATGCCAGCTTGCAATGAGGTCCTTAGATCTTAAAACGAATCCTACACACTTTTTCACTTATTTTTTTATCTCTTCATCCATGATACCCTTCACTCATTCTGCTGCCAAATACTAATTATTTTACCCTTTTGCGGCCATCTACCACATCCAAGTCAGCTTTAGCATTGGTGGTGCACAGTGCAACACTCTTTGTTGGTTTTTACCTCCTGCAATGATCTCCTTCATGGATTTCCTCCCTGCTATTCTCCAGTGGGATTCTTCATCGCTCCTTAACCAGTCTCTCATATTTATTTTATAGGGCCACTCGTCCCAATGTAGTGTGTAAGAGTGTTTTACATCACAAACATGCTTGTCATAGACAATGAGACATACCACTGTTTAAAACAACGTATAGGGAATGTTATTTAGGGCAATGAGGATAATAAAGGCCTAATTTATTGTTGAAAATACCTTTCTACAAAAAGTTAATAAATAAGGATTAATGTCAAAATCCAGGAGCTGATATTTGGGAATTTCTATGCGGCACCTACTGTATGCCATCTTGTGGCAAAATAGTACATATAATTATTTTGTGTTACTTTAGGGCTACTTTCCAATGCAATCAAGATTTGCGCTGCAAACTAAACCTCAAAACAACATTTTGCAGCAGATTTGTGTCACTTTTGTGATGCATGCTAGGTGCAAAATATTAATAAATCCGCCCATGATATCAGGACGTGAAACATAGCACAATGATTGGAGTTGCATGCTAATAAAATAGTATTACTACTAAAAAAAGCCCTTTTGAGCAATATTTGAATAACAAAGGATTAAGGGAAAAAATGGCTGGGGAGGCACCACAACGCCCTAAATCCAGCACTGACCGCATTGACTGCTGAAATGACATCTTCATTGGGCAGTCTCCAAGAGGCTTCAGTCACAATCCCTGCAGCAGCCAGGGCTTGATACTGAGTGCACATACCTCCTGTATTTCCAGTGTCTACCTGTCAAGCATGGAACAAATTTCAGACATTTGTGTCTTGTGCTGAAAGCATTAGCAACCCATTAAATATGGGTCAGGATGCATAAACTGCACCAATACCAGACAATTTTGAAATAACTACAACACAACAGTATTCAAACTGGTTAGTTGGTGTAAATTTTAATTTTGCATTCGTTGGTCATTGCAAATGTTGGTGGTAAATTGCACTACAATGTTGCAAAGAAGCCATCCACTGTTGAGGCTGACATCAAATGCTGCATGCCTGTGCATAACATGTAATCTAGCCTCTATTAGGGATGCTGCTCCTTTAAAAGTTAACACAAAGCCAATCATTGACAGCCTAAATCACATTACTTAGAGAAACAAACATTTTGGTACGAAACCATGTCAGTCTCAGGGTGCATCCCAATGAAACGTAGACCCTCCCATCACCTGGTCTCCACCTTAACATAAACTGTGGAAAATACTCTGAGCTTTCATATACCATCTCTCTAAACCATACAGTGCTGACCTATGCCACAGAATAAGAGCAGGAGGTGCAGAAGTATGCTGACTCTGCTCCTATAAAGCCACAGACCCCTTACTACACATTTAAAAAACAGGTGACATAGGACATTTACTCTCTCACCAAGTATGTTCAATAAATACCAAGCAATACACTATTCACACAAACTGGAATCAAGAAAAGAAAATCAGGCAGGTTAACAATCCACATCCTACATCCGTTATGCTGTGGTATTTTATAGAGAGGATTTCAAGTGCACTCTTACCAGAAAGCTGCCTTTTTAGTGCTATGCTTTATAACTTCACAGGGAAACAGGATACAAGGGAACCAGCAATTTCTGACATGGCAAATTTGTTCTAAGGAATGTACAGAATCTTCCATGGGAGATTGAGAAGACAATGTCAGCAGGAATGAACTCCTGATAATTGAGGCTTGCACAGAGAAATGTCAACAGCTCATCTTAGATCAGTGAATAAAGGGACTTTTAAAAGTAGGTGACTTGATGGAGTTAGACATCTGATAGTCTGATAGTAGTAGACCATGTCCTTTACAAACGAATGGCAAGTTTCATAAAACAATTAATGCCCATCAAAAAGAGCATTGAATTGACTCCTATACAGACTGGAAACCAGTACAAAGTTTCCAGCACACAGTGAACATGGCAAAAGTGAAAGGCTTTAGTTAGCAACCTTTGGACGCATTATGCATAGTGTCACAGGGATGTAATTGGCTTTTTGCTATGTCTTAGCAACTGGATGCTTCCACTGCTGAATTCTAGATGGTTGGATTCCAGGAGGCAGTAAGCAGGCAGTTATTGAGGAGCTAGGACATTACAGGGGTTGTTGCATGAAACGTAATAATTTTTTTTTAACTTAAACTAATTGTGTCCTGGCTTCTCAAAAGTGGTGATGAGGATGGGTTGCTGAGAGCTAGGATGATGTATATAAGAACATTTTAAAGGCACCCTGCTTATAGGACCTAGTGAGATGGCGACCCTGGTTCCTACAATTCAGACTCAGCAAAATGGAAATCAAGTGACACTGGCCGGCAGGTACAGTATGCAGACGTGGAGTCGTCTAAATAAACTGGTTCATTTAGGTAAAAATAGCGGGTTTCGCATGTGGAAGGATGTTGTTCAGCACATGCAAAGTGGCCAAAGTGTTGCTGTTTAAAATGTGTGTTGTGTTCATGTGGTGTGTGGTGATCAGATGCAGGACTCAAGCCTTGGCAGCGCATGAGGACAGAGGGATGTCAACATAGGTGTGTGGACACTTCTTGTGTGTCAGTGCCTGAATAGATGTGCGTGTCTCTGCATGCGAACATCAGGAGGATTGTGGTCACTGACCGAGCCTTGCTACAAGGAATGCAGAACTCACTGTTCAAATAGCATTATTTGATTAGTGAAAGGGGTGCGCTCCCAGGCCAATATTGCTGCATGTCACATGCGTTGGAAAGGTGACGTTAGACACGTCGCTCCAAGCATGTGTAGGTATATTTGTGCAGTTAATTATTCTGCGGTGGCCTGTTACAGTTGCAGCCAGGGGCATATGAGATGTGCAATATTGCACCCTTTTGAATTCAGTAGAATTGCTGCCAGTGAGGGTATGAAGGCAACCTTATAACTTATCTATACCTGGCAGCCAAAATTCAAACCGCAGGCATAATAGAGTCTCGAGATTCAAGTGAGAGTGGGGGCATGCAGTAATGTACATGTGGCGTGGCAAGAAGCTGCAAGGCCAACTGTGAGTTACAGGCATGGCAGTGTTTTCATTTGGCTAAGAATATAAAAGGTGGGCTGTCTAGCAAAGGTGCACAGACAACGGTGTCTACTTTCATTATCTTAGTCAGTTGTCATTGTTTTTTTTGTTTTTGAGCCAGACAGTGGTGATGACTTTGTTTGTTTTAGCTTATTATTTTAGATAAGTTGCTATACAGTTGAGATCTGTTTTTTTTATTGTCAGGCAATTGTTGTCAAAAAATGTGTCAGCTTATAATATTGGAAAGAGCTGCTATACAATTGTGATCTGGTTTTAATTGTCAGGCAATTGGTATCACCTATTAGTCATGGATGCCTCTTCTATTGTTGCTCCTCCCAAATTCTTACAGAATCCTGGTCCTCCAGTCATAGTATGGGAAGACAGGCGAGAATCCTTTGAAACATATCTTGAGGCTAAAGGTGGAGAAGCATTCACAGCCACACACAAGTTAGCATTATCAAAGCACAGTTTAGGCACTGAGGGGAGAAAAGTCTTTAAACATTGCCTAAACCTACATGTGCTGTGTTGATGAACAGGGGATGGGGAGGTGGTGTTAGAGTCATAGGTGATGGTTAAGGGTGAGTATGTAGATGCTTTAAAGGCCTTAGAGAGACATCAACAATGTAAGCTTATTAGTTGAAAGACATATGTTCTTTTCCACATCCCAGTTACCAGGAGAAATCAGAGAACAGTATGTGTTCATATTAAGAACATTATCTTCAACATGTAAGTTCAGAGATCTATATGAAGAAGTCATAAGGGACCAGTTTATAAATAGGACCAACAATGTTAAGGTCCAGGAGAAATTGCTGGAACTGAAAGATCCCTCTTTGAAAAGGCCATAACCATAGCAAGATATATAGGGAACACTTACAGATAAGTGGGCCTAATGAGTATCAACACAAAGAGAAGAGTGAGTGTAACAAGGTGAATGTGGGACAAAAGGTGAAGAACGGCCCTGGAGGACCGGGCAAGGCATCTGTAGTTAGAGAAAAATGAGTGTTTTTCAGATGTGGAAGCACTAATTACACAACAGATGCAGATACGTGTCCTTCTATAAAAGCAAAATGTTTTAAGTGCAAACAATTAGGACAATTCTCTTGAATGTGCAAGTCTGAAGGTCAAAGTGGAGCACAAATTATCTCAACTAGTTCTCAGAGAAATTAGGATGCTGTGAGAAATTTGAGCACAGCATAATTTTAAAGCTTGGATGCATTCCCCTTGCCCTGATGGGACAGCTCAAGGAAGAGCTTGATTGGTTATATGTGACTTGGGTGATAGAGCCTAGTGGCTGGGGGAATGGAGCCTAGTGCCAGGCCTAGTAGGATCAGAGTGGCTCACCCCCATCGTCCTGGTGCACAAGTCAAATGGGAAATTGCACATGTGCGTCAATTTGAGGGACTTCATTCAAAATGTATGGCTCAACCAGGACCCTTTGCCACGTATAAATGAGTTGATTTCAAGCATTAAAGATGCCAAGTACTTTTCTATAGACCTGTCCAGGACATACCAGCTGCATTGTGACTCAAAACACCTTACATCATTCATAACACCGGAAAGCGCTTTTCAGTTTGTGCATACGCTGTTTGGATTGGCGTCAGCATTCGCGGTCTTCCAGAGACTTATGAGTAGTGTGTTAAAGTTTATCTTGAACGTGCTGGTCTTCCAGGACAACATTTTGATGAGGGGTGGTGATATGGAATATCATGATCGCACCCTGGATATGGTGTTAGCTAAACAACAGGAAGCTGGTTTGACAGTCAGCATGGACAAATGCAAGTTTGGCGTGATGCAGGTGGAGTAACTTGGACATACATTGTCTGGGGAAGTTGCAAACCCCAAGATGAAGTTGCTCAAAGCAATCAACCGTGTTCCCTCTCCTGCTGACAATGAGCAACTTCATTCCTTTCTTGGTTTAACTAAATATTATTTGTAGCTTGGGCAGCATTTTACTGATAAAGTACGTGTTGGGGAAACTAATGAAAAGGGATGTACAGTTTGAATGGAGGGAAGAGTGTCAGCAGGCAATTGGAAAATGTGAAGGAGGTGGCTTTGAAGCCATATGATCCCCAGGATGAAACCATAGTGGTAATGGATGCTAGCTCTATGGGCTGAGAGCAGTACTGATGCAGTGAAAGAACAGTCATGAGAGGGTTGTCCCATTTGCCTCACACATGCTGAAGGAAAATACTCTGTAATGTAGAGGCGTTAGTGTGCTAGTCGGGTATGAGTTATTGGTTAACCACTTTCGAGTTGCAAACAAATCATAAACCTCTAATTAATATGTTATCTGCTAGAAATGGGGTTTCTGGTTGGCTAGGATATGCACCTAAGCCAGGCAGAACCCACGCACTCTAGTCAAGTCAAGGGAGTTACACGTCCAAGATAACCCCTGCTCACTCTCTTGGTAGCTTGGCATGAGAAGTCAGGCCTATCCCAGAGGCAATGTGTAAAGCGTTTGTACAACACACACAACACACGTGACGCACTGTCCCCACCACAAAGGAAACACAACACCAAGTTATATGAAAATATACTGTATTGTACACAACACAATTATTAGACTCAACACAACATGTCAGAAATATCCTGCTACCTTAGCAGTTGTCAGAATGTGACACATTAGTTACTCTGTGGAACCATCAGTAGTCACATATAACACACAGGTTACTTACTATTCTGCAACATAAGCAGTAGTCCAGAATCACATTACTACACAAATACACTTGTCATAGGAATATCATAAACGCCCATATCAGGAACATTATAAAATATATGGCAAGTCAGGAAAACATATTAGCAGAGCATGTCCATAAAAGAAACATTAGCAGAACATATATGTTGCACAAAAACAGGTTAGCATATAAATCCATAAAGTCCATATTGGGAACATAAGAAATAGGGATGCCTGTAGAGAGTACCTGGTTCCTTGAGGAAAAGCACTTCCAGTGCCCAGAAGCAAATAAACAGGGCCCCTGGCGCTCCACTGTGCAAAATGGGGGCCCTCCTGTAATTAAGCAAGGAGATGGGTGACACGCACCCCCTCTTGCTTTATAATGAGCCCCTCTGGGGACCAGCGATCTCTGGGGGCCCCCACTGGCTGTCCAGCCAGAGGGGGGGGGGCAAACAATGCCTCAAAACAACAATAGGTGGCCCGGCAGGACGGGGAGCCTCTGATGAGACTTCCACCCCACTCGCCGCAAAGATATCTGTATCAGGCCACTCCTGGGGCCCGCGATCACTGGAGGATCACAAAGGGGGACCAGCAGTGTGGGGGCCTCCGATGAGGCTTCCGCCCTGTCTCCGGTCTCTGCCAACACAAGAAGGGTTCGGTGGAGAGCCTCCGATAAGGCTTTGTTCCTTGCCCAGCTTCCAAATGGAGGTTGCGGCCTGCCCAGGCCATAACAAACAGCAGCAGGCATGAGAGTGGGTGCCAGCTTGTGCCCTGGGGGCGCTCTTCAAAGCACATCACCATGGGGGCACGGTAGGGGCATGCTCGCTCCTTTTTCCCACTTGCTGGTGCCCGGCACAGCACGTCAGTCACGCTTCCACAAGGCAGCCGGGGCTGCGGCGGTGAAGTTTGAAGACATTTCAACACGCGCTTGGCCAAGCGCAATGCCCAGGTCACTGCAGTGATTCTTTTGTGTCAACAAGCGCCTTCAGGTTCTGGGGGCAGTTATCTGAGCCACCAGAACGAGCTTTCAGAGCGATTTGCCAATCAATAGATGAGCGCTCCTCCAGGCGCTAGGTTCATGGAGAAAAAGCTCTCCTCATGGGCTTTATGCAGTTGCAGGGGTCAGGGGCCACAGCACCCTGCCCCTGGGAGGCAACAGTCCAGGACAAAGGAGCACAAGTGACAGGGCCCAGCAGCAGGCCAGCACAAGGGGGATGCAGGCTGATGGCAGTCTTTCCTACTGACCCAGCAGGTCACAGGTCAGCACAACAGCAGCAGTCCATGGCGGTTCCTGGGGAGTCCCTCCAGCAGTCTGTCTCTGATTCCAGGTAAGTTCCAAAATGTCTCCAAGAGTTCCCCAATTGTGGGGGAAATTCCCCTGCTCTTATACTCAATTTTACAGTGTGTTACAAAGGAAGGGGAGAGGAGGTTCCAACCAGTTACAACTGGTTCTAGGAGTGCCCCCTCTCTCCTCCAGCATGGGCTCCAAACATCAGTTAGGGGTAAACAACCCTAATGTGTGAGGCCAGGGCACAGCCTTTACAAATGCAGGTGTGCCTCGCCTCTCCCTTCTCCCAGCCCAGGAAGACTATTCAGCATGCAGATGCACCTCAGTGACACCTCCACCCTCCCTGTGTACAGGCTGTCTGAAAAGTATGCACAAAGCCCAACTGTCACTCTGCACAGATGTGGATTGGAGTCAAGCTGCAAAACACCAGAGTCATAAGCACAGAGAAATGCTCACTTTCTAGAATTGGCATTTCTGTAATAGCAATAAAAAATCCACTTACACCAGTAAGCAACATTTCTCATTACCATTGCAACCACACTAAACATGCCTATGCTACCCTTCAGAAATACCCCCTACACACAAGGCAGGTCATTTCTAATGCAATCCTATGAGAAGGCAGCACTCACAGCAGTGAGAAACCAAACAGGCTGTTTGTCACTGCCAGGACAGGCCACGCTACTAGGCACATGTCCTGCCTTCTACATACATAGCACTTTACCTTAGGGGTGACTGACATGTAGTAAAAGGGGAGGTCTGGGGCTGGCAAATAAATTTAGATGCCAGGTACCTGTGGCAGAAAACTGCGCACACAGGCCCTGCGACAGGTTCGAAAGGCTACTTCCGTAGGTGGCGCAAGCAGCGCTGAAGACCCACTAGTAGCATTTAATTTACAGACCCTGGTTAGAGACATACCACTGTACAAGGGACTTACAGGTCAATTAAATATTCCAATTAGGTATAAGCCAATCATACCAACTTTAGAAGGGAGAGCACTTGCACTTTAGCACTGATCAGCAGTGATAAAGTGCTCAGAGTCCTAGAGACAACAGCGAGAGGTCAGAAACAATAGGAGAAAGGAGGCAAAAAGTCAGGGGATGAACCTTCCACAAGGGCCATGTCCAACATTATCCACTAACGCAGGTGGAAGAACAACACAGAGGATTGCCCATTTGCTGTGTCACCTACAAGAGTACAATTTAGTGTTGAAATATGTACCAGGTAGCAATAATCGGAACGCTGACTTTCTGAAGCATGTACCATTGCAAGAGGTAGATTAGTATAAAAGAGAGCATGACAGTGATGAGTGGTTGGTTGCCAGTGTAAATGAGTCATGTGGTGGAGCCATAACAGAGGATGAGTGGAAGTGAGCAGTATTGGTGGATGATATTTTGAGGCAACTCATAGTATGTTTGTCCTGTATTACCGATCGGGCAGAGAGTGTGAGGAAAGAGTTTGGCATCTACAGGATGATATGGTAAGAATTGTCATCAATGGATGTAGTTTTGACAAGGAATGGAAAATTGGTGGTTCCCGCAGGGTTGTGGCCCAGATTTTTGGAAACATTGCATGAGGTTTATGGGTGCATGTCAGGTATAAAGAGAAGGGCCTCACAAACTTTTGATGGCCCGGCATTGTCATTGAGATAAAGAGGTTTGTGCACCATTGTATAGCATGTATGTGCAGTGACAAGTCCCACAAGGTAGAGGAGTCTCCCATTACACCAACCTAACTACCAAAAAAAATGTGGCAAAGGTTTGTGAGTGACATATGTGGATCATTCAGCAGCAGAGATATAGACGGAAAGTATGCAATAGTTTTGGTAGATTATTTCTCAAAATGAGCAGAGGTGGCTTTTGTGAGAGACAAAAGCTTCCTGCTCATACATTTTTGTAAAAAGGTTTTAGAAGGGATGGTTACCCCGAATATATTGTTATTGACAATGGGCCAAAATTTGTTGCAGATGAATTTCAGCAGTTTTTGAAGGAGAAATGTGTGCTGCATCACATGACAGCAGTGTCTCACCCAAGGGAAATGGTGTTGTTGAAAGATTTAACCAAGCGTTAAAACAGGGTGTGCAGTTGTCTAATTAGAGTAAAATAGATTGCAAGAAAACAGTCTGAGATAGTGTGGAGTTCCCAGAATACTCCTCATACAGCTACAAGGGAGACTCCTTTCTCTCTGCTGAAAAGTAGACTAGGGTGCACCAAGGTGACACCTGTGTGGATGAATAGTTTGAGTAAGAGGTTGACTGGTAGGTGGAACTTGAACATAGAGTGCCTAGATGTCAGGAAAAATATGTGTGGAGACACAATGACAAATTAAAGAACAAGGCACACCAGTTTGTGGTGGGTGATTGGGTAAGAGTACTTCAAACAGGGCATTTAAAATGGTCCAATCCCAAGGAAGTGCAAGAGGTGTGGGCAACAATGTATAGTTGGATGATGGTAAAAGGTGGTATACAAGAAATGTTACATTGTGCAGTGTGCTAGGACGCAGAATCTGGCTGGAAGAGAAAGGTGGAGGAAATATGCCTGGGATAAATCCTGGCATGGCAGAGATGGACAATAAGAAGTTGCAGATTGTAAGTAAAAAAGTTTCACATAAATACTATGTTTGCAGATGAAGTTATCATCCCACTGTTTGTGACATCATTTGTTTTAGCATGTGTTAATGTTATGTTGTTTTAAAGCGTGTTTTAATTGTATGAGAGCAACTGTATGCTTCCACTGCTGGATTCTTTATTGTTGGATTCCAGAAAGCAGTAAGCAGGCAGTTGCTGAGGAGCTAGGATGTGATAGGGGTCAATCTATCACACTTAATCCTTTCAACTTAAACTAATTGTGTCCTGACTTCTCAAGATTTTTGTGCCCACTTTTTGTGTGGTGCTATGGTATTTCAGAAGGGGCTGCAATGCCTTTGTCATTTCCGTGATATGGATTGTACCAGTATTTATTATGTACCAGCACGATCCCAAGGAGCAGCCCCACGCTAATGAGAAAATCCTTTGGTATTGTACTCGAGTCACATTACAGAAGTGGATGCAGAGTTAAAGAGGCATTTAGGAGGCACTCTGTCTGCATCACATAGAAGTAGGGCATAGGGCACACACCACACAATAGCGCCCCTTGTGAAGTTGCATGGCAGTCCCAGGGACCCACCAAGCACCCCACTGTAGGCCAGAGTAATCACTTTCTGTCCCCACCTCCAGAGACATCTTTACCTTCCTTTAAAATGGAGGATGTGTTGCTATCTCCAAGGAGAAGCTGACCAGCGGCTTCAAACAGTTATGCCTTTCTGTAATGTGCTGCTCGCAGTAATCTGTCACAGGCAAGGTCATGCCTTCAAGAAGCACCAGCATAATTGGAATTCTATGTTGGATAGCCAAGATACTTTCACATACTAGGACAGGCTTTGAAAGGTATTAGAGATCTACACAGACCGAACTTAATTTCAAGTAGTTTGGAGTATATTACCACAGGGTTTTCAGTAATAATAGCACCAAGCATTTGTGCGCTCTACAAATAATCAAAGTCAAATCAAATCTAACTCCAGCCAATGGTTTTAGGACCAGCACTTGGGAGTCAGAACTCAGTCCAGCTGAAGCCTCCAGCAGGGACCAGTGCAGGTCCAGATGAAATTCGTCAGCTTGGCTCTTCTGGAGAGTGGGCTCCTTGTAGCTTTTGTTTCCCTGTAGCTTAACCGGAGGTCAGCCAACTGAACCTTAGAGTTCACTTCTTGAGCCTGAGTGCAAGTGGGAGCAGCTCCAGCCTTTAGAGTTCTCCTCTGTGTTCTGATGAAGGTGCTGGGGGTGCTGCATTTATGCCCAGTGCCAGTCTATGGGTGAGAGAAAATTCTGGCCACTGGAGTAAACATTTTTTGGGGGTAACCCTACCCACGCTTGCACCACTTCCTGTATGTTTTACAGCAAACAATCCCACAGTGCCCTCTCTGCCCAAACCCAACATGGCAAAGACTTTCATCTCGTGCAAAACTCCTGTGCTCACCTAGTATAACGTGAATTTTCATCAATCATTATGTGTTTGCGTGCTATCTATTTGGCCTGTTCTCTGACTGTCAAAATATTTTCGAATAGTCTAGGCAAATAATTGTTGACCCCACTTACGTACTTCTTATGAATTTTAAAGCTCCTAGTGAGATTCACAGTGTTAATTTACTTTTTTTTCTCAGTCTACAGGGCACATTATGCCTTCACATTTCAGTTCAGGTTTCTCTCCTTTAATCCAAACAAGCTACACATTCTTCTTCTTCCATTTTTCCTGAACTTGGCCCTGGGACCCTCTTTCTTCACATCAGCAAACAGCTGGCTTCAAATTCTGGAAGAGGGCTCCGTGAGCTAAATGGTCGCTTTTGACATCAACTGTCCCTAAATACTCGTATCCTAGAAACGCCAAGTCAGTTGTATCCATTTGTGAGATCATAGTTGCAACCAGTGCTTTAAATGGAAAAATAGAAGTGCAGGTACTCTTTAATAGAGTACCTGCTTGTTTCTGAGAAGTGCCGGTACTCTCCAATTAAAAGTATTACGTTTTTCTTGAGATAAGCCGGTACCCTCCGTCTCAAAATAAAAAAAGTGCCGGTACTCAGTACCGGAGAGTACCGGCCCATTTAAAGCTGTGGTTGCAACTGATATTTATGCCCTTATGGAAAAACACCTCAGTAGTTCTTGTCACTATTCATGTGCGGTAAGAGGTTCATATCTTTTTAATCTTCTTTACATTAAAAAAAAACAAGCTAAATAAATGGATAGATAACGTGACTATCAAGAAAGCAGACGTTACTTTGATCGAGACCGCGCACCGCACCAGGTTATTGAAATAAGCCCTCTCATCAAGTGGTACCCACCTTAAGGCCATAAAGCCTCCCAGAGGATCCTCATGAAGGGAGGCGAAAGATGACCGCACCCGGACATTGATACGAAGACCCCAAAACGCAAAAATCACGGTTTAAAAACAAACGAATTCAGACTTTAAAAGGCACTGCCAAACTTCGAACCCAAACCAAGGCTACCCCTCATGCGAGGCCATACGGTTCCTTAGGAAAGACTAACATTATTTTTGGCTTCATTTAGCTTGCTGCTTATATGCACCGACATACCCTCTGAAAAGGATATACTGTTTTTTTTGTTTTTTGTTGTTGCTGCAAGTCATGCCATAGCAGCCACGATCCTCCATCTTCAGCACTGTCTTCAGCTAACAGAAATGTATTTTTAGCTCCAGGTCCACGCTTAAATTTCCCATCTGTGCCTGCTGCCTGCCAGCGAACTTTATTGCAGAAAACATTATTCTGGGATAATTTAATGTACAGTCGGTGCATGTTATCGTGCCCGGGGCAGCTTTATGCGCAGTTTCACATCACATTACATTGGTGTAGTAGTCCTCCGAGCTCGCTCATACACCCATCACCTACTGCTTGATCAAAGGACACAGGCAAGCATTTTTATGAAGCTGCTGTTTCGCTGTTAAAAGCTACACAACTTACAACCTGTGGGCTGTAGAGAAGAACAAGACGTTACAAAATGAGGGGCATGACTTTTGAGGAACCCTTAATGGGGTGCTTGGTGGTGGCTCCACAAATAGAGACCAAAGGAAGGATTTGCTTGTGGATATTGTCTGCGCCAAACAGAGTGCGTTTATGCTCCCTTCATCTCCATTAGTGGTTGGTTATGTGGCATCATGCCAGCTCTTTAAGAGCACAGTGTAGTGGAAATATATCTGCCTCTTGGGAGGAAAACACCGGGTACAAAGAGCTTTTCACTGCGCAGAACCGCTGTCTGCCAGATGAGCTATGCGATGCCGCTGGACGCTTGTTTCTCTTACCAGCAAGAGGGATTTTTTTGTGTAATAATGCTTTGAGATCGACGCCCTAGCTTCAGTGAAGCCCAAGACTGTCACGGCTGTTGGACCTAGTCAGATGGTGTGTTTCTCCCACCCGTGTAGCACTGGCCGATCGACCATGCCGGCACTTGACATGAAAGACAAAAAAAGGGCCCTCTTGATTTTATTCATGGCTTTGTTTATTTACTGACAAGATGTCATGCAGAGAGCAATGCAGGTGTACTGCTGCGGAACATCATCTAGTACAAGAGATGAGCAAAGGGATAAGCAAGAGGTGTGCTCGTGAGTGTGAAGGAGACGATGGGTAATCACATGGAGCAGGTCAAGCACCTTGTATTTTTACCCATAATGCAGCAGTCCTCTGAAGTTTTTCTACAGACTCTTGAGTTATGATTGTTACAAATGTGAGATAAGGATCGTGAATTCTGGCCATACCAACATTTAACCTTTAATACCTCCGGAACTAAGAAACATGCCTCATCTTGTATCTCTCTCTAGAAAACGTCTTTGCTTTAATGGCAGAAAAATATAGATCTTGATTCCTGGGGTGCCAAAGAGTAAAGTTCCTGCTTCAGAACTCCAGCACCACTACAGAACTGAAAAAACCTGGTGATCTTATCTATCCATTTAAATAATGTATCTCATCCTTAACAAGAAGTATTGTAATCAAGTTGATGATGATGAGAAGGAGGTTCGCCCTCTTCAAACAAAGCATCAAATGGAACACACTGTCATTACTGTTCACGTTTGGCTGGCTATTAGAGCAGAGTGTATGCAGGATCACAAAGAAAGATAGGTGGAACCTACAGACAATCCAAAACTAAGCAGCATGTTTTGTGTAAATCTGATACCATCAGGCCCTTAACACCTTATATCTGAAAGAGCGCCCTTAGCTTCCAGTGCAACCAACAGTAGATTTCAAGATTATGTGCATCATCTGTAGTGTGTGCTTGGAATACGGCCAAAGTACTTATAGAAGCAGACCACAGAGGCTGCACCCTCAGGCTGGGAAGCTCTAAAGTTTCTGAGATAACTTCATCTGTAATAAACATAGATGAAATTCCATTAAACGTCTTAGTTCAAGACTTCAGACAAATCCCACCCCGACTCAGAGGGATTAGAACAATCTATTAGCCTTCAAGAAAACCTTAAAGACACATCTATTCAAAGGGACAATTTACTCTCACCATACTTGCATGGGGTGCATAGTGTACCAAAGGTGACATGTTGCCACCTGATAAAATAACTAAATAAAAAAAAAAAAAAATGGAAGAGACAATTGAACCTGCTGTAAGTGTCCATCATTGGCTACATGGATGAGGAATCTATGCTCATTATGCCTAGCATATTGGAACAGTAATCAACTGTACATTAGATCCAATCCTGTGTCATGAAATACCAACTAAACTGACAATGGTGATCAAGTACAAGTTCCAGAATTATGCCCCAAACAGAAAGCCACAATACATAAAATCGACACAGAACTGTTCAAAGAGTTTGTCCTGAACTTGCATAAGTTACAGTTACATTAGAATGTAGATTTTCCTGTTTTCCTTTTTAACGTCTGAGCTTTACAAATCTGGGAAACAACAGTGATTTTAGGGTGCTTGTGGTTTCTTTTGGAACAAATGACTACCCAACACAATGTATGGGATAAAGTACCCTTTGCCATACATTATAAGGATATTGCAAGTCCTTGAATAATTCCATCACCATATAGAGAAGCCAGGCTGAAGGCAGAGTTCCTTCCAAAGTTACTTAAACTCCAAGCTGATTTGCAATATCTTTATCATTTATGTTATGGGTACTTTCTTCCTATTACATGGTAAGGCAATTTTCCCATCACCCACTTAACATCACCCACTTAAATCCTTGGTGCTTTACTCTTTCATGTGAAAGAGAGAACATGTTTGTAAATATGAAGAATAAAATAGAATGTCTAGTGCAAAAGTAAACATATAAACAGCTGTTGGATATTTACTGCAAAAAGTTATTAAAATTGGTTTGGTTCAAGTCAGGTGTTTGGAAAAAAAAGTGAAGTAGCTGGGCATGAGTATAAATATGCAGAAAGATGCTAATGTTTCTCTAATTACCTACGATGTGAAAAAAACACGCTGCAATAAATATCTCCTTTCTGTTTCGCACTGTACAGCTACAAAAACAGAGCAAATGAAGGAAAAACCATGTTTCATTTTTGTTCTTAAAACAACTGCTTTAACTATGCTTTGTGACCTGACCTGCCTTTCCCCTCAGCTGCTGGTTTTGGCAGCAGGCATTGTGACATCAGAACTGAACTATAATAAGGTATTACAATTGAGCGGCTATGTAAGTCCTTTATAATAGGTGACTAGATGTGTTGCAAGCCACCTATTATAAACAAATTAGATAAAGGTTTTTATACAGGAATGGCAGCATCCCACATATTAAATACCCTAACACAACATAGCATAATACTGCATGCTTTACATCAGGAACGCTGGTAATATGTCTGCTGCAAGTGCTTTACTATATTGAGACTTACCTACTCTAAACATTCAACAATGAAAGCATTACAAGTTCAAAGATTGGACTATTTCATCTCACTGGTGGAAATCACAGTGGACCCAATACACATTTGTGCTGAATACATTTGCAATCATATGTGTCCTTACAAAATTGACTATGTAATCTGCTGAAATCTCTAATGGCAAAATAAAAACGGACCTGTTCAACCGAATATACATAACTGGATTCCAATAACCAGTCTCACAGTACAACTGGAAATTATATTTACATAGCAAATCATGAAAGGTCTAAAACCTTAAATGGCACTGGATCCAGTACAAATCATTTGTAACTGGATGAATATGATTTGAACCATTCTTAAAATGCTCTTTAATGTGTCTTGCTGGTTAAGATAACAACATATCTTGTTGCGATCAAGCCAAGGTTAGTGTTCCTGACTTCACCAGTTGTTGTCCAAATGACAAATTATATATAAGATTACATTTGAGCATTAGAGGAAAGGATGTAAAATTAATGATCAGCCTCAAAATAACTAAGTGCTTTAGCAGATGTTCTTCAAGGAAGAGTTAGATGAGCTCTTGGAAGAACAGTGTCATAATGAGCTCATTGTAAGGTATCCTGTATGTTTTTTAAACAGCTATTCAGATGCAGGCTGAAATAACGTCTAAAGAGTTTTGTTACCAAACACTATGCACTCACATCACACTGAATATGTCCTAGTAGAATATGTATTGAGACAATGTTTTCTGGGTATCTAAGGGTTCAGAAACTGTATTTATTTTATGATGCATTAAAGCACTTCCATAGAATGCACTTAAAACAACATATATAATGTAATCATTTAATACATCAGTATATAATATTTAAATAGAAGAATATACAAATGATAAAATATCTCAAAGTCTGATCATTATAATACAAGAAACATTCCAAAAAGACTCAAATATTGATCATTATAATGCAAGAAGCATTCCAAACACCCTCATCAAGTTGTACCATACAGTTACTGTAGGGGAATTTAACAATAAATAAAGTGCTTCCTCATATGTCACTGTAAAATGCTTATAAATAACTGGACTAATAAATTGTCCCTGTGGATGTAAAAAGCCCAGACAAAAAACTAAAACATGATTCAAATCCTGTTTTACAGCACCAGAGTATTGACAACCAGGATGAGACCTAAGTTTCATAAAAACATCTTCATACCGAGGGACATAGATTAGCCTTTGAGTAAAATTGCGTCTCTCTACATCTTACAAACATGGAGCTCAAGTATAGTCCTTTTATATGTGAACAGTGTTGCAAGTATTCGTAAAAGTTTCTTGTTTTAGCAACTTCTTTCAAGTGAGACTTTAAGACACCACTACTCAAACTAGATAATACCTCGTCACTATTCAAATCTGTCTGTTTAAGGCTATTGGTATAAACATTCTCAAATGAATCTGAAGTTATATCCAGAAAATGGAAACAGTACTTTGAGTTCTAAAGCCTTCTGAGCCCTTGTCTTCTCCCAAAGAGAAAACATGTACATTGCCTGATTTTATGATTGTTATTCCTACTCAATATAAATCCAGAGGCTCACTTGTGTGGGCGGTATTCTTGTGACGTCTTGTATAAGTACCAATATATAAAAATGCACATCTCAATGAGTTTTTCTGAAGTGACATGGAGGTGTAGGCAGTTTATTTCAAGTACATTACATTAATTTTCTTTCGTTGAATATTCCCAATTTCTGAAATTAAAAAAAGCTCATCCATGTCTAAGTAGAATGTTACCAATTGTTTCTAAGGTGTTATGTATTTTAAGCTGGCAAATATTGTCTAAAAAGGGACTGAGTTGACACTTGAGAAAAGCACACATTCACACATTTGTTATGCAGTGTAATTCTGACCACATCCCTAGCCTCAGTCTAGTCAGTGAAATAAATGGTAGAATGCTAGTTTTGCTTACACCAGGCTGATTTTACAAATCATAAAAAGTCTATAATTTGGGTCGAATTAATCAGACCTAAACGCTTCACAGTATATAGGCATGGAGGACCCTTATGAAGTTTGGAGCGTTAGGGGCCCAAAAGACTGGATTAATGAGTAATTTGCTTCCTACTAACATCTGCTGTGATGTGCAGAGCATGAGTTCAAATCCCACCAAGGCCAACACAACCATACATTCTTATTAAGTTGGTAAATCGAATATCATTGAATTGGTTAATAGTAATACATGCATTTCAAGATTGGAAATGTGTGGTATAAATTACGGTTAAATAAACAACTATGGCCAGTATATTCTCATGACAATGTTAATTTAGATGGAAATGGTAGCTTTAATATTTACCTTTTGGGCATTTTTTTCTCTCCCGGGACAGATTGTTTCCTAAGACCACAATGAAATTGGCTGTGCTTCCTTATCACATGCACTTTTGAAGCATGACTACTTCAGCTTATTTCAGGAGAAACTGTACAGGTGTTTTCATGGTGGGGAATGTAAGTGCAAGAATATTTAGAATTTAAGATTTTTTGTGTGTGTTGCATGCATTTTGTGCATGCAATCCTACAATGCCCTCTTTCACATCTACTAACCCTATACTTACAGTGTCAAAACCCACCATATTTTGGACTGTCCAATTTTGTAATCACATACTACAATCCTAAAGTTCTACGGATCCTGATACTTTGAATATTAAGAATTCAAATTGGCCTTTTCTTCACATGGAACTAACACCTTGGTGCACAAATCGTTTAAAGCGAAGGCTATAGGGACTTGCTTTTACTGCATCTTTCATGCAACTTTCCAGGGGTGTTTAAGGCCAAGAAAAGCTCTAACTACATGAATACAATATTTAGCCACTGTTTTCCACTATTCTTTTAGCTGTATGGATAGCGAGCCATATGAAAAAAGAGACTGCAGGTGGTCCCTACTACACAGGACGTTAAGCAAATGTTAGTTAAAAAGGGTGGCCTCCCAAAACTCCTTGAATTTCCAAGGAGCTTGGATGAGCAGCCAAGACATACCTCAAAAGAAGTCGTGAGAAGGCTGAGTGAACATATCGTGCAAAATGGGTATCACGCTTACTATAAAGAAGGAATGTCCAGGTAGAGTTTTTTATTTTGTTTAAAAGAGAATGTTTATATACATATTTGTAAAGAAAAATGGAAACAAGGCAATTCAACTAAAGAAATTTAATAAATCAACACATTTCCACTAAAAAGGCTGTTTGCATGATGGAGCACTCAGGTTGCACACAATATATTTAGCGTATGATCAATAAATGATCGCGAATGCAGTGCTGTAAATACAAAGGGAAGACAGAAGGGCTGTAGACCCAGGCCAAAAGAGTGACTTTCATTGCCAATCCCAGAATTCTTATGAAAACACTTAACACAAACAATAACATTTGTAGGGGAGAAAAATAGTGCTTTCTGGTCATGCTCAGAAGCTCATATTGCCAGTCAAAATCTATAAAGCCGGGAACAAACTCATCTCCTGGAGTAGGGTTACAGTTTGTTGTAACCTAAAAAAATATGGCCCATATTTATGAAAAATGGTGCACAACTGCACTAACGCAGTTGTGTGTCATTGTTCTTAAAGTGAGCTAACGTCATCCATATGCCATATTTATAAAATGACGCATGATGGTGCTAAGGAATGGCTAGCATCTCAAAAAAAGACATTAGTTGGTGGGGGATGGTGTTAGGGGAAATGGCACTAGTGGGTCAAAAATGACATTAGGCTGATTTGCGGCAACATACCTGCTGCTAGTCAGCCTAGTGTCATTTTTTGACACACAACAGCCAGAAAAATTACTCCGGTCTAAGTTTAGACAAGAGGCATTACCACCACAACAAAGCCCACGACAGGGGACCAGTGTCCCCTGGGCAAGCCCTACATTCCCAGTGCCAGGCAGGGGGCCCCAATGGCACCCCACACACATACACTTACCTGCAACTTACCTAGGATGGGCTCCCTTCTCCTGTAGTGTCCCTGTGGTGTGAGTGGTGGTGATGCTGGAGGTTGGGGTGAGCATCTTTGTGCCCATTTTATGGTATTTCCCCATGGAAATGGGCCTACCTGCACAATAATACCTGGTCTGATCAGGCATTAAATAATGGCACTACGCAGGCTTAGCACCATTATTTAGGTCCGCCTCATATTTGCACGTTGTTTCAGCGTTGGGTGTTAAATATGGCACTGAGAGGCTAGTGCCATTTTTAAGAAGGGAACACCTACCTTGCATCTCATTAACTCTTCCTAACAATGGAGCTAACTCCAAAATTTTGACGCTAGACGGGTCTAGCATCAAAAAATAAATATGGAGTTTAGTTAGCGCCACTTTAGCGTCAAAATCAATGGCACTAAGGCGACACTAACCTTCCATAAATATGGGCCTATATATGTTATGATCTTGGGGGGTTGGGTCTTAGCAAAATCTGGCCAATAGCTCCGCCAAGAGTGGAAAATGTGTAACCTATGGGATAATTAGGGTGTGAGCCCTTAGTTATGGTTCCACATGTAAAGGCATTTTTTAATCTTACTTCATCTGGTGATCACACAGTTGAACTGGTCTTGGACCTCTGTATTGCAGGGCAGGGTCAGCAGACCCTGAACCTTAGCTCAGGGATGCTCTTTCTGACACCCTTTGGGCTAATGATCCCATTTAACAATATGCTAAAAGGTAAAAGAAAATAAACAAGAAGCAAACCTTTGTCAAAGGCAGTGAGTACACCCAATGGACAGTCACCACTTGTCTTATCTGCACTTAAAGATTATTGGTTCTTGAACAGCCATTTTCTGGACTCTGATAAAGGGTAAAAAGGGATCCTTATGATATATATCTAGATTCCTTGGGCTGACTGTGGGCTCAGTCCGTCAAAATGAGCATCAGTCCAGCAGAGATTCAGCAGGACATTAGGCCTCGTATAAGCCTTGAGGAATTGGATGGCAGACAGCTCCACATAAAGAGAACATAAAAGCAGGGTTCTTACGAGTAGTGTGCGAAATTGTGTGTAGGTATGTGAAATGAATAAGGCATTTAGTGGTATATTTTAGAGAAAAATGCATCTTCAAATTCATTTTAGATGTGAGGATGCCTTTCACACTAAAACAAATAGTGCCAAAAATACAAGTACTGCAAACAACAGCCATTTCTTTGTAGTCATCTGCTTTCTTTCTACGCTACAGTTTTGCAGCTTATTTATACAAAGTGGCATTACTTCACAAATTTTAACAACCATAATGTAAAGTTCCCAAAACTATACAAATTAAGCCAGTGTAACTCAAATTTCACCCAGGCCTAGCTCCCTCACATATTTCTATAATGGAAGTGTTCAATTAGCTGGCGGTAAGTTCCAACTTGTATTTATAGTCCTTGGCGGATGAACAGCAAACCAAAGCCGTTCAGTGGCAGTGCTACTTAAATGTTCAGAATCCCAACCAAGCAGGCTGTGATAGATTTTCCCTAAACGGAGGCCATGGTCAGCTCCTAGAAATCACTGATGATTCCTATGTAACTCCATGAAGGAAAATGTCCAAGTCCGTGATCTGGTGGGTAACCTTGAGGACTCCAGTCAACCAGGATCAGATGATCAAGGCAGCTGAAAGAATTAAATGGAGATGGGGATTGGGCTGGCTTATATTTAGCAGCAGCGATTGTCTTTCTCGATCTCATCCTTACATTATAAAAATCTGTTTGTAATTGTCGATGAATGACAACAACAACAGGTGAGCCAAAGTTTACTGAACTAACCTTTCTGTCCATTATGGCAAAAACAATGCACACATTGTTTATTATAGTTAACATTAATTGAAAAGAAACAATCACAAAGGGGAACTGCTTGGTAGGGGTTGCTGGGTATATTTCATATGAGGGAGTCAATAGGCAGTTCACATGCTTAAAGCTGCTGGACTTCAAAACTACAAGGTGGAGTCACCAACCTGAAACTGAACTAAGGGGTCGAGGGAAGCCACACCTTTATGACTAAATGGCGTGAGAAAAATGAGGTGTCCATAATATTGGGAACATCCATGGTGTTCCTAAGAAGTGTGTGAGTTGCAGTTTGAGGGTTTTATTCGCATTACTGCTAACAACATTTAACACAATGCAACGTGTGCCACTGGTAAATCCCGATGAGTCACTGGTTTTGTCCTTGATAAAGATAGGCAATATGTGACCAATGCCATTATTCACACTAGAGAGATGCCAATGATTGGATGAGCATGTTCTCTAGATGTTTTCTGACCTAGTGACTGAAAGGCACTGGAAAAAACATGCGCTACTTTCAGTCACACTTTCACAGCTCTCAATCATGCCTCATCCTCCACACCCATCCACAATGTAAACTCAGATACCCAGAGGTGAGTCATAAACTGTAGGGCCCTGATTTAAGAAGTCCTAGCACCACTTTGATGCCACCTTAGTGGCTTTTTTATGCGAAGGTGGCGCTAAGGTGGCCTTTTCTCCATGCCATAGTTACAAAGTGGCACAAGGCATGCATTTCACCACTTTTTAACTCTTTGTGCTATATTATGCATGCGTCATGCATAATGTATGCAAGGGGGCATTCTTGCAAATTTTTGTGCTAACCCTGAACAGTACATCAATAGCATCAAAAATGTTGATGCTGTTGCCCCCAACCCTAGGTGCTCTACAAAACTCATGTGTTGTATGAAAAGCAAAACTATAGAAACACACTGTCAAGGAAAATGAAGACCTCTCAGTGGCTAGGAGCACATATACCGCACAACATAAACCAAAATGAGTGAAAAGAGACTGCATCATGGGTTTGAACTACATTCAGTGTTCTTGCGCTTATTGCAGAGAAACAGTTTTAGAGTTTTTCACTAATAAAGCTAAGGACTTGGTATATGGCCCTGTAAAGATATGTTTAAAAATCGGTTTGCAAATTACTGCTGTTGTGGATCACTAGAATGACCATTCCCTCACATAAAGAATAGTTAGAAATGTGAAAATAAATTCTTTTTAAAAAGATGCATTTTTATGAATCTATGTTGTGCTATTTATCTTCCATTTTCAGTGCTTTAAGTGGGATGAAAAGGATTAGGGGGCTCCGAAATGGGAATGGCCTTGTAGCCTAACAATTCTTTCTAAAAGGCGTGGGCTATATAATTAATTGTGTGGCCTAAAACTTGAGTGAAAATCCTGTTGTTTAAACAGAGCACCACCTGATGAGTATTTCGGTGCCTCTCAGATTTTTCTATAATTTTCTGCAGCGATATCACACAGCAGCGGATATCTAAAACGAGGAAGATCTATTAACTTTGCTGATGCTTATTGGAAGTATAATATAGATGAGCAACACCATTGATAATGGTGTGAATAACTACGATTGATAATATTTCAAATCTCAAAACATGAATCTGTGAATGAAACATTACTAAGTTGTGTGAATGGGGTAGCTTTGGAGTGATTCATTTACTCCAGTTCTTTTTTTCTGCAACAATTTCCGTTGTATTTTCTCATTTTGTTGTACAGTTAGACCCTTTTTCACCCCACATCTTTCTGAAATTCTTCATCTGCATATCTTACACATCCTCTCCGTCTTCCTCACTTCAATTTCACTCTCACTTTTCCTTGTGCCACCGCCTTCACCATGCCCTCACACACACACACACACACACTTACACTTGTTATCTCACTTATAAACACAGCCTTCTCTTTTCCTTTGGCAAAGTCCGTATGTGCCTCCACCACACCCTTTCATGTAAAATCTTAATTACTATTGACACACAAGAGAACATCACATTGCAGAGAGGTCAATGATTGCATGAGTTTGTAGTCTGCATACATTTATGACCCACTGTTAGACACTGTGAGAAACATGAATTCCCTTTAGCACTGATTCCAAAGTTACGGCTTATCTCAAACACCCATTCACGCCCTGGGAAATCACTCAGACACCTATATCTAAGTTCAGCGTATGCTCTGCACAACAGTAATATGCTGCACGGTAAAACCTACACAATCGCAACATTTGAAAAATGCTAATAATCTGGGTGGACGTAAAATGACGTAAAACGTGCATTGTAAATGAAGGCTGTCCTGCTGACATGGATCACAAGGATTATTACTCTATTGATGAGAAATGGAGGTGTGTTTTAGAATGGAAAGTTAATTACATGAACACAAGACCCTATGCACTTGTTTCATAGTTAGTGGCTCTCCCGGTGATACTTGTGCAGTAGGAGGCCTTAGCAAGGGCCGCCTGATCCCAAAGACAGGCCTATGGCCCCTCCAACCCCACTGGATATCCCTGCAGTGCAACCAACAGAAAGTCTAACTTTCAACACCCTCATGTTTCTAAATGATGAGCAGCTGATGCTGTCAAAGTCTTTGTTTAGAGTGGTGTGAGTGATCCCATGCAGCTTCTGAGCAAATTGAGCAAATGAAAAAACATGGTGTGAGCACAGGTGCGCATTGCAAGAAACATAACCACCCCTCCCCCACAATCAGTGTGCTTTTGATACACCCTCTCCCCTCGAGCTTGGTGCTCAATTGGTGGCACCTCTCAGCATCACTCTAAAGCCAGCCTTGATATGGGTTTAACTCAATAAAGCCCTAGTAGGTGATAAAGAGGAGCAAGAAGCGGTTTCCTTAATGTCACAGTGATGACACCTGACATAAGAGGAGTAGTTGATTCAGTGGCAAGCAGACATGGAGACTTTCGTCCTCCAAGTAAAAAACAAGCACATGGACAAGTAGATACAATTATTTATTTACTGCACTCAAGACAAAACTTTACAGCTAATTCATCAAAAGGTTTAAATGTCTATAGCTAAAACAGGATTTAGAGCTTTATTGAGAGTTTACTGAACACAGTGTTCCATCAAAACACGTTGGATGGTCCTAGCTGCCAAATTTAGAGTGCTATTGACTATAATGTACTTGTGAAAGGGCAGACAAGCCTTAACTCAGTCAGGCTGCTTCCCAGGTGGGTAATCCACACAGGTGTGCACAGTGTAAATCTGCATGAAACTTTGCTTTCTTTTCTATCCAACAAGAAAATATTTTTCTCTGTGAAGAACCGCCCTACTTCTAGATCCATTGCATATTGAGGCGTTCCCTTCACGACCCTGGAAGCACACTTACTTCTAGTGTTGCTATCTGCTTGAAAGGTGGGAAACACATTAAAAAAGGTCATGTATTTGTCTACTTACGAAATTCCTACCTTTGTGAGTACGTACAAGAGTTTTTACCGGCAATGACACCCCCAACATATTCCCATCCCAATTCTGACACACAACACAGAATAGTCAGAGATGTGCTTTTCAGTCAGAATGAGTGGATGTGCATTCTTAAATTCTGTATATCCTTATTCTGCTAATCAGCATTTGCATTTTATTAACACTCATCCAAATTTAGACTCACCCGAGTAACACTAATGTGTTCAAAAGATTTTGGGACTGACTCCCAGCTTGGGAGAGATTTCATTATTTTGATGTTCCTTTATGCACCATCACATCCTGATGGCGGTTTGAGCCATGAATAGAGAGCCTCGTCTGGAGGTGCACTGAGAGGCAAATATTGGTGTTTCAATGTTGCACTTTGCAGCATTTAAGTAGGCATGTCCTTAAGGTTCATCAAGTGTGACGTGCAGGTAGCTTTGAGGGGGAGTGTACCATGTGGATCAAAATAAAAAACAATGATGTGGAGAAAATTATTTAAGATGTTTTTGTTTGCTTCTTGGGGATCGTTGTAGAGGTAGGCTGGCCTGACAGGTTTGAGGAACAGCAAACCATGGTTGGAGTAGCCAAGTTCGGTGCTTCCTCGTGAGGTATGCTTTGTATTAAAGGAGTGGGGGGGGGGGGGGGTTAGCTCTCTTTGCTATAAGATGAGACAGGATTCAACAAAACCCAATTGACAGAAATGTGAAATTTGTGCTACATTGGATGACGCACTCGCGTACTAAAATGTCCACCCATCTAAGCTCTCACTGACATCGAGTTAGTTGAACTGCTTCTAATCTTATAATTATTAGAAGATGGATGATTAAGGTTTGAAAGTTTGTCTGTTTAAGCTTCTTCATTTATCCTTGGTGTTAATTAGACGTGTATTTTCTACAAGTTTAATGTCAACTCATTTACTTTTCTTGTCTGCCCTTTTTACAAAAATGGGAGGTCAACAACGTGACCATCTATTTTACATAATGAAGAAAGTGAGAAAGCAAAGCTGAATTCAGGCTACGGTCTGCTTTAAGAACAGTGCATATGTAGAGCAGTAGCAATATTTGCAGCGGAAATACTTGTAATATTGTTGTCCTTGGTGGCTATATCGGGGAACAATCCATTTGTGTAATGATCTAATCTTTTGGAAAATAAAATACTAGGATCAATTTGCAAAATAGAATGTGTCAAAACATTACGGTTTCAATGATACCGTGATGAGTGATCCGCTGAACTACCTGACAGGTGGATTTCAGGGTTATAGTTAGAGATCGTTATTAGGCAGGTAGGCCGAGACCTGTATGCTTTCAATAGAGCCATCAATGTAGTGACTTCATTGAATGGACTAAATTTTGCAGCGCTACTTTGCAATATTTGTTATATCCACTCAGCAAAGTTTTATTGTTTATAGGAAACAAATTCCTAAAGTAGGAGGTAATTCCTAGAAAAGAAAATAACATTGATCTTGCACATCAAGGCCATTGTAGAATTCCCCTGCCCATGACAGCCTTGTTTTGCTTGATAGTCCTGGGCATGGAAATATAGGGCCAGCTGTATTAACATTTTTATCAGTCATAAACAGAGATTTGGCCCTTCTGTGAATGCTAAAAAGGCTATAAGCATGTTCAAACCCTACTTTGCGAGTTCGTAGCCTATTATCGACTTGCAAAATAGGACTTGCAAGTCGATATTAAGAAGGGGCGTGCCATGGGCGTCCCTCTCTAATAGCGAGTCACAGGAGGATCTACAATTGTTTTGCAACAGGAATGGAGTCACAAAACAATCACAGGTTACCCTCTACTTCAATTAAGTGGTAAGCCTTTCCCCTTTGTGTATGGTAGTGAAAATGTTTTAAGAGGATCACTGCCTACCCTTAGAAAATTAAAAAGAAACATTGTATTTTTCTTCTTGAAAAGCATCTCGTTTTTATTTAAGGAAAAAGGTCTACCTTTTTAAAAAATGTTGCTTTATTTAAAAGCAAACACAGACATCGTGGTCTGCTGCCCCCAGCAGGCCACCATGCCCGTGAGTGCCAGCCATTCCCAAAGGGTGGCAAAAAGGGACCTGGCTTATGCATATTAATGAGGCAGGTCCTCTGTGACCCATTTGGGAATCGCAAACAGTGTCTCAGACATTGTAGTACACAGTGCTTAATTTGTGCTTGTTGTTTCCAGGGCCGGGGCTTGCTCTTCTGTCTCAAGCATTTGCTGCGAGCAAAAGACACATAAGGGAAAGACGGAGGAAGAGAAAAACAAAAAAGCGTCACAAAAGGAGAAAGTAGAAAGCTGCAAAAGTGAGCTGGAGGGGCACGGGTGGCTTTAAATGGATTGAAGAGGCCCGATATGGCTTCAGGATTACGCCGCCTCAGTATTCCGTGCTCGCACATGTAATTGCAACAGCCGCGTGTTTAAGAGGAGGGCTTTGGGCACGGGCACCTTTTTATTGACAAATTAAGCACTTGTTGTACATCAGTGTTTTCGACTCCCAAATTGCGAGTCGAAAACAAATGCAAATTGTGACTCGGAAACGCTAAGGGACATACATCTGGCCCAGAGTGACAGTAGCCCTTTGCTGAATAAGACCGGTCAACCGTAATTGTGCCCTGACAGCTCTGCGGTAGGTGAATCCTGTTTTTGTTATCTACGTTCTCAATAAATTAATTGTGTACATCCGTCTAGAGCAAAAACTTACAATTGTTTAAAAAAATAACTCACTCTATTTAAAGCAAATTAAAAATGCATTAACCTTTTCAAAATCAAGGGACTGGGTGATAAATAGCATTTTCTACTAGATTTAGCAATTTGTATTTTACACATTGCATAAAACAATAGTTGTACTAATAATTACAATAGATCGTGCTAGGTATTTCCTTTTCATCTAATCATGCATTGCAAACTCTCTTTTAATGTGGTGTAGAAATTCCTGATTCCCACAGAGACGTTCGCACATCCAAAGCCAGGGGGCCTGATTCACAGTGAATATTTACATAGATGGAAACCTTTGTGTTTTATATTTCTGTCTATGATTTTGGTGACAGCTGACTTTTATTGAATTCATAAAAAATCTCAAAAAGCAAGCATGGAAATCTTAGCATGCTATTGGCTTTTCGAGTGAGCTCCATCACCCCTATTGATAGTCCTCAGGGTTGTTCAAACCTCACACTGTTCGCAGTAGCATGCATTACGGATATAAATGCTCTGATCTGCTACTGGTTCTGAATATGTTTTTTTTTTTTTACATTACAACACCTCATTACCTACACATCAATCCCTTTCCTATTTAGGAAAGAAACTGCTTGGCTTCAGGAGCAGAATTATTGGTGTTTTAAGGCCATGCAAACTTCATGTTAATTAATACTCTCATTTTCTCTGCACATATTCCAAATAATTTGCAAAGTTAGACCCAAACACTCACCTAACCTCCAATGTTCCCGCTCCTCTCTTTAAACTCACAACCACGTAAAATCTACCATATGTTGTCATGTCTCATGCTTTTGGCTCCTGAGTGGTAGTAGTCATTACCTCTTCTACTATAGGACTAACTGTTGGTGGTCATCTTTTTGTGATGCCATCTTTGTCATCTTTGCCAGTGTGCCATGACCCTCTGTCACCAGACCCTCAAAGCTGTAAGTATGTCTCTGGGAGGAAATCTGACCTTCCTTTGGTTTATGACTAGGCCTGGGCGGAGTTTGCAGAGTTCTACTACGCTGAACTCAGTGAAGTGCCGAAATTGTTTTGCTGCACTACGTGGAGTTCCACGAGCAGTGGAGTTTGGGTACGTGGCACTCTCGCCACTGATTTTCAGTGCCAGTAGTTTCTCCTGCATTAGACAATCAATGAGAAAGTCACCACGCAGAGTGCCAGAGGGCGCTAACTTCTTTCTGCTGCTCGAGTAAATTTTCTACTCGAGCGGCAGCTTCCTTAAAGTGAATGACAGCTTTTTCAATGCTGACTGGCGTGACCTGCCACAACCGCTTGCATTCAGAAATCTCACTTGCCAACACAGTGATTTGTTTCGCTCACGTTCACCAACTTAACATTGGCCAGCCGCATGAGATTAAAAACTTTGGGCAGAGCACAGAGTGGGCAAAACTCAGCGAACTCTGCCAGTGGAGTGGAATTCTTCACCCACCCCTACTTATAACGCTTGTTTCTTCTCTTCTGTGTGCCAACTCAAACCATCTGGTGCAGACTCAGGTGCTTTGATTTCCTCAATTACTCTGGCATCTGTTGTGAACCTTATTCTTGTGTCTGCTGTCCCATGATCTGTGCCTACCAGAGCATGAGACATGTTTTGACTTGTGGCAAACTCACTACTGCTGGTTTGCCTTTTGTCTCTCTGCTGTGTTTCCTCCTCCACCATTCAATCATCGCTCACCAGGGGCATCTGTGGCCTTACTTCTGTGTACAGTGGTAATATGAACGTGGATATGGAAATTCCATAGCCTAGAAAATATTGATGGAAATATTGATGCATGGTTGATTAAGGTCTCCCTTAATCTTTTTGCAAAACATGTGTAAATTCTTAGCGGTCACTTAGGGTTGAACCTACACTCTGGAACACAAGCCCTCAGTCTTGAAAGAAAGAAACAAATCCATTATATTTTTCTGATTGCAATTATGATGTGCAAAACGATCCATAGCTCACTTTCTATTGTTACACAGTTTCATTTTAGTTCTCATTAATTCTGGGCTTCTTTAAGAATTTCTCCAACAAAGATTAGAGAACATATATGATGTCCTTGTCTACAGAAAGACCTCATTATAAAAATGGTTTTGGAAGTTATTGCAGCTCTCTTTGGGTCGGATCACAGCATAGTAAATCACGAGAAGGACACAACTCGTCACAGAAAAGCATTGTGAATAAGGCTCTGGCATTTCAGCTTATTTGAAGGGACTCTGTCATGCTCTTTCTCAAAAAATTCTATACCAAATATTGATCTGGTTAGGAAAACCTCGGACTGCTTTATTTTAAAAAAAAACACACACACACAAAAACTCAGTATGCTGCATGCACTGCAAACTAGTCGCAATTCACTCTGAATGTTTCACAAATATTACCCTACAGTATGTGCTTCCAGTGGCTGAAGAAAAATTGGTTTAGTTTTTTCTTTTGATTTTTTAAGACAACATGCTTTCTTTAAGAAACCTTTATCCTTGTGTGTCACCTTATTCGATCAGTTCATTGAGGGGAGATTTTAGCGATAGATTGTAATATTCCACAGCAGAGGCATAATCCATATATAGGTGTGCACAGGCCGTTAGAGAATCCATATCTGAAGTGCGCTCATCATTTCAGAAGACACTTCACGACCCCTTAAGTGTTATGACTCTCTCTCTCTCTCTCTCTCTCTCTATATATATATATATATATATATATATATATATATATATATATATAACAATAAAATAAACTCTGGCCAGGGCAGTGTCTATAAGACAATTCTATACAGCCACTTAGGCTCGCCCCAACAAGGGGATCCAAAATATTCCTGCAGGCACCAAATGTGGCCAGCAAGAAATGAAAACAAAATGTTTTGCCTCAAGAAGTTTGAGTCCAATCATTAGCTGTGTCTTTGATCACAAACTCTTGCAAAGTGGTCTCATGCAATAATTGCAAGGCCTGTTCAAATATAGACTTCTAAATATCATGTCAATATTTCTGTTCCCAAATATTAGACTTTGTATTACATTCACTGCCATCAAAAACGAACGGCTGCTATCAAAATGGTCTCCATGTGTTAATTTCTTAATGACAGTTGTGCTGTCAATTTTCAGGAACTACATACCAAACCTAGAAATCTTGAAACAGCCACCAAATCTATATAACTGATATATTAGTGTATTGTTCAAATAGAAGAAAAAATGTGTAACCTTCCTGCAGTTGGCCACGGCCATTGACGATTGCAAAATTATATGTTATATTAATTTGTTTGTAAGGGAAGCGTAGCAAGGGACCTTTCCCGGTTCTTGTTTATAATGCAGAAACTACTACTTACAATGGTTTTCAAGATGAATATATTCAAGTACTAAGGAGACATGAATGCTTTCCTTACGTTTCCTTATCTCTATACATCAGTATAAAAGACCCATGAATGGCTTTGTATCGCGTAAATATAGAAAGTGATTTCAGTTCAAGTCTCGATGCGAGCATGGCAGGGCACGTGACACAATGTGTTTTATTGTTGCTATCCATCAATGTATGTAGCAAGATGTGGGTTTGACAAAAGAGCTCAAGGTTTTCATTTCAATTAACGTTATGTGATTACTACTATGGAAAATGGGACCGTGACATTGAACAAAGCACAAGATTACAGAAAGTGGCAACTATGGGTAATTTCCTCTTAAAGGGGTGTGTAAACACGCTTTCGAACACTGATTAGAATAGAAACAGGATTCTCCCCTCACTTTGTCACCATTAAGAACTGCTGCTCGGCTATGGTATTCCTTTGAGGAACTTCTCTACCCATTTTCTACGGCATTACAATATTGTCAATAGAAATCCTTGACGTTTCGGTCTGTTACTGGCTCCAGTCCAAGAACTCTTTGTGGGAAGCGCAAGGTCACTTACAATGAGAGCACAGAAAGTAGGTATCCTTCACCCTGATCCTCCATTGTCTTCCGATGGCACATGTGGCTGAAGGCGGTTCGCGAACTTGAGAGGGCTTGTGCACAGTACGATTGTTGTGCATAAAGTAGGCCACTGAGTTTCTCTATTTCCGTTCCCACCACACTGTTTGCCAACTGGAAATTTCATGTGCCGGTCCCGGTAAAACTAGGAAAGTCAGTTTATTTTGCAATACTTTGTAGAAATAAATTGAAGAAGGTCAATGTATCAGAATCTATAAAATGTAACACAAGCTAAAATGGGTATGTTGCTACCGTCTGAAAAGTCCTGGCGCTTCTATAGAGATTCTTCAGGTAAATACTGAATTCTCGTCCAAACGAAGTAAACATTTGAATGCCTAAATTAGGACAACGGTTAGCACACTTCACCCTCAACAATAATTCACCAAATCACATTATAAGCAGGAGCAATATAAACAACAGTAAATGAAGGACTGTACAAAATTTGCAAATTATCAGAGCATGGTTTTCCAGCACGTGCTGGTTTTTGCAATGGCTGCCCCCTGTTATGCAGATGACCATTGGAGGAGGACTCGAATGGAGATCAGAAGGGCCATCAGGATTTCTCATCAGTTTCTATAAAACTACATTTTGCTGTATGTGAAATGCAGAGGCAGATCTACTATGGTTTTTTGTTGTGGTTGCATCACTTTACAGTGCAACCCAAGGCAAAATCCTTTTTGACATTACACTAAGCCACACTTTGCATAGCTTTGTGTTGTTTAATAAATAAAAAGCAATGCAAGCTAGAGCATAGCGCTGACTTATGTTACTTTGTATTGAGGTGGCATTCCATGGTGGTTCTAGGCATCTACCCATGGATTTTGGTGCATTTCCAGATGTACTAAACTAGTAAACAAGAAAGTGCATCAAAAAGACATGCCTCCCTGAAGCAGGCATAATGAGGAGAGATTTCTCAATTTCTTCTCATTACTTCCCCTTTCTATGAATGCTGCGCACTTTGCATTACACCTAGAATGAGGAATATGGCTCCAAGGATTGCTTTTGTGCAGGATGGTATGCCTTCCTGCATAAAAACAATCCTTCCTGTATCAATACACCCTTGCACCTGCATTGGCTCTGAGCTGCACACAGTGCGCCAACACTAGGAGACAGCAGAAATGCATCATATCATAGTAAATATGGTACAATTCTGCTGTCTCCCTTTCATGCCATACAGCACAGCAAGTTTGCTTTCTGGCCTGAGGGAAATGTAACTTAATATGCCCCTCACAGGTTTCTCCATTACTTAATACTACAGAAAGACTTTCTGAAGGTCTTACATAAATGTGTAATAGGGAGTGTTCAAAGTGTAAGAGAGTTATTGATGTCCGCTTGTATGTTCCTTTGGTCCATGTGTCTGGCCAGATGGGTATGGATGCTTGTTTGACAAGATAAGTTGAATTTCACCAAGGAGCATCTTGAATTTCCCTTACTAAGAACATAACCAAGGTACGCTTTTCTTTCTTCCTATGGAAATGTCCCAGACTTTTCTCTATTTTAGAAACTTATACGAAGGTATCAGAATTTAGAGGGAAACAGTACCACTCTCAAGGCATTGGCAAAAATATAATCCACATAGTTCTTATTATTGCTATCCTAGGGGGTCATTTACAGTTTGGTTGTGTAGGTGAACACATAAAGTGGCCATGATATCCCTGCAAAGTTGCTGTTCTGCTCTCCATTTAGAGTTACGGACTGAGTTAGGAGACCCGTGTGCAGCACCATTGACAGAAACCCTTGACTTGGGGGGCCCATTCAAGACTGAGTCATGAGGCCGCAGTAGTCTTTGTTCGATCATATTTTTTGGTTTAGTGCTGCAACCGTTAATGTTTTTTTCCCTAAGGCATATAGGTCACAGGAAGGAAAACACTGTAATACTCCCGAGGTGCAGGCAGAAAGCCATTGTGCTTAAGGGACTTATTTTTTCTTTCCAGCAGAAGCCCCATGCTTTGGGGGTTTGTTACTGGAAAGCAAAAAATGAATGCTGAGTGACTCACTTCAACATGTCACCCAGTCAGCATTCAACAGTAATGAAAGTGTATCCTGATAGGGTGAAAGGCGAATGGCCAAAGCTTAACCGTGGCCTTAAAATATGCAGGCTCTGGAATTAGAACGGCATGGCCCCTTTTCTAACAAGCTACAGAAAGTGCTACCAACTACTACATTACACTCTTGGGTGTCAGCAGAGACTGCCTCTTATATGGGCCTTTATTTGTGGCAGAGCACAGGCTCAGGAAAGCATGATGGATGCTGCTTTATGAGCGTGTGCCCAGAGACATCACTATGGCCAGAGATCTGGAGAATGTCGAAGAGAAGGCCTGGGGGAAGGTTTCCCTAAAACAAACTTAACCTTCATACCCTCTAAGGTCAGTAACTTGAGCCCCATTAAAAAAGGAATATTAACACGTTATTTGTAGTGCTTAGAAACGGTAGAAGTGTGTTATGAACTGCTAAATAAAATTAAATAGGAGGCAATTTCTTTAAATCATTTACATGGCGTATTTACATTCACATAAATCTTATTTGAGACTCTAGAGATTGCTACTCAGAGAAAAGTTCTGTTAAAATACTTTTTGAGTACATATTTTACAAGAAATCAGCCTACTTTATTGATAATTCATAGCATTGCAATAATATGTCATATAGACCCATTCTCCCTCTGAATGGCATGACCAACAGCACACCTGATCTCTCAAGATACCTGCCCAGCACGCTCCTTCTTCTAGAGTGATATGCAGACTTGGAAACTTACAAGACTATTTAAATGTGTGAGAAGGGGCATGGCCTCGGAGGGGGCAGGGTCCCATTCCAAGAGCTACACAACAGCCACTGTTCTAGGGTGACCAGATTTTGAGGAGCAAAAACGGAGACAGTTCAGACATAAAGGAAGGACTAAAGACTTTACTCTCCTTTTTATATCTGGTCTGTCCCATTTTTCGTTTTTTTGCGTAGCTTTGTGAATTTGTGCCTATACATGTGTGTGTGTGTGTATGTATATATATATATATATATTTATATATATATATATATATATATTATACATGCCAACAATACTACATATATATACAATTAGCTATGGGTTGACCTCCCACCCTGCACCCCCAACCTGCCCTCACTAACCTCTCTCTGCTCCCCTCTCCGTCTCTCTGCTGGGAGCAGACAGGGGACTGTGTTGCCTGACAGTAACAGATAAATTACTTTAATTATTTTCATACTTTGTAGGTGTCTTTAACTTATGCTTCCCTAGATGAGCTGACCTTTGTCCCAAAAAACAGGGACATTTATTTAATAATCTGACCTTTGCCCCAAAAACCAGGACATTTATTTAAAATTAAGAGAAGAGTTGAGACACCAGGACAGTCCTCTAAAAACCAGGCCTGTCCGGGGTAATCCGGGATGTCTGGTCACCCTACTCTGTGCCTTCTCCCCAACCACACACCTTCCCAAAAAAAAAAAAAAACTTGCAGAGGCTGAAGCCGATGACCTGTGTTGTTTTTAGACCCCTTAATTGAGATTGGCAGCCCAGAATCTCCAAAACAAGCTAAAAACCCACTCTCTTTATTGGTTTTTAGTTAGTCTTTCAAGCCATCGTGTGATATCATCTCCTCACAGGGTGACCATGTGAAGGGGGCCTGTATCATGTGACACGTCGATGTCACCATGTGAGTTGACAGGTCTGGTTATGTCAAGAAGTCTGAACTATGTGAAGTTTGTTTACTCAGCTAGATGCCTTTAAAAAATGAACAAAAACACACAACTATTTGAGCGGACATTGTAACATGACAATAAACCACTAATAGGTTAGGCTATAATCTAAAACTAGCAGCCGAGGTATCCATAGTACAACGTTTAAAATAAAAAAATAAAAAAAAAACGCTGTTTTAGATGATTGAAATGTTCAAAGGGATCATGGGCAACAAATGTGTTGTTGAGGGCATTAAGTCCTGACATGGCCCTTTGGAATCTCTTGGAAGTCATTGTGGGAAAAGAATATGACAGGCATATCTCAATCATTTGACTAAGTATCTAGAATAGAGGTGGGCGAGCCCAAGAATTAATGGGATGAGCGAGCCAGAACCGAGCCAGGGGTCCGGCTTGGCTCTAAGAACTCATGTACTAGCCGAGCTCAGAAAAGGAAATCAGCAGAGGAACCATGAAAATTGAACTCACAGCTTCTGCCCCCCCAAAAAATGAAGAATGAGCAGGCCAGGCTGATTGTAAAATAAATAACATGCCCCTCCCCTTTGGGCACTGGACTGGAGGCTCTGTAAATCCACTAAATGTTTGCTGTGTTGCTATCCTGATGTGCTAAAAGGCGCTCTGGGCACGCTGAGTGTAATGTAATTAACCTAGCCGTACCCCTGCGGCATTGGGCTTGGGGGTCCGTGATAATGTGCTAAAAGGCAGTGCTTTCCTTCTCCTGTTGGCTGTTTTTACAGTTTTAGCACACTGCTGCTTTTCACAGCCGATAAAAAACAACATTCGGTTACAACTTTAAAAAACATAAGCACGGGTGCACTGTCTCTTAGACAGACATGCTCGAAGGCTGAGTGTTCATGTTGCTCTTTTTAGATATTTTATCCCAATGCTGCTTTTTCAAGCCGGTGAAAAGCTACATTTCTGTGTTTGCCGTTTTATGTAGCGCAACACGGCCTGAAAGTATTGGAGTGCTTTACATGAGCACCAGCAACAATACGCAAGGTCTCATTCACTTTTTAGGCATGAGGAGATGTGCCCATAACCACAAGATGTTGAGCGACTCCGAAACATACACGTGGTTCTCTAGGAACAAACTCGGCACTTCTGGCCATAACACCACATTCCCCAGCCTCATTCTCCTACAACTTAAAACAAGTATTTACTATGCAACAGGTCTCGCGTTTGCTCATGTTAGAGCTGATCGCGTTGTAAACTCCTAACCCGACTTTTCACCTATCGGGCAAAAGTGCACTTGTGTACACAACCCGAAAAACTGAAATTAACTATGTAAAGTTCTCGACTTCTGCCAAGCGAGATCGCGCTCATAAATTAGAGAAAATGAAGTCCATGAGCCCCATGGCAAACAGCGAGCCTCGCATGTTTTCTGTACTTGGTCCATGCGCTCGAGGAGGGCTAGCCACCGGAAAAGGCATGACGTATGCTTGCCTTCAACTAATGAAAGCAAGCAGATTTTATTAGGCAAGCCCACGAACCAATAAAAAACACTGACGTGAAGTTGACAGGGCTCCGAGCCCTTTTCTAAATACAAAAGCGTCTCGCTGCGATACGCATGTGCGACCGCATGCAACGCGCAGGCTCGACCCTAAAGATGCCAACAGGGGTGCACTACACAGATAGGTTTTCCACCTTGTTTTGGATGCTCTGGGCTGCCAGCAGGGGTGCACTATCTGTTAAACAAAGGTGCTAAAGGCAGTGTATTTGTTTTGGTGTTTAGAGTTGTAACACATTGGAGCTTTTCACTGCTTGTGAAAAATAACATTCTACTACAACTTTAAAAAATACCAAAAATGGCGTGTTATCTTTGGTAGAAGATACTAATAGACCTAAAAGACAATGCATAAAGTGTGTGTGTTTCTTGACTCGGAGGGAGGGTCTGGGCTGGGACTGTGTTGGACTCAAGGGTCTATAAGGACCCTGAGCTGAGCCAGAGCCGGGCATCTGGCTCAAGCCAGGCACAAGCCTTTAAGGACTCGCTAACTCTATTCCAGGGAGTCAGGTGAAAGGATCCATGCAGGACAATAGACAATGATGAAATTGTCAGATTATCTCAATGTAGGTGGTTGAATATTGTCCTGTAGTAAGACTATAAGAATCCCAACAGAAACAACTACACTGTTTGTATTTACTCACAATGCCCAATATAGTCCACCTTCAGATGAATATGGTCTCATGGTACATTTTGTGCTGCACAATGGTTATGATTAATTAACTTGCAGCTATCAATGCATACACTGTGATGTGCGTTGAATTGCAATATTATTGCAATTTAGCTGTGTATTACGTAGCTGGTGGTAATTAGCACAGTGATTTTGAAACTATTTAGTGCCAATAAAGGCACAGCATTGGGTTTTGCTTGAGTTTCCATTCCCCTGTTTTATTTAGGGCATCAAGTGGACATGCAGAGAGAGTCATGTTATGTGACTAGTTGAAGGCTACTCCAGCAATCTCAGTGCTGTACCTTCACAGTCTATAGATCCCCCACAATGTACCACAAAACCGATAATACAGTGTTAAACTGCATACATAACAGAATTTAGCATGCATCTCAGAATTTGTATCAGCCAGTGCACAAAGATGATCTTGGCATAGTTAACTCCTGAAGGCTAACGATGGGTCAGTTGTGTGGTAAAAGCATACCATGAGACTGTGTGCAATATTTCAATAACAAAATGCACTGTCTACAGTGTGAACTCACACCTGCAATGGAAAACCACAGCAAACCCCTTATAGATGGGTGCTATGACCAACTGCACCTACCTAAGGGGGAAGCCTGGAAGTTCGCTGTGACTCTCTAACGACCCACTGAAGGGACATCCTTGGGGTGTACTGATTGTACAACGCTTCATATGATATTGCTAAAATCAGAGCACCTGTTGATGGCTTTTTGCTGCGGCACCCATAGTTGCACTGCAAGTGG